>NW_027445630.1:822823-1122823 GCF_035582795.1 Mycteria americana | reverse complement strand
TTGGAGTATAGCGGGCCTCGGATCCTCTGTATCCCCGACTCCAAAACCCTAAGGGTCGACCTCGAGTCTCCCCGGGTGCTTTCTGCCAGAGGCTCCAGGTAGGGCCATTCTCCCCGGCTGCGGTGTAGAGCACATTTTTTACGTCTTGCCCTGCCCGGACTGGCCCAAGGGCTACTGCATGAACTATCTCCCGTTTAATTTGTTCAAAGGCTTGTCATTGCTCAGGGCCCCATTTGAAATCGTTCTTCTTCCGGGTCACTTGGTAGAGAGGGCTTACGATCAGACTGTAATTTGGAATATGCATTCTCCAAAAACCCACAACGCCTAAGAAAGCTTGTGTTTCCTTTTTGCTAGTTGGTGGAGACATGGCTGTTATTTTGTTAATCACATCCATTGGGATCTGGCGACGTCCATCTTGCCATTTTATTCCTAAAAACTGAATCTCCTGTGCAGGTCCCTTGACCTTACTTTGTTTTATGGCAAAACCGGCTTTCAGGAGGATCTGGACTATTTTCTTCCCTTTCTCAAAAACTTCCTCTGCTGTATTGCCCCACATGATAATGTCATCAATGCATTGCAGATGTTCTGGAGCTTTGCCCTGTTCCAGTGCTGTCTGAATCAGTCCATGGCAAATGGTAGGGCTGTGTTTCCACCCCTGGGGCAGTCGATTCCAGGTGTACTGAACGCCCCTCCAAGTGAAAGCAAACTGTGGCCTGCACTCTGCTGCCAAAGGGATTGAGAAAAACGCATTAGCAATATCAATTGTAGCATACCATTTGGCTGCTTTTGACTCCAGTTCGTATTGCAGTTCCAGCATGTCCGGCACGGCAGCACTCAGGGGCGGCGTGACCTCATTCAGGCCACAATAGCCTACTGTTAGTCTCCACTCTCCATTAGACTTTCTCACTGGCCATATAGGACTGTTAAAAGGTGAACGAGTCTTACTGATCACTCCTTGGCTCTCCAGTCGACGAATCAGCTCATGGATGGGAATCAGGGAGTCTCGGTTGGTGCGATATTGCCTCCGGTGCACCGTTGTGGTAGCGATTGGCACCTGTTGTTCTTCAACCCTCAGCAATCCCACAACAGAAGGGTCCTCTGAGAGACCGGGCAAGGTGGACAGCTGTTTAATTTCCTCCGTCTCCAAGGCAGCTATACCAAAAGCCCACCGGTACCCTTTTGGGTCCTTGAAATACTCTGTCCTGAGGTAGTCTATGCCAAGGATGCACGGAGCCTCTGGGCCAGTCACAGTGGGGTGCTTTTGCCACTCATTCCCAGTTAAGCTCACTTCGGCCTCCAATACAGTCAGCTGTTGGGATCCCCCTGTCACTCCACAAATACAGATGGGTTCTGCTCCTATATAGCTTGATGGCATTAAGGTACACTGTGCACCGGTGTCCACTAGAGCCTTATACTCCTGTGGGTCTGATGTGCCAGGCCATCGAATCCACACAGTCCAGTAAACCCGGTTGTCCCTTTCCTCCACCTGGCTGGAGGCAGGGCCCCCTTAATGCTGGTCATAATATTCATTACCAATTTCTTGTAAATACAAGTCAGGAGTTCCTTCATTAAAATCAGAAGTAAGATCAGCCCTTTTACTCTGTCTGGGGAACTGTCCACTGGAAACCAGAGCAGCAATTTTCCTGGAGGAACACCCTTTGGTGATTGTTTTTCCTTGCAACTCATGTACCTGCGCCTCTAGGGTTAAGGTTGGTTTTTCCATCCCACTTCCTCATGTCCTCTCCCTGGTCACGCAAGTAAAACCATAGGGTGCCCCATGGTGTGTACCCTCTATATCCTCTCTCTTGAGCAGAGGAACGCTGACTCCTAATAGCTGAGACACTGGTCCGTATAGGTGGGGAGTAGGACATATCTTCTTCAAGTCGCTGGACCTTCCGGGACAGTTTCTCCACAGCTGAGACTAGGGAGGAAGAGATACTTTCTTCGTATTCCCGGAGGTTACTAGCAGCTTCATTCACTGTTGGACCATCTCCATCTTTCCAGGTCAGTATTGCCAATGAGTTCGCACACGACGGTGGTGCGTTTCGTACCAACTTCCACCACATGGGTCTTGTGCACTGGACCTCATCTGGATCTGTGGGTGACCACACATCATCCAGGTCACCATAAATCACCTCCAGCACAGCTAATTCCCTCAGGTACTGGATACCTCTCTCCATGGTGGTCCATTTCCCGGGGCGATATACAACATCTTCCTTGAAGGGATATCTTTCTCTTATAGCTGACAGGAGTCGCCTCCAGAGGCTGCGGGCTGGTTCCCCTTTTCCAATCGCTTTGTCAATGCCCCCTTCCCTAGAAAGGGATCCCAGCTGCTTGGCTTCCTTACCCTCTAATTCCAGGCTACTGGCCCCACTATCCCAGCATCGGAGCAGCCAGGTGACAATGTGCTCCCCTGGACGACGGCTGAAATCTTTTTGCATATCTCGCAGCTCACTCAGGGAGAGGGATCGGGTGGTTTCGGTCTCATTTACGAGTTCTTCCTCTTCCTCTTCCTCTCCCTGTGATGGCCCTGCTCCTTCATTTTCCCTTTCTAAACGAGCTGACTTTCGCTTCCAGGATTTCTTTTTATGTATAGGGGCGACTGATACTGACATGGGTTCGTTCCCTGTTTGAACCGCAGTGCTTGTAACAGAGTTGTTCGGTGCAGCTGCAGCTGCAGTGCCTGTCGCAGAGGGGGCTGGAGCAGCCGCAGTGCCTGTCGCAGGGGGAATCGGAACAGCCGCAGTGCCTGTCGCAGGGGGAGCTTGAGCAGCTGCAGTGCCTGTTGCGGGGGGGGGCAGCCGCAGTGCCTGTCGCAGGAGGGGCTGCAGTAGCTGCAGTGCCTGTCATTTTGTCACCAGATCCTTGAGGGTTCTGCGTAGCGTTGAACAGGGCTTGGTAGGCATGGGCCAGACCCCAGCACATTGCAGTGATTTGTGTCTCCCTAGAACTGGCAGGGTGACGACATACTTTTTCCAAATATTCTACTAATTTTTCAGGATTCTGCACTTGTTTAGGGGTGAAGTTCCAAAACACTGGAGGTGCCCAATAATAGTAATAATAATAATGAATTGTAATGAGAAGGAAAACACCAAGAGAGAGAGGAACAAAACCCAAGGGAGGGAAAAAGAAAAATAAAATTAAAAAAAAAAAAGATACAACCGCTCACCACCCACCGACCGACGCCCAGCCAGTCCCCAAGCAGCGATCACTACCCCCCCAGCCAACTCCCCCAGTTTATATACTGGGCATGACATCATATGGTATGGAATAGCCCTTTGGCCAGTTTGGATCAACTATCCTGGCTGTGCCCCCTCCCATTTCTTGGGCACCTGGCAGAGCATGGGGAGCTGAAAAAGTCCTTGACCAGTATAAACACCACTTAGCAACAGCCAAAACATCAGCGTGTTATCAATATTATTCTCATACTAAAATCCAAAACACAGCACTATACCGGCTACTAGGAAGAAAATTAACTCTATCCCAGCCAAAACCAGGACACTGCCGCACAGACGCTCACGCTCTGCACTTGCTTAGCTTCATCAGCATGCAACACTGTGTATCTCACTCTCGCAGAGCCCACCTGTGAAATTCGAAACGTCCAGCGATTGTGCCCACATGAAAGGTGCCCGCACTGAAACGTTCCAGCAGAGAGTGTACCCCTGGCTTTCTAAACTCCCTTTGGAGACTATGTTTGGCTGGATCCAACCTTAGTCTCAGAGATGATAAACTATTTATTTCTAATGGAATTATCCATACAATGTTTATTATAATATTGAGTAGCTACATGTTTCACAGTATTAGTACATGTTTAAGTAATGTTTCATAGTGTTAATTCCGCATGCTATCAGTGACTTATCTGTCACGGGTAGGGGGTCTCTCCACCTTAGGTAAGGATCTCGGTCTCAGGTAAGTCATTTCATACCTTGAGAGGTATCCCTGCTCAAGGGGAGAGTCACCTGGTATGCAGTCCAGCTGCAATTCAGGTAGAGCTCAAATTTGGCCCATCCTGATGGTAATATTTATAGAGTGTAGTAGTTGGCTGCTAGTCAACACTATAGACAAGATTGATGTCTTCATTTTAGCTCTGGTTTCTTCTTCTGTACTTTGGTTATCTTGCATTTTTGGGTGTTGAAACCACCTTTCAAATTATTTTTCAAGACACCTTCACTCCCTTGTTGTAAGCCAGGGGCTTTCCAGCTCGCAGGTTCACAGCAAGGACATGAGGCCTGTTGCTCCTTAGTCAAAAGTACGTCCTGAACGAAAGTACGTCTAGTAATCAGTTGTATCCATCACATCCATTCTGGTAAAGGACCATTGTGAAAAATTAAAGAAGTCAATGGTCTTTTGCAACTTCTCCTTTGTGTCTTTATTCATCTCTTTCCCGAGCTCCTTGTGTGCCAAAGACAGATGGGTTTCTGCAAAAGAAGAGAGACTCTTCTAAAACCATACTGCAGGTTTGGGGAGCTTTTTGCCCACACGCAGACCCCCCCGGATGGCTTCAGGTCAGGACATCAAGGGGAGGGCAACTGTTTCTCTCCCTCTATTTACCCCTTCTCTGCAGCCTCTCCGGCAGCAGCGGTTTGCTCCCAAAGCACTGTGCCAGACCCACCCAAAAAGCCTTTCTCTTCCCATCAGGGATCTAAAGGAGCAACGAGCTGGGAAGAAACAGTCCCCTCTGCAGCCCTGAGCAGCCTCGCGGTTAGTTAGGCATTCCAAACATGGCCAAATAACATGGCCTTGTGTGTTTCCTGAGGCCACAGAAGAGAGGACGCCATTGGAAAATGAGTACCTGGCCCCTGGTGATGGCAGAGCCCAGGGTGGGAAGTCAGCCATGACATCAATCAGAACAAAGGGCTCTTTGAAGAGTCCCCACTGTCCCTCTAACTCTGCATTTCTACCAGGAAATAACACCCCAGAACAACACAGATTCAAATCACGTACCTGCTTTACCGCCTCAGGTGGTGCTCCCTCCGCTCTGGGCACCCCAAGCCCTGATCACTCCAGCCAGGGCCGCTCTGTCCTGGGTCCATTGATCTGGTCTTCAGTGGGTGTACTTGTGTAGACCTGGACTTCTCGTGCATTGGTGGTACCAAAAGGGAGGGCTCAAAGCTGTATCCCGCTAATATGGTCTTCTGTGGTTCTTTCAGCACTGACCAGAACATCTCAGGCCTTGATTTTTGTAATTGTGCTGTCTCAGGTCTTGGTGGTTGTGGAATGAAGACCTTGTATGTAGGCTCCTCAGGCATCCTGTCCTCAGGGCTCATTGACAGTAATTTGCTTCCGACAGGAACTTTATTTTCTCCCTGACCTCCTCCTCTGCACCTCTGAGATTTTGCTGCCTGTGCTTGTCCCTGCTTTGGTGCTCGGCCTTTGGGCACGGGTTTGCCCTTGGGTTGGCCGGTCACAGGCTGCTTTTTTCCTGAGGAGATCTCTGAGATCACTGGCAGCCACCTGGAAGGACACAATGGGAGGGCTCTGCCTGAGGATGGGATGGGTTTGGGGCTGCATCCTGCCCTGCAAGCCACATGTCTGTCTGCACAGCTGCCTGCAGCTCAGCGGATGGCTGCGCTCAGCTCAGGAGAGGAAAGGCCCTGAGCAGGGACCCTCGGCTGGCACACGGCTGTCCCTTTGCACAGCTCAGGAGGCCATGCTGCAGATCTCCTGAAGGGCCGGAGAGGAACCAGCCCTGTGAAATGGGGGGCTCCCAGCAGCCCCATCCCGCCCCTCCGGGCTCTGCCTTCACCACTGTGGGGCGGCGATGAATGGCACTGTTTGGGGCTGGGGAATGGGCTCTTGCTGGGTCAGAAAATGACCCCGTGCAGACACTGGCCCTGAACCTCCAAACTGACCAGACCAGAGACTTTTTCCTTATTTTCACCTACTTCTTTTCGTGGAGTTGCTCGCATTCCTTATTAGTCAAGCTGGAATGGCCAGGCAAGGGCAGTTCAGGAAATCCCACTGGAATCAGGAAGGACAGACCTTGTCAGAAGAGCATCTCTGTGATGCTGCCAGTCCCGTTGACATGCAGGGGTGCTCAGGCCTCTTCCCAAAACATCCGAGAGGGCCGTTCTGCTCCCCTCACATCCAGCATCTCCAGAGGCCTGGCACCCTCACCAACACCGGTGCTCGCCAGGCTCCTCTGCGAATGCGTTAATGGCGCCAGGTTTTGGAAAAGGGAGCTGGGTAATGCCAATGAGGTGACAGAGTCTCTTTCAGAGCGGTAATTTCCTGGAGTGAGGACAGGCCCTTGGATCCCCACCCTCCTGCTGTACCCAGGGATGGCTGCCTTGGGGACATCCCACCCCAGGGCTCGGTTCTCATGAAGCCACCTTAAGGAGAAATGGCTGTGCCAAGCTGGCGTGAAACTTTGGCACAAGTCAGAGCCTTTTGACAATCATCACTGGGGATTTTCCCATCAGATCACAGAAGCCCATTGCCCGTGCTATGGAAATGAGCCAGGAGCTGCTTTACCTTCTGAGCCTTGCCTGACAGGTGGCAAACAGTCTTTTTTCTTCCACTTGTCCTCACCAGAGACATTTCTCAAGGACTTCAGAGCATCCCTGGGCGGTGGTTTGGGCACAAACTCCAGTTCAAACCTGGAGACAAAGAGACAACACCAGCATGACCCACAGCACCACCAGCCCTTGCCACTTGCTGTGCTCACCTGCTCACAGGCAGAGTTTGGCACTGTTGTAAAGGCCGTTGTTTTCCCAAGTCAACTATGCCCCATCCCCAAGGACCATCCTGGGAAACGGGTCACCCAGAAAAGGAGTCCTGGCCACAATGGGGAAGAAAGTTTTGCCTAAAATCCTCCATCTGTCCCATCAGATCTGCACACAGGAATGACTACAGGCCAGACACAAATGAGTCACTGCTCAGTATCCCCATAGCAGGACTCCTGTCATCATATGGAGCAAACGCTACCAAACTGCAGCTGAGCAGCTGCCAACGTACTCACTCGGGAAAGACGATGACGCGGCCAGTGAAAGTCAGGGAAGCAATGGGTGCCATCCGGGATACCACCATATCCAGCAGCTGGGGAACCTGAAACGGATGAGCATGAAGATGGCAGGAAATCCTCAACATGGCTAAGACACTCAGTAGTGGAGGAGTTCAGGGCAGCAAGAGCTGGTGGAACGATGCTCTTGCCTGGCCTGAGCAGCTGGCCATGCGCTGGCAGGCCACATGCAAGCAGTGCTGGGGCACCGCAGTAGGACTGCCCAAGCGGTGGGGAAACCAAAGTGCTCACCTTGAACGGAGCCACTTCTAGGATCCTCTTCCCAGTAATCTTCTCCAGGAAGTCATAGTAGAATCTCATTTGCATCCTCCTGCCTTCAATGAGGAGCACCCCCACGTCCCTCAGGACAAGGGCGACGTTCTCCCCCTTCCCCAGGCAGTGAGACAGGAGGGACGTGGTGCCTAGGATGCAGCCCTCCACTTTTCGCCGGGACACACAGGCATCCATGGCCACCTTGGCATACTTCAGAGGCTCCAGCTCCTTATTGCCTGGAAAACCACACGAGAGGGATGGAGGCGCTCACCCAATGGCCCCTCCGCCGGTGTTTCCCAAGGGCTTGTATTGCAGTCATTGCCCAGAAAGGCCCTGTTTTTGGACCTGCTCCGCAGAGGGGGCAGTCTGCTTTTAGAAAAGGGACGTGATACTCCCCTTCACCCCGACGGTGCAGCCAGCCAGGGTTTAATCCGCCATCTTACCAGGCAGGTCGTCCTTATTGTCCATGAGATTGTGAACTCCTCCAAGGTTCCTGGCCAGGCGAAACGTGGGCCTCTGGATAGTCACAGTCTTTTCCCCAACCTGGGTCTGTGTGGGGACCACATCGAAGGAGCCGAGGGTGGGAATTCGGACCCCCTGAAAGTGGAAGAGAAGGGAAGAGTTGAAGGGTGAGGACTGGCTGGAGGGAAGAGCTGGGGGTGGCTCTGTCCAGGGACGGTGCTTTGGGCCGGACCCTGCCCACTCTCGCTGTTCAGAGACATGAGCCAGGGCAGGGGGGAGAGCTTTGGGGAGGAGCTGCTCAGTCCTCTCCCTCTGCTTTCCCCTCTAAAAGAGCAGTGCTGGAGTCAGGGAAGGAGCAGCCCGAGGGCATCCAGGGGTCTCCAGCGACCAGGATCAGCCCTGTGGTACAATAGCACCTACCAGAACTGATACCACATTGCTAAAGCCCTGTTTGTCCCTCAGTGTGGACTTTTGGGGTGGGTTTCCTGCTTTCTGAGGAGAGAAAAAGTAACTGCAGGCCATGCCCCAGGGCCGTGGGGACTCCCCACTTCCCTGGGTGGACAAGGAGCATGTGGGTGTCTCCCCACCTTGTGCAGCAGAAGCTGTTCTTGAACGCAGCTGGCCACCGCATCCCAGACGGCTGTTTGCTCTGGAAAGCAAAGGACAATAAGGTCACGCTCTGCATCTGCCAGCTCTCCGCCTTCCAACATCCCCTGAGCCGCAGCGCATTGGCAGTTGTGAAGTGTCATTGCTGTCCCCAGCCCCAGATGGAGACACCCCTGAGATGGCTGCAGTGCTGAGCCTCGCCCACACAACGTTACAACTGTTGGTCCTGACAACGCTCCTGCAGTGGCTGTGGATGCCTGTACCTTTGGCGGTGATGCTGGGCATCATGAAGGCATGCTCCATCCTGTCCCAGAAGTCCACCTTGGTCTGCCTCACGCTGGTGGGTTGCTCCTTAGTGGCAACACCCATGTGGGAGCTCATCCCTGTGTTCGTCCTATGGACGCTCCTCCAGGGTGCAGGACCCACCGTCCTCCAGCCCCTTTTGTACCCCTGTGCAGCCGTGTCACAGACCCAGTGTGACACCATGGTGACATGGCCACTGCTGAGTCTGCTGCCCACTGTGACATGGTCATGAGTGACCTGCTGCCCAGTCTGACACCCACCACCTTCTGCCTGTCATGACATTGCCACCACTGTAACTTGTCACTCAACTCCTGCTCAGGTTTTGGCTGGACACACAGCTCACACTGAGGCCTGACGTGTGGTGGGAGCAGGGCCATTGGGCCAAAGTGTGGGTAAGACATTTGCAGGACCCAATGGACAAGGCAGGGTGACTGCCGTTCTGCAGCCCTTAAAACCGGCAGCTGACTGTCTCCTGCAACCTTCATCTCGTGTATTTTTTAATAGTAACTATTGAGCAGTTTCTTCAAATATCCACTAACATGTGGAAGTGGTATAGACCAAAATTCCTAGCTGGGAGGTAGAAATAACATCAGCTTGCACAAAAAGCTACTGAAGTGAAGCCAACAGCAGCCGCACTGTTGCCGCTGCCGTGCTTCCCAGTGCGATACCTGTACCCTACCAGAGAAGGCTTTGGACTCTATAAATGATGCTTTGGACCTTCAAAATCAGACTTTCGGCCTTAAAAATGACACCCTGGGCCTTTCAAATGAGTCTTTGAACATCAAAAGCCTAAACCTTGCAGCTTATATGTGAGCCTTTGTACCCTAACAATGAGTGTTTGGACACTAAAATGGAAACTGTGGGATCTATAAAAAAGGCTATGGGTACTAAAAGAGAGGCTTGGACCCTAAAAAGGAGGATTTTGGCCCTAAGAATGGGGCTTTGGGCCCTCAGAATGGGTCTTTGGATGCTCAAAATGAGGCTTTGGACATTCAGAAAATGAGGTTTTGAGCCCTAAGTGAGGGGTTTGTACCCTAAAATGAGGGTTTGGAGCATAAAAAAGTGGCTTTCAACCCTAGAATCAAAACTTTGGACCCTCAAATGGAGGCTTTGGGACCTAAGACTGAGGCTTTGAGCCCTAAAAGAGGGCTTTGGGCTCTCCAAATGAGGGTTTGGACACTCAAGATGTGGCTTGAACCCTACAAATGCCTGGCTGGATCCTAAAAGTGGCACTTTGGACCCTAAGAATGAGACTTTGCAAACTAAAACTCAGCCTTTGGACCCTAAAAATGAGGCTTTGGAGCCTAAAATGAGGCTTTAGAAGCAAAAAGTAAGACTTTGGAAAGTAAAAATGAGGCTTTGGATCCCATAAATGAGGCTTTGGGAGGCTTTGGACCTTCAAAATCAGACTTTGGGCCTTAAAAAAGATTCCCTGGGCCCTACAAATGAGTCTTTGAACCTTAAAAGCCTAAACCTTGGAGCTTATACATGAGGCTTTGTACCCTAACAATGAGGGTTTGGACCCTAAAATGGAAACTGTGGGATCTAAAAGAAGGCTATGGGTACTAAAAGAGAGGCTCAAAAAATTGAGAAAATGAGGCTTTGAGCCCTAAGTGAGGAGTTTGTACCCTAAAATGAGGGTTTGGAGCATAAGAATGAGTCTTTTGACCCTAGAATCAAAGCTTTGGACCCTCAAATGGAGGCTTTGGGACCTAAAACTGAGGCTTTGGGCCCTCCAAATGAGGGTTTGGACACTCAAGATGTGGCTTGGACCCTACAAATGCCTGGCTGGATCCTAAAAATGGTGCTTTGGACCCTGAAAATGAGACTTTGCAAACTAAAACTCAGACTTTGGACCTAAAAATGAGGCTTTGGAGCCTAAAATGAGACTTTAGAAGCGAAAAGTAAGACTTTGGAAAGTAAAAATGAGGCTTTGGACCCTGTAAAGGAGGCTTTGGACTCTACAAATGAGGCTGTAGACCTTCAAAATCAGACTTTGGATCTTAAAAATGATGCTCTGGGCCCTTCAGATGAGTCTTTGAACCTTAAAACCTAAACCTTGGATCTTATGCAGGAGATTTTGTGTGCTTACAATGAGAGGTTAATGGAGGATCGAGCGTGCCCGAGGCCCAGCTTGCTGCTGCCAGGACAGGCCGTGGGGCGGCCTGGGGCTGCGGGACAGGCCTCAGGGGAGGTGCTGGGGCCGGGGCTGCAGGGGCTGAGTGGGGCCAGAGAGGCTCAGGGGGGCTCTGGGAGTCGGGGTGCCCGGTGCCTGTGCCCGGCGGGGGTGTGTCCCCATCTCCTTCCCCTCCCCAGCTCTCAGGTGATTCCCATGGTTGTCCCAGCCAGGTCTGACTCCAGCTGACCAGGAGCTCATCGCACCGGGCAGTTTGGAGCTCCCCACCACCACCCCTGGGCAGCCAGTGGGCAGGAGACACCCCTGTGCCCGCCCAAGGGCCCCAATCCTCACAGGCGGCCCTGGCCCCCACCTCAGCCGAGCCGCAGCTGGAGCAGAGACTGCTCTTCCTGAGACCAACATGGCCGCCTGGCAGTCCTGTACCCCAGGACTACAGCTCCTGGCATGCCACAGGGTGCTCCTTCCTGCTGACTGACCCTGCGGGGAACGGGGGTTGCGGTCAGTTCATCACACATAGTCTCTGCTGTTCCTTCCTCCTCAGCAGGAGGACTCCTCACACTCTTCCCCTGCTCCAGCGTGCACTCCCTCCCATGGGAGACAGTCTTCTGCAAACTTCTCCAACGTGGGTCCTTCCATGGGCTGCAGTTCTTCACGTACTGCTCCAGCGTGGGTCCCTTCCATGGGGTGCAGTCCTTCAGGAGCGGACTGCTCCAGCGTGGGCCCCCCACAGGGTCACAAGTCCTGCCAGCAAACCTGCTCCAGCGTGGGCTCCTCCTTCCACGGGTCCACAGGTCCTGCCAGTGAAACAAAATTCGTGGAGACTACCCTTTAAAATCCAAATCTCCCAACAGGTGAATTGGAGTTTCAGAGTGTTCCCGAAATAAAACTCAATAGCAACGGAGTTACTATTAAGCAGGCATCCTTTATTACAGCGCTGGGCAGCACTGGGGATTGCTCCACCATAAGTGCTCCGACAAACAAGCAAAATTGCAGAGAGTATGTATTGCAAAATCATACATATTCATAAGATTAATTTATATAAACATGAGATTTCTTGCAACTCGTTAATATATGTAAGTGTCTCTGACGCATGCATACTTAAGTCCTTAGGTGGTCGTTAGGGATCCTCTGGTGGTCGTTGGAGGACGTCGGTAGTCTTCATCACTCTGGCCGCTGACTGAACTTTGTCTTTACGCATGCTCAGTCCATCTTTGTCTTGCTCATACCTTCCTTGCGTACCCAAAACCAGTTGGTTCTTGTGTAGCTTCTCCTTATCAGCCCTTTCCAAGGACACAGGGCCTGAAGAATTCCTTTTTCTCTATCTACATTGCAACTATCTCAGCTAACCAAGGATTTAACACAGGCAAAGCATTCTTACTGTAATGATTATAGTTAGGAGGGGGGAAAGACCATATGTAGGTTTCCTTCAAATAAAGAATGCTCGTTAGCAATTCTACTATCTAAGCTTCCTTACTTAAGGCCAACAATACTGACAGGCTAGGCTAAATTATCTGCGAAAGGGAAAGTACAAGGAAACATATTTACAACATTTCTTTTTGTCTTTGGGGATTTTAGCTCTTTTCACCAGGAGCCTGCTCCAGCACAGGCTCTCCATGGGGTCACAGCCTCGTTTGGGCACCCACCTCCTCCAGCAGGGGGTCCTCCAGGGGCTGCAGTGGGTATCTGCTCCACCATGGACCTCCATGGGCTGCAGGGGTCAGCCTGCCTCACCATGGTCTGCACCAGGGGCTGCAGAGGAATCTCTGCTCCAGCGCCTGGAGCACCTCCTCGCCTCCTTCTCCACTGACCTTGGTGTCTGCAGAGTTGTCTCTCTCTTGGTGTCTCTCTCCCAGCTGCTGTTGCGCAGCAGGTTTTTTTCCCCCCCTTCTTAAATACGTGATCCCAGAGGCACTACCACCATCACTGATGGGCTCAGCTTTGGCCAGTGGCGGGTCCGTCTTGGAACCAGCTGGCATTGGCTCTGTTAGACATGAGGGCAGCTTCTAACATCTTCTCACAGGAGCCAGCCCTATAGCCTCTCCTGCTACCAAACCCTTGCCACACAAACCCAATACACCCTTTTATCTCTTTCAGACAACCTGTCCTGCCTACACGGTGCTCTTGCTTTGACCTAGTGGTGCTGCTGCCAGCATCCATGAGGCCGTAGCATGAGCTGGGTTAGCCAAAATTGGAGCAGGAGCTGAATGAACAGTCACAGACAGCAAAAGCACCTGCACAAGCCAGGGGCCTCATCCTGCCTTATCAGCTACCCCGCCACACGTGACACCACAAGCGCCTGCACAGGCCAGGTTCTTGGTTCTGGCCTATCGGTCACTCAGCTACGCATGACATCACTAAAACTTTAACAAGCAAGGGGCTTGACCCTGCCATATGAGCTACCCAGCCTCAAGTGACATCACAAGCACCTGCAAAAGTCGAGGACCTGATCCTGTCAAAGCTGCTGCTCAGCCAGCTCTGACATCACAAGAACCAGCACAACCCAGAGGCCTGATCCTGCATCATTTGCTACTCAGCCTTACATGACGTAACAAGAACCTGCAAACGTCAAGGGCTTGACCCTGCCGTATCACTGAGCTACAAGCGGAAACAAAAGCACCTGCATATGCCAGGGGCCTGATCCTGCAATCTCAGCCACACATGATGTCACAATAACCTGCATGAGCTAGGTGCTTGGTTCTGCCAGATCAGGTGCTCAGGAGGATTCCCCATTTCATGGTGGAATGGGTGTTCATGGATGTTGCCCCACTTCCCTTCCTGTTGGGGAGCGCATGGGGGATGTCACCCTTCCCCTCCAGTTTTGGAGCCCATGGGTGCTGTCCCCTTTTCCCTTCAGTTTTGAGACATCCATGGGGGGGTGTCACCCTTCCCCTCTAGTTTTGGGGAGTCCATGGGGGGTGTCCCCTTTTCCCTCCACTTTTGGAGGTCTATGCGGGGGTCTCCTCCTTCCCCTTCAGTTTTGGGTTGTCTATGGGGTGGTGTTCCCTTTCCCCACCATTTTGGGGTGGTGCGACGGGGGTCTTCCTCTTTCCCTTTAGTTTTGGGGGGTGCATGGGGCCTCTCCCTCCCCTCCAGTTCGGGTGGCCCGGGGGGGGTCTCACTAACCACCCCCCCAGGCCTGGAGGGGGAACCCCTCTTGCAGGAGCTGGCTCGCTGCTACATGGCCACCATGGGTGACATGGAGGGCCGCAAGCCAGGGCCCACCAGCATCCTGGGTGAGTGGGGTCCGAGGGTCTGGGGGAAGTTGGGGGGGTCAGGGGGTCTCATGCCCCCGACCCCCCCAGGCATCTCACAGCTGCGGCCTCGGGAGCCCGAGGGCTATCGCATCCCCTTCAAGCCCACCGGCACCGGCTGTGGGGCCGCCATGCGTAGCCTGGCCATTGGCCTCAGGTGGGGCCAGGGACACGGGAAAGGACAGCGGCGGGGGGATGGGGACATGGGGGGACACATGGGGATGGGAGGGACAGGATGGGGACATGGGGGTGTCAGTGCTCGAGGGACAGGGACATGGAGGGGATGGGGGAATGGGAGCGTCAGAGCGAGGGGAATGGGGACACAGGGGTGTCGGGGACAGGGACACAGAGGGGACAAGGACACAGAGGGGATGGGAACAGGGACACAGGGGTGTCAGAGCTGGGGCAATGGGGACATGGGGATGTCAGAGCTGGGGGAATGGGGACACAGGGGTGTCAGTGCTGGAGGGACAGGGACATGGAGGGGATGGGGGAATGGGGACACAGGGGTGTTGGGGACAGGGACACGGAGGGGACGGGAACAGGGACACAGGGGTGTCAGAGCTGGGGCAATGGGGACACGGGGGTGTCAGGGCTGGGTAAATGGGGGTGTCAGAGCTGGAAGGGACAGGGACACAGAGGGGACAAGGACAGGGACACAAGGCTGTCAGACCTGGGGGGGATGGGGATGTGGGGAGACAGGGACAAGGGGGGGATGGGAGGACATGGGGATGGGGACACAGGGGTGTCAGAGCTGGAGGGAAGGGGACATGAGGCGATGGGGATGGGGTAACAGGGACATGGGGGTGTAAGAGGTGGGGGAATGGGGACACAGAGGGGGATGGGGACAGGGGGGTGTTGGAGCTGGAGAGGCCCAGGACTGGGATTGGGGATGGGGTGGTGCTGCAGCTGGGAGACCGGGGACAGTGGGGACAGGGGGCCGGAGATGTCTGAGCTGCGGGAGCGGGGACAGGGGGCCCTAGGGGACAGAGAACATGAAGACAGCAATAGGGAGGAGATATGGGGGTCACAGAGCAGACGAGAGGGGGACATGGACGTGGTGGGGCCAGGAGGGATGGGGACAGCAGGGACAAGGACACTGGGGACAAGGATGGCAGAATGGGGATAGGGACAAGGCTGGGGATACAGGGACAGGGAGGGGACAGGGGAGGACGGGGACAGGGCTGGTGCCAATGCAGGTACCCACACACCCGGGAGCTGCTGACGCTGATCCGGGTGAGCAGGCGCATGACCCACCACCCCCCCACCGGTGGGTGCCAGGCAGGGGGGGAGAGGGGAGGAGGGGACACTGGAGCCCCCCTTAAACCCCTGTCCCCACAGGGTACCTCGGGGTGCTGGCGGTGGCCCTCTTTGGGGCACTGGGGGCTCGGGGAGAGCCCCCAGAGCGCTGGGGGGCCGAGCTGCTGTGGGTTCTGCCCCTCGCATGGGACTATGTGGAGGGTACCGAGGTGGCTGCGGGGGACAACGCTGCCACCTGGCCCTTCTTCGGGGATGCCTGGCACCGGTGAGGGGGTACTGGGAGGGTTCTGTGGGGTCACTGGGAGCACTGGGAGGGGCAGGTGAGGATACTGGGGGGGGCTCAGGGGGTCACTGGTGTCACTGGTGCCTGCAAGGCTCTCTCCCAGTCCTGGCAGCGCACCGCACGGGTGTCACTGGTGTCACTGCTCTGCTGCAGTGCCTGGATGTCCCCAGTGTCCCCTGCCCCACTGTCACTGTTGCCCAGTCTGTCCGCAGGGTCACCAGTGCCCATCCTGTCCCTCCTGCCCCCAGTGTCCCCATGTCCCCAGTGTCCCTGCCAGTGCTGCCATCCTCAGCTGTGGGAATATGGCCTAGGGCCCCCTCACACCCCCATTGACCTCAGTGTCCCTGGTGTCCCTGGTGCTCCTGGTTTCCCTGGTGTTACTGGTGTCCCCACTGCATCCACTGCCATGGTGCCCCCAGGTGTCCCAATTGTCCCCAATGTCCTCACAGGTACCTGGTGTCACAGGGACTGCTGGAAAGCCACAGCCCAGTGACCCCCAGTGCCACTGGTTACCCCGCTCTCACTGGTGACACCAATGACCCCAACATCCCCAGAGACACCAGTGTCCCTGGTGACTCCAGTGTCCCCATGTCTCCAGTGTCCCTGCTGATGCTGGTGTCCCTGGTGACCCCAAAATCCCCAGTGACCCCAGTGTCCCCATGTCCTCAGTGACTCCAGTGTTCCCAGTGACCTCAAGGTCCCCATGTCCCTGCAGGTACCTGGAATCCCGGGGGCTTCTGGAAGGTCGTGGCCCACCACAGGTGCCATCCCTTCCGTCACCAGCCGAGCGGGATGCGGTGTACCTGGGCTGGGCACTGGAGGGGTGGCCAGGGCGCAGCGGCCATGACGCGCCCATGGTGGCCCTGGAGGCCCTGCTGGCAGCTGGCAGATGCTGGGGGGACCTGTGTGCCAGGGGTGTGCTGCATGGCGGGGACAGCGATTCAACAGGGACCATCGCCACTGGGTGCTGGGGGCTGCGAGGGGGGCTGGCGCCCGTCCCCCCTGGGCTGCACTGCTGCCTTGAGTACTGTGGGCGGCTGCGCGATGCTGCCCACCGCCTCCACGCGCTGGCCTGGGAGAGAAGCTGAGCCCCTCCTGTGTCCCCAGTGTCACCTGCTATCCCTCTCCCTGGGAAGACCATGTGGGGCCCCAGGGTGCAGCAGAGACCTTCATGGGGTCCTGGAGGGGCTTGGGAGGGTCTCTGGGGAGCAGCAGGGACCTTCATTGGGTGCTGGGGGGCTCAGGAGAGATGGTGGGGGTCAGCAGGATCCTTCATGGGGTGCTGGGGGGCTCAGGAGGGTCCCTGGGGGTCAGCTGGGACCTTCACAGGGTCCTGGGGGGGGCTTGGGAGAGTCCCTGGGGGGGGCTGCAGGGAACTTCACAGGGTCCTGGGGTGCTCGGGAGGGCCCCTGGGAGACCCTGGGGGGAAGCAGGGCCTTCAAGGGGTGCTGGGGGGCTCAGGCAAGCCCCAGGGAGATCACCATAGCCACATCCAGGTGGCCTTTTATCCCTCCACAGTTGGAGACCCCAGAACCTCCCTGAGGAGCCTCAGTCACCCCTAAAGTAAAGAAAATGTCCTCCCAAGTCACTCTGTGTCTAGGTTTGTGCCCTGCGCCTCTTGGGCTGTCACTGCCACTGCTGAGATCCCATTTGAGTGGGACATCCTCCAGGCAAACCTTCTCCAGGCTGACCAGTTCTGGCTCACACAGCCCCTCTGAGAGGCTCCCAGCCATGGAGCACCTCAAGGGCCCTTTAGTGGACTCTCTCACAGTCACTCCATCTCTTGTATCCTGGTAGCCCAGGACTTGGAGCCAGTGTTCAAAGGGTGGGCTCATCAGTGCTGAGTGGAGAGGAAGGAGCACACGACCTACTGCCACACCCCTCCGAGTGCCACCCAGGATGGTGATGGCCTTGTTCGCATGTTGCTACTTATGGTGACCTTAGTGGGCACCACAGCCCCAAGGTCCTTTGAAGCAAAAAGTGACGGGCACCCAGGGTGATGGGCCCCCAGGATTAACCACCCCCAGGGTGATGGGCCCTGGATGTGATGGGCCCAAAGGGTAAACCACCACAGGTCTGATGGGCCCAGGGTTAATCACCCCAAGGATGATGGGACCAGGGGCTAATGGGCCCCAAGGGTAAAAAACACCAAGGGTGATGGGCCCCAGCATTAACCACCCCAAGAGTTATGGGCCCACAAGCTGATGGGCCCCCAGGGTTGTTGCGTTAAGAGTTACTGTCGCATACAAATAGGAGTCTGAGGAGTGGCTGGGGGGGAACCCTCCCGTTGAGTCACGAGGTTCAGACAGGACCCCCTTGCTTTCTAAACTCCTTCTCAGAGAGGAGTCTAGGTGCGGCTAGGTCCAGTCTTAGTCTCAGACCTGCTCAACGGTTTATTTTCTAAGGACTGTGTGTTTAGCCACTTATTGGTTCAGGGCTTTCGCTAAGGCGACAGCATTAATTTTTACACCCCCCCAGTCTGGGCGTGTTGAAGGAACTATCACAGCCAGAGCAGTGAAGAGTGCAGTTTATTAGAGCAACAGACACACAGATTCTTTGGATTACCAGTGATAAATTTAACTGTCTGCAAAGCACATACAGATGTCAAGAATATGAGTATGAGTAACACGTCCAGACACAAACATGTATATAACACGGCCGGAAGAATATGAGTAACACGGCCGGACACAAACACGTTAAAAGAAAATAATAAAGCAACTCTATAGAGATTTCTAAGTTTCCCGGGGAGGCACTTGGTATAACCAAGTGTTTGACTCTTACCCAAAGGCGTCCCGATGGGGGGGGAAGAGAGGCTCAGCCCGTCGACTGATCCCAAACGTCAGAGTGATACACGATGGTGTCTTCCCTAACATTCTCTTTCTCTTAAGCTATTTTATACTATTTTTCACCTTTCAGGTGGAGCTTGAGTGACTCTAGTCATACATACCTTTGTTTAGGATTGGTGTAAAGTTTTCTCGCTTCGCTTTTAAAGGTATAAGCTAGGAAAATTCAGTGCGCAAGCTCAGTGAGGGGTGGTCGCACCTTGGAGGCGGGTAGCTTTTGGGATGGAGGTGTGTTTTGGTATTATAATGATGTTATAATGAGCAAAGTTCACCAAAAGGACAGCATTTTGTCAAAAACGTGGCAGGCTGTTGGCCCAGGCTAGTAAATATGCAGCTTATCAGTTCCATGACACCTTGAAGTTCCCCTATTACTGCAGAGCCTGCCCGCGGCGCCTCCACACCGCTCCACCCTCTGGGTAGCGCCTCTTAGAGTCAGCACACCAAGTTCCCCTGACGTTACCAACATCTAAGGATGCAGGCCTAGGGAACTCCCATGCCATGGATTCCTTGCATGTCAGCTGCATTCCACCTGGGAAGCTTCTTCAATGCTGTGCCTTACCTAAAAGTGTGAATATAAGTTTTAATTTTTAAGTCACCTCAGCCATTATCCCACAGGGTTAACCACCCCAAGGGTGATGCGCCCAAAGGATGCTGGGCCCTGGCTTTAACTGCCCCAAGGGTGATGGGCCCCCAGAGTTAACCACCTTAAGGGTGATGGGTCCCAAGGTTAACCACACCAAGGGTGATGGGCCCCCTCCCTGATGGGCCCCCAGGGTTAACCACTCTAAGAGTGATGGTCACAAGGGTTAACCACCCAGAGGGTAATGGGTCCTAGGGGTGATAGGCCCTCAGTGTTCATCAACCCATGGGTGATGGGCCGCTGAGGTGACAGGCCCACAGGGTTAACCACGCCCAAAGTGATGGGCCCAAGAGGTGATGGGCCCCCAAGTGTTGAACTATCCTAAGGGTGATAGGCCCAAGAAGCAATGGTCACCCAGGGTTCAGCCACCAAGGGTAATGGGCCCAAGGAGTGACAGGTCACTAGTGTTAACCACCCCAAGGGTGATGGGCCCCTGGGGTGATGGGTCCCCAACATTAACCACCCCAAAACAGACTGGTCCAAGAGGAGGTGTGCCCCAGTGCTTATCCCCCCAAGGGTGATTGGTCTGTAGGGTACCGGGCTGTCAGGGTTAAGCACACCAAGGGATACGGGCCCCCACGTGATGGGCCCCCCCACCAGTTGATAGTTAGAAGGGTGATTGGCCAAAGGGGCAATGGGCCCACAAGGTTAACCGCCCTGAAGGTTATGGCCTAAGGGGTGAAGGGCCCCAGGGTTAACCACCCCATGGGTGATGGGTCCAAGGGTTGATGGGCCCCCAGCATTAAGCACTCCAAATGCGATGATGGGCCCCTGCGGTGATGGGCCCCCGTGGTAACGGGCCCCTGCAGTGATGGGCCCCCAGCATTAACCACTCCAACCGTGTTGGGCCTAATGGTTGATGGGCTTTAACCGCCCCAAGGGTGATGGGCCCCCAGGGTGATGGGCTCCCAGGGTTATCCACCCCAGGAGTGTGGTGGGAACTCAGGGTTAAGTACCCTGAGGTTGATGGGCCCAAGGAGTGATGAGCCCCTGGGTTTAAACACCCCAAAGCTGAGGGGCTCCAAAGCTGATGGGCCCCTGGGGTTAAACACCCAAAGGATGACTGAGCCCAAGGGGTGATGGACCCCCATGGTTAAACATCCCAAAGCTGATGGGTCCAAGGGGTTATGGGTCCCAGGGTTAAGCACCCTGAGGGTGATGGGCCAAAGGCATGATGGCCCAACATTCTTAAACACCCCAATGGTGATGGGCCCCTGTGGAGATGGGATGCCAGGGTTTACCAACCCACAGCTGATGGGCCCCCAGGTTTAACTGCCCCAAGGGTGATGGGCCTAAGGGATGGTGGGAAACCAGGACAAACCACTGGTACTGGTTTGGGCTGGGGTAGAGTTAAATTTCTTCACAGTAGCTTACATGTGGCTGTTTTGGATTTGTGCTGGAAACAGTGTTGATAACCCAGGGATGTTTTTGTTACTGCTGAGCAGTGCTCACACAAAGTCAAGCCCTTTTCTCTTCTCACCCCACCACACCAGCGAGCAGGTTGTGGCTCTGCAAGAAGTTGGGAGGGGACACAACCAGGACAGCTGACCCCAACTGACCAAAGGGATATTCCACACCATATGACATCATGCTTAGCAATAAAACTGGACAGGGAGGTGGAGGTTGTCAGGGGCTTGCCATTGCTTGGGGGCTGGCTGGGCATCCGAGGGTGCCAGGCTGGGAATTGGAAGGTCTTGTTGAAGTGCCAAAGTGGAGAGATCTACCCAGAACCAGGAGCACAGTGTTGGGGTGAGATGTGTCTCACCGGGGAGACTAGTGTCACCCTGTCCAGCTGAGCTTGTCAAATCGGGTCTTTCTGCTGAGGGAAATCATAGAATCATGGAATAATTCTGGTCCGAGGGGACATCAAGAGGTTTCCAGCCCAACCCCCTGCTCAGAGCAGCTCCCATCAGGCTGCTCAAGGGCGTGCCCAGCTGAGGTATGAACACCACCAAAGTCTTGCCCCTCTGGCTACAAGATCTGCACACACTTTGGGTAAAAAAGCCTTCCTTTTTAAGGCCCAAATCATCATTTTTGAGTCCCAGCCCTCATGTTTAGGACAAAAACCTCATCCTTAGAGTCAAAACCTGAATCTTAATGGCAAAAAATTACACTATTTAAAGGCCCAAAAGCAAAAATTTAGAGCCTGAACCATCATTTTAAAGGTCCAAAGCCTCATTTTTAATATTCAGTCCTGAGATTTTAAAGTGCAAACCCTTATTTTTATAATTCAAGCCTCAATTCTAGGGTGAAAAGCATAATTTTTAAATCACAAAGCCTCCTTCTGGGGGTCCAAATAGTAATTTTTAAGATCCAAACCCACATTTTTCGAGTATAAAACCTCATGTATAAGTTCCAAGCTTTATGCTTTTAAGGTTCAAAGAGTCATTTTACAGGCCCGGGGCATCATTTTTAAGGCCGAAAGTCTGATTTTGAAGGTCCAAAGCCTCATTTGTAGAGTCCAAAGCCTCCTTTAGAGGGTCCAAAGCTTAATTTTTACTTTCCAAAGTCTTACTTTTCACTTCTAAAGCCTCATTTTAGGCTCCAAAGCCTAATTTTTAGTTTCAAAAGCCTCATTTTCAGGGATTAAAGCCTGATATCCAGGAACCATAGCTAACTTTTAGGATACAGTCTGCAATTTTGAGGACCCAAAGCCTCATTTACAGGGTCCAAATACTCATTCTGAAGTAAAATGAGGGTCCAGACCTCAGAGGGTCCAAACCCTCATTTTAGGGTCCAAACTCCTCACTTAGGGCTCAAAGCCTCATTTTCTTAATGTCTAAAGAGTCATTCTGAGCATTCAAAGACCTATTTTTAGGGTGCAAAGTCTTAGTTTTGGGACCAAAGCATTATTTTAAGGCACAAACCCTAATTTCAGGCTTCAAAACCTCAGTTTCATTTCCAAACCCACATTTTAAGGGCTCAAAGAACCATTTTTAAGGCCCCAATCCTCCATTTCAGGGTCCAAACTCTCATTTATATGGTCCAAACCCTCTTTTACAGTTCTAAGCCTCTACTGTAGTGCCCAAAGCCCTGTATTAGGGACCAAATCTTCATTTCTTGGGTCCATAGAGGTACCAATAGGCTCCCCACTTTCTCAGGGTCCAAAGACTCATTTTTAGCATCTAGCCCACCATGTTTAGGGCCCAAAGCCCCATTCTTAGGTCCAAAATCCTCCTTTTTATGGTCCAAGCCTCTCTTTTAGTACCCATAGCCTTTTTTATAGATCCCACAGTTTCCATTTTAGGGTTCAAACCCTCATTGCTAGGGTACAAAGGCTCACATATAAGCTCCAAGGTTTAGGCTTTTAAGGTTCAAAGACTCATTTGAAGGGCCCAGAGCATCATTTTTAAAGCCCAAAGTCTGACTTTGAAGGTCCTAAGCCTCATTTGTGGAGTCCAAAACCTCATTTATAGGGTCCAAAGCCTCATTTTTACTTTCCAAAGTCTTAGTTTTCATAGAATCATTAAGGTTGGAAAAGGCCTCTAAGATCATCTAGTCCAACCATCAACCCAACACTTCCATGCCTGCTAAACCATGTCCCGAAGTGCCACATCTACACATCTTTTAAATACCTCAAGGGATGGTGAGTCCACCACCTCTCTGGGCAGCCTGTTCCAATGTTTGACCACCCTTTCAGTAAAGAATTTTTTCCTCATATCCAATCTAACCCTCTCCTGACACAACTTGAGGCCATTTCCTCTCATCCTATTGCTAGGTACTTGGGAGAAGAGACCGACCCCCACCTCGCTACACTCTCCTTTCAGGCAGTTGTAGAGAGCGATGAGGTCTCCCCTCAGCCTCCTTTTCTCCAGGCTGAACAACCCCAGTTCCCTCAGCCGCTCCCCATCAGCCTTGTGCTCCAGACCCTTCACCAGCTCCGTTGCCCTTCTCTGGACACGCTCCAGCACCTCAATGTCTCTCTTGTAGTGAGGGGCCCAACACTGAACACAGTATTCGAGGTGCGGCCTCACCAGTGCCGAGTACAGGGGCACGGTCACTGCCCTACTCCTGCTGGCCACACTGTTCCTGATACAAGCCAGGATGCTGTTGGCTTTCTTGGCCACCTGGGCATACTGCTGGCTCATATTCAGGCAGCTGTCAACAAACACCTCCAGGTCCTTCTCTGCCAGGCAGCTTTCCAGCCACTCTTCCCCAAGCCTGTAGCGTTGCATGGGGTTGTTGTGACCCAAGTGCAGGACCTTGCACTTGGCCTTGTTGAACCTCATACAATTGACCTTGGCCCATCAATCCAGCCTGTCCAGGTCCCTCTGTAGAACCTTCCTACCCTCGAGCAGATCAACACTCCTGCCCAGTTTGGTGTCATCTGCAAACTTACTGAGGGCACAATCAATACCCTCATCCAGATCACTGATAATTCATTCCAGATCATTGATAATTTTCGCTTCTAGAGCTTCATTTTAGGCTCCAAAGCCTCATTTTTAGGGTCCAAAGGCTGAATTTATTTTGCAAAGTCTCATTCTCAGGGTCCGAAGTGCCACTTTTAGGATCCAGCCAGGGATTTGTAGCGTCCAAGCCGCATCTTGAGTGTCCAAACCCTCAATTGGAAGGACCAAAGCCCTCTTTTAGGGCTCAAAGCCTCAGTCTTAGGTCCCAAAGCCTCCATTTGAGGGTCCAAAGCTTTGATTCTGGGGTCGAAAGCCTCTTTTTTATGCTCCAAACCCTCATTTTAGGGTACAAACTCCTCACTTAGCGCTCAAAGCCTCATTTTCTGAATGTCCAAAGCCACATTTTGAGCATCCAAAGATCTATTTTGAGGGCCCAAAGCCCCATTCTTAGGGCCAAAATCCTCCTTTTTAGGGTCCAAGCCTCTCTTTTAGTACCCATAGCCTTTTTTTAGATCCCACAGTTTCAGTTTTAGGCGGTCCTTTCCACGGGGACAGACGTCTGCAGTGGGGAAACAGGCTTGGCTTCTGTAGAGACACTTCTCTTCCCAGATCTCTCTCCTCTTCCACTTGTCCACCTTTCCTCTTCCTCACATCACTCCTAGCCTCAATCCTGAGCACACCCCCTGAGCACACCGTCTCTTCAGGAAGGAGAGGCAGGGAAAGTGAGGAGGAATGAGCATTGCGCTTTGTGCAAAGGAGTGGCTGAAATGCACAACCCTTGGCCCTGGAGCAGAGGCTGATCCAATCAAGAGCTTGTGGATGAGGATTGGAGGCAGACCCCTGTGGGTGACCTGATGGAGGACATCTTCTATAGACCACCTGAGGAAAGTTAGAAAGATGATGAGCTAAGACACATCCCATCCCTGCAGTGCAGACTTCTTTTTTATTTCAGGGCTATCAGCAGCAGAGCACAGACCTAGGACTCCAGAGGAGACAACTTTGACGTACTTGGGGAACTGATACAGGTGGTGCCATTGGAAGCAGCTCTGAAGGGTGAGGGAGCATGAGCAGATCTGCTAGGCCTTACAGGACAGCCTGCCCCAAGCACAAGAACAATCTCATTGAATACAAAAAGCAGCGTTCATCTCAGGAGAGAGCTGTTACCATTCGATGGTAGCAGTTAGCAATGAGAGAAAAAGCACTGGTCTAAAAACTTCACGCCAGAGGTTACATCCTGTGAAATTGTAGCTCCCTTGGCAAGGAAGACTGAATGAGAGGAATAAAATTAAAGAAATTAAGTTTATCAACATCAAGAAGTGCTGTGGTACAATAGGCCACCCTGAGGGAGTCTGGATCAACCCAAGGCTTTGTGTTTCAAGAACTGAATGACACCAAATGAACTCCTGGAGCCTTGCAAAAGTGCTTAGACCTCAAAGAGCACAAAAGTGCCTCAGAGAGGTCCTCCCCTCACACATCTTCTTGTGTTTCCTCAAGTGGTGTTTGTAGGTTCCATGAATAGTGAATGGAGAACCATGGCCAAGGCCTGAGGAAAGGTCTCAGCTTTCAGCAGTGATTGGCAGCATGTAGGGATGCAAGAGAAGATGGAGGGAAGTCAGCAAGAAGCAAGGTGATAGCTTTAACAAATCCTTAAAACCACATCTGAGCCCCAAAATGGAAAGCAGTTGATGTCTCTAGGTGGAGGAGGAGTCGGTGTGCCCTGGGAGTATGGCTGAAGGACCCTGGACAAACCAGGGGTTATATGAGAAGTTTTCATCATGGGAGCATGCCTCAACCTGGCAGGTGGGGAATGGCCGTTGCTGGGGATGGCTGGACACTGCTCATCATGCCCCGTGAGCTGACCT
The DNA here is from genome assembly GCF_035582795.1 of Mycteria americana. NCBI lineage: Eukaryota > Metazoa > Chordata > Aves > Ciconiiformes > Ciconiidae > Mycteria > Mycteria americana. The sequence goes on along the minus strand of NW_027445630.1, from coordinate 1,097,554 downwards.
TCTTGTCTTCCTCTCCTTCACTACCCACACTTGCCTGGAATTCAGGAAACATCCATGAGCCAGGAGAATGCATGAACCTCCTGGAGTGATGGCCCATTACTGCGGGGAAGCAGGGAGGTTCTGTGAGACACATGTAATGCAAGGAGAGAGCGGGGTGTGCGTCGCAGAGGTTGTGTTACAGGCTAGAAGAGGGCCTGAAAGAGCAAGGGGCGGTCATGCTGATGTGGAATAGTTGAAGTTTTGATGGTAGGGCAGCAGAAGAAGGACAATGTGCAGTGCTGGGCTATGGATCCAAATTGAGGAACTGGGACATCTTGTGTGAGTGAGGACTGTTAGCAGGGCTATCAAAGAAGCTGGATGGGTTGTGGGGAATTCACAGGCGTTGCCAAATCCCCAGAAAACCACAGCTTTGTGTATAAAGCACCAAAACCTACCACCAAGTTGCACCCCCCAGCACACACACACTCACACTGACTCTACGTAGAGCCCTGAGCAATGCATGAGGGAAAGGATCTCCTTTACCAGGCCCTAGGGGCCAGGGCTTGGCCACTCTGCTGATAAACAAACACCAAGGGCTTTACATGGCATCAGAGCCACCTTTGCTACCTGTAACCAGTGTCTCCAAGTTTTTGGTCAATGAGCCCCCAGGGACCAACACATTGACTGGTCATTCCCTTCATGGCTTTGTCAGTGTTGGCCCTCAGTGGGGCCTCCAACGCCCCCAGAAACTTGGGTTTTTCTTCTGCCTTTCACTTCTTTAGAGGCTGGCTCATTCTTTCAGAATCTGCAATTCAGGATACTTGGCATCAGAGGGCTCATTAACATGCAAAACACCCTAACGAGCCAAGTCTCTGTGCATAATTTTCCCTATTTATTCAAGTCTTCTGTGGCTATTTGGAGAAATATCAGGACTGTAGCCAAGCAGAGAAGATTTAAATAATATGGAAAAATAAATCAGGATTTCTTCTTTTTCCAGTTTATTTTTTCCAGTTTTTATTTTTTCCAGTTTATTTTCCAGTTCATTTCTTCTTTTTCCACTTTATTCTTCTGCTTACAGAACAAGTGATATCAGCCTTCTCCAATCCAGAGCATCTCCTGATGAAGTCTGCAATTAGGATGTCTATGCAGAAATTATTCTACTTGTATAATTGATATTTGGACTGGTACCATGGTCTGAAATGAATCTGTTAAATGCGATAAAATGACACTGCCCTCCATGGGTCATACTGTTTGGGTTAGTAGTGATGGAACATGGACTACTCAGTTACCTTTGAGAGGGAAGGTATGTTAACCTTGTGTCCCTTATGGAGACAAAGACCTTTAGGTAATCAATTAGGGGGCAAATTGAAACGAGATGAAACAGATCCTTGGCAAGATCCATCCACTGGAACTAAGGTAGGATGGATCTTAGAAGCTATCTTTAGTCCACAGATTACCTCCTTTCGGAGCTGAACATGGTTGTACAATCTGACAGGACAAGTAGAACTATTAGCGAACGCAGCTAGAGCAGGATTACAAGATTTAAACACTCAGTTACAGTAAACTTCAAAAATGACGTTGCAGAATAGGCTAACCTTAGATTTAATGTAACCTTAGATTTAATAACCTTAGATTTAACCTTAGATATAACACAGGGTATGTGGGTACCTAAATCTGAAAAACAAAGGTTGTTGCATCCATATCCCTAATATGACTGAACATTTAGATCAACAAATTGACAAAATAAAACAAGTGGCAAAATCAAGTAGAGATATTCAGGCCTCTATGGAAGGAGGATGGTTAAACAAAATATTACAAAGTTTTGGATTCTCCCTAACTGGATGGCTGGCAAGTTTACTTCAAACAATAATTATAATTGTAATCATCATGATAATCATCTGTATTGTTGTTAGTTGTGCCTTAAAATGTGTTAGATGACTAATTGTAGAAGTTACAACCGGACATAATATACTATTAATGAGAACTAATAATGAGACATATGAGGACTATGAAGAAAAGTCTCATAGTCCCAAAGAGGGGAATTGTAGTCTATCAGGAGCTGGTGGAAGGCCAGGACTTACGTAAAGCTGATAAGAGGGATTCATGCTGGAACACGGAACATATAATCAAGAATTACTGTCCTTGGGAGTAAAGCACATCCTGGAGAAATATGTAGGCTAATTAAGATGGTTTTGGACAGTCTGAAACTGCTAGTAGAAGCAGTGAAAAGGAGCACTGTCACGCAAACTATCCTCATTATAATACTAAAAGTCACACCCCTCGAGCTGGAGACCCCAGCCCAAGCAGAGACCCCTCACCTTTGAGCGTGCGCAGAATATTAAAGTAGCACTGTCACTCTAAGTTCAAATAAGAGAAATGTAGACCAATAGAAAACTGCTTGGTGTAATTACTTATGCATGTGTATAACTAGACCGTATAAATATTATACCTGCATGAACGAGCGGTGTGCTAGCTTTGTGGAGCTACCACCTAGCACCCATCTCAGCAAAGACATGAAATAAAATACCTCTGCCCTGTGTGTATATTGGTGTCTCACACACCGGGTAAACAACCTCACGCTTGTGGGATAACGATGAGGTTCGGAAAAGGACCCCCTTGCTTTCTAAACTCCTTCTCAACGAGGAGTCTAGGTGTGGCTGGATCCAGTCCTAGTCCCAGACTTGGTCAATGGTTTATGTCTAAAGGATTATATATGCACAATCAATCCTTTATATCACTTAGCTAAGATTTCAAAGTTTAGCATGCAATTAGTCAATTATCAAGGATCTATTTCGGCGAGGAATCTCTCAACCTTGAAGAGTAGCCCTGAGAGGCGTCCCTGCTCAAGGGGAGATCATGGCGTGCAGCCCGCTGCTGTGCAGGAGAGCTCCACGGGCCCTGGGCTGCCTGCTATGTGAGGAGATCACAGAATCACAGAATCGTATAGTTTGGAAAAGACCTTTAAGATCATCGAGTCCAACCGTAAACGTAACACTACCAAGACCACCACTATACCATGTCCCTAAGCACCTCATCCAAACGGCTTTTAAATACCTCCAGGGATGGTGACTCAACCACTTCCCTGGGCAGCCTGTTCCAATGCTTGATAACCCTTTTGGTGAAGTAAAATTTCCTAATATCCAGTCTAAACCTCCCCTGGCGCAACTTGAGGCCATTTCCTCTTGTCCTATCAGTTGTTACCTGGGAGAAGAGACCGAACCCCACCTCTCTACAACCTCTTTTCAGGGGGTTGTAGAGAGCGATGATGTCTCCCCTCAGCCTCCTTTTCTCCAGGCTGAACAACCCCAGTTGCCTCAGCCGCTCCTCATCAGACTTGTGCTCTAGACCCTTCACCAGCTTTGTTGCCCTTCTCTGGACACGCTCCACCCCTCAATGTCTCTCTTGTAGTGAGGGGTGTGGGATAATGGGACTTAAAAATGAGAACTTATATTCACACTTTTAGGTAAGGCACAGCATTGAAGAAGCTTCCCAGGTGGAATGCGGCTGACATGCAAGGAATCCATTGCATGGGAGTTCCCTAGGCCTGCAACATTAGATGTTGGTAACGTCAGGGGAACTTGGTGTGCTGACTCTAAGAGGCGCTGCCCGGAGGCTGGAGCGGTGTGGAAATGCCGCGGCCAGGCTCTGCAATAATAGGGGAACTTCAAGGTGTCATGGAACTGATAAGCTGCATATTTACTAGCCTGGGCCAACAGCCTGCCACGTTTTTGACAAAATGCTGTCCTTTTGGTGAACTTTGCTCATTATAACATCATTATAATACCAAAACACACCTCCATCCCAAAAGCTACCCGCCTCCAAGGTGCGACCACCCCTCACTGAGCTTGCGCACTGAATTTTCCTAGCTTATACCTTTAAAAGCGAAGCGAGAAAACTTTACACCAATCCTAAACAAAGGTATGTATGACTAGAGTCACTCAAGCTCCACCTGAAAGGTGAAAAATAGTATAAAATAGCTTAAGAGAAAGAGAATGTTAGGGAAGACACCATCGTGTATCACTCCGACGTTTGGGATCAGTCGACGGGCTGAGCCTCTCTTCCCCCCCCATCGGGACGCCTTTGGGTAAGAGTCGAACACTTGGTTATACCAAGTGCCTCCCCGGGAAACTTAGAAATCTCTATAGAGTTGCTTTATTATTTTCTTTTAATGCGTTTGTGTCCGGCCGTGTTACTCATATTTTTGATATACGCGTTGTGACGGCCGTGTTATATACATGTTTGTGTCCGGCCGTGTTATTCATACTCATATTCTTGACATTTGTATGTGCTTTGCAGACAGTTAAATTTATCACTGGTAATCCAAAGAATCTGTGTGTCTGTTGCTCTAATAAACTGCACTCTTCACTGCTCTGGCTGTGATAGTTCCTTCAACACGCCCAGACTGGGGGGGTGTAAAAATTAATGCTGTCGCCTTAGCGAAAGCCCTGAACCAATAAGTGGCTACACACACAGTCCTTAGAAAATAAACCGTTGAGCAGGTCTGAGACTAAGACTGGACCTAGCCGCACCTAGACTCCTCTCTGAGAAGGAGTTTAGAAAGCAAGGGGGTCCTGTCTGAACCTCGTGACTCAACGGGAGGGTTCCCCCCCAGCCACTCCTCAGACTCCTATTTGTATGCGACAGTAACTCTTAACGCAACAAGGGGCCCAACACTGAACACAGTATTCGAGGTGCGGCCTCACCAGTGCCGAGTACAGGGGCACGATCACTTCCCTAGTCCTGCTGGCCACACTATTTTTGATACAAGCCAGGATGCCGTTGGCTTTCTTGGCCACCTGGGCACACTGCTGGCTCATATTCAGGCGGCTGTCAACCAACACCCCCAGGTCCTTCTCTGCCAGGCAGCTTTCCAGCCACTCTTCCCCAAGCTTATAGCATTGCATGGGGTTGCTGTGGCCCAAGTGCAGGACCTTGCACTTGGCCTTGTTGAACCCCATACAATTGGCCCCAGCCCATCAATCCAGCCTGTCCAGGTCCCTCTGCAGAGGGACCCTCAAGCAGATCAACACTCCCACACAACTTGGTGTCATCTGCAAACTGACTGAGGGTGCACTCGATCCCTTCATCCAGATCATTGATAAAGATTGTAAACAGGAGTGGCCCCAGCACAGAGCCCTGGGGAACACCGCTTGTGACCGGCCGCCAACTGGAGTAAACTCCATTCACCACCACTCTTTGGGCCTGGCCATCCAGCCAGTTCTTTACCCAGCGAAGAGTGCACCCGTCCAAGCCATGAGAAGCCAGTTTCTCCAGGAGAATGCTGTGGAAAACCATATCAAAGGCTTTACTGAAGTCCAGATAGACAACATCCACAGCCTTTCCCTCATCCACTAGGCGGGTCACCTTGTCATAGAAGGAGATCAGGTTGGTCAAGCAGGACCTGCCTTTCCTAGACCCATGCTGGCTGGGCTTGATCCCTTGGTTATTCTCTACATGCCGTGTGATGGCACTCAGGATGATCTGCTCCATCAGCTTCCCCGGTACCGAGGTCAGGCTGACAGGCCTGTAGTTCTCCGGGTCCTCCTTCCGGCCCTTCTTGTAGATGGATGTCACATTTGCTAATCTCCAGTCAACTGGGACCTCCCCAGTCAGCCAGGAGTGCTGGTAAATGATGGAAAGGGGCTTGGTGAGCACATCTGCCAGTTCCTTCAGTACTCTCGGGTGGATCTCATCAGGCCCCATAGACTTGTGAGTGTCTAAGTGGTGCAGCAGGTCACTCACCATTTCCCCCTGGATTATGGGGGCTCCATTCTGGTCCCCGTCCCTAACTTCCGACTCAGGAGGCTGGGTACCCAGAGAACAATTGGCCCTGCTATTAAAGACTGAGGCAAAGAAGTCATTAAGTACCTCAGCCTTTTCCTCATCCTTGGTCACTGTGTTCCCTCCCCCGTCTACTAGGGGCTGGGGATTGTCCTTACCTCTCCTTTTGCTGCTGATGTATTTGAAGACGTATTTTTTGTCGTCTTTTACAGCAGCAGCCAGATTGAGCTCTAGCTCAGCTTTGGCCCTTCTAATTTTCTCCCTGCACAGCTTTGCTACACCTTTGTAGTCCTCCTGAGTTGCCTGCTGTGAGAGACTGAAAGAGTTAATGTCTCAAACATTGTGGCGACTTGAGGCGCTAACTTGAGGTTAGTTTTTGAGGCGGGAGTATATCAGGCCCTGGGTCCGATACACCCAACGGACCCGTTCCAGATTGAATGGGGTTTTGCAATCCATGGGGCATCAATACATATATGGCAAAAGGGACCAGAGGGCCCCACTCGCCCCCTTGGATTCTTCTCACGCAGTTCCAAAGATGCAGAGAAGCGGTATTCAACCTGGGAGAAGGGGCTATTTGTAGTAACCTTGGCCCTGCAGGAAGTGGGAAAGATTATACGGAAACAATCTATAATTTTGCGAGGGCCCTTTAAGGTTCTGAGGCCTGTCCTGGCGGGCACCCCACCTCCCATGGGAGTTGCGCAAAGGGAAACAGTCAGAAAATGGTATGCTCAATTAGAGCATTACAGCCACGCATATCAGGTGGAGGAAGGAACACCCAGAATACTTCAAATACAAGACAGATCATCTGTTCCCCTGGAAAAGGAGGCTCCCCCTACCTACATAAGGGAGGCTCCTCCCTATGAGCCCCAGCTAAAAAAATGTATGGTTTACAGATGCCTCTTCAAAAAGGGAAGGTAGGGTTTGGAAGTATCGGGCAGTAGCTTTGTGTGTCGACTCCGGAGGGCAGATCGTAACCGAGGGTGAAGGCAGCGCACAGGTAGGGGAACTGGTGGCAGTCTGGAGTGTAGTTACTAGAGGAAAAGACAATACCGACCCTGTGTATATTTATACGGACTCATATGCTGTATTTAAAGGACGCACCGAGTGGCTCCCTTTTTGGGAGCAGAATCAATGGGAGGTAAACCGGGTGCTGGTATGGCAAAAGGAAAAATGGGAAGACATTCTGCAAGTAGCTAAGAGAACCCCTATATTAATAGGCTGGGTGGCTGCCCACCAGGGAGGGAACCACCCCGCACACATTTTAAATAACCAAGTAGACTTACTTACCCGCTTGGCTGTGAGGACAATAGAAGCAGAAGAGGAAAAATGGGAGCATCTATTAGAGTGGCTGCATGTAAAACGCGGCCACTCAGGAATTAAAGACCTCCTCAAGGAAGCTGGGAGCAGAGGATGGCCTGTCAATAGGGAAATGTGTGGCACTGTGATTTCTACGTGTGGTCTATGTCGTACTCGGCTGGAAAAACACCCACTACAAGATCCTCCACTCCACCTCCGGGATGGGAAGGGCTTATGGGAGACCTGGCAGGTCGACTTCATAGGGCCTTTCAGGAAATCGGAGGGGAAGTGATATGTGTTAGTAGGGGTAGAAGTTGTGTCCGGACTTGTTCAGGCCGAAGCTGTGGCACGAGCGACAGGAGAAAGTACGGTGAAGGGGTTAAAGTTCTGGTTTAGCGTCCTACCTAAGCCTCAGTCAATACAATCAGATAATGGCAGTCACTTCACCGCAGGGGTGGTTCAAGAATGGGCAACGGCCGAGGGGATACAGTGGATATTCCACACTCCCTATTACCCCCAAGCAAACGGGATAGTGGAAAGAACCAATGGACTTTTGAAACGTGCCCTAAAGCTGCATGATCCTGGTTGGCTGGGACGCCTGAAAGATGCAATAACCAAGGTCAATAGTCGATGGGGGGCAAATGGATGCCCTAGGCTCACTGCTTTCTGCCCAAAACCCCTGAGTCTCCTCCCAGGGACGAAGGAACTGAAGGGTTCCAAAGGAGTCCCATATTATCCGGGGCAACCAGTACTAGTAAACCTACCAACAGTGGGAGAGGTTCCGCTAACCCTAAAGACTCCATTGAACCTTTATGCTTGGGTGGCTACTGACGCCCATGGGAAAGATCACAAAATTAACACCAGGTGGATAATCCCTTGCTTTTAAAAACCGGTCCGAAAGGAGACCAAGTTTTCCTTTTCTTTTGCAGGTGGAGAACCAGACTGTCGCCTGCTAAAACATAGCGATCTCATGGGAGGAGCGTCGGACCTCGATGAATACTGCCAATATTGTAATAATAGTCCTAATATGTATTTACGATTTTTCATGTGGACGGTGGTCCTCCTTTCCTCTGGGAAAGGAGGACACAGGGGAAGTGGAAACCATATTCCTTCAAACCTTGTGTGGGAACTACGATTTCTCACATGGATGGTGGTCCTCCTCTCTTCCGGGAAAGGAGGACACAGGGGGGAGTGGAAACCATATTCCTTAGAAGCTTGCGTGGGAACCAATTCATGTGTTTACTAGAATCTGGAATAGAACCGACCAAGGGATATGTGTTGCCCTTCCCCGGTCAACTGAACAAGGATTGAGATTTGTTGTTGGTGGTGGTGGTGGTGTTTTTTTGTTGCATTGCCCAATATTATGTATAACTTGGAAAAGTTCTTAACTATAACACTGGTCCTGGGGACCCCCCAAAAAACCTGGCTCTTGGAGAGAGTAAGGGTTCTGATAAGGGACATGTGTATTTGTTGGGGTTATCCTTCCCGCGGGTATAGAAATTGGGATGTTCTGTCAAGAAGACTTATGGTAGAGTCAAGTATTGTGGCATACCCTGTACACACTACCCTTTGCAGAGCCTGCCGCTCACTGCAAAACCTGACATACCTGTAAAATTAGCATATCCCCGGCCCCCTTGGGACTAGTGTGGGGATGTTCTAACGGGAAATTTTATTCCTGCTTAACATTGAAATATCATGCTGGTCTGAAATGTGGATTAGTCATCCCGTCTTTATGTCCCTGTGTTTTCAGTTTCACCGCCCCTCCCTGGCGAGTGTGCTGGAAAGTGGCAGAAGCCCCAAAAAACTCGATGTTGAATTTAAGTGATGGAGAATGTTGTATAACATTGTCCGTCTCACAAGTCCAGTACTACTGCACTCTACTACTACTACACTCACAACGTTAGTACTACTATAGAGGCAGCATGGACCAAAATGAAAGAAATTGCTGACCAAGCTGCCGAATTATTTCGATCACTCCAGCCGAAAGACTGGTTCGATGGGCATCCCCCTGGATCTTCGTTCGCTTCCCTCCTACAATCCTGGGGACTCACGGGGTGGGGAAAATGGTTAATCCAAATTGGAATAACCCTGATTTCTGTTCCTTATGACTGGCATAGCTATTGTTTATCTGCTTGCTTCTGCTTTCATTCTCTTTTCTCCTGCTGTTCTCTATGTTCATATCACCACCCTGGAAGACAAAATCAAGGACCCTCCGCCAACTCTTGTTGAAAATTTCACGAGCTGTGTCTTCTCGATCTTCTCTACGTGAAAATCGTCACCCTGGACGAAGATTATATAGACAATGTTTGAGCCACGGGGTGGTGTGAGAGACTGAAAGAGTTAATGTCTCAAACATTGTGGCAGCTTGAGGTGCTATTTGCATGGCGATGGCAGGTCGGCGAGCACGGGGTGGGAGAGCGAGAGCGGGACGTGGAGAATGCGTCGGAGGATGCGCAGTTCCGGGTTCTGCCGCACCTTACCATGTATGGCCAGCGGTCACACAGAGTTTATCTGAGGAGGGGCTTGCAACCGCCCAAGAGACCCCTCGTGACCACCCCCCTCCCCCCGCGCCTGCGCAGAAGATTGAGAACTTTCTAGAACAAGAACCATGCAAGTCCTCAAGGGGCATACCTGGAGGCGGGGATTAGCTTATAAAAGACATGCCCCCCCCCAGGGAAGCACGCACACCCACCACTGGAGGATTGCCACGTCTGTCATCGTCATCGCGGGATCCAAGGGTGGTGATACTTTTTCTTTCTCTTTCCTCCTCTCTTCTCCTTTCCTTTTCTTGCTTCTTTCTTCCTCTGCTCTTACAATATATATATGCAAGTTTGGGATCGGGTTGCCCGGAAAATAGCTCCATTGCCAAATCGCCTTTGTTCGTTCGTTAAACTCGTCAGGTCGTTAAGTTTGTCCGTTTGTGGAATTTGCCAGTTAATAAAGTTGCTGGCCAGACTGTTCCTCTGGGTCATTGTCGTGACTCTCCCGACCACGCGGCTCTGCCGAGCAGGGATTGGCGTTTGTCAGTACTCAAACAGTCGGGCAATCGAAAAGATTCACCCCTCTCACAACCCACCGAGTGGGACGAGACACCTGCCCCTTCTTCCAGAGGTCATAGACTCTCCTCTTTCTCCTGAGTTCGAGCCAGAGCTCTCTAGTCAGCCAGGCCGGTCTTCTTCCCCGCCGGCTCGTCTTTCGGCACCTGGGGACAGCCTGCTCTTGTGCCTTTAGGACTTCCTCCTTAAAGAATGTCCAGCCTTCCTGGACTCCTTTGCCCATTAGGGCTACCTCCCAGTGGACTCTCTCGACCAGTCTCCTAAACAGGCCAATGTCTGCCCTCCGGAAGTCTAAGGTGGCAGTTTTGCTGACGCCCCTCGCCGCTTCTCCATGTATCAAAAACTCTATCATTTCGTGATCACTCTGCCCAAGACAGCCTCCAAACATCACATCGCTCACAAGTCCTTCTCTGTTGGTGAACAAGAGGTCCAGCGGGGCACCTTCCCTCGTTGGCTCCCTCACCAGCTGTGTCAGGAAGTTATCTGCCACATGCTCCAGGAACCTCCTAGACTGTTTCCTCCCTGCTGTATTGTATTTCCAGCAGACAGCTGGTAGGTTGAAGTTCCCCCACAAGAACAAGGGCTAGGGATCATGAGGCTTCTCCCAGCTGCTTATAGAATAGTTCTTCTGTCTCCTCATCCTGGTTGGGTGGTCCGTAACAGACTCCCACCACAATATCTGCCTTGTTGGCCTTCCCCCGATTCTTACCCATAGACACTCCACCCTATCGTCACCATCATTAAGCTCTAAACTATCCAGACACTCCCTAACGTATAGGGCTACCCCACCGCATCTCCTGCCTCGCCTGTCCCTCCTGAAGAGTTTATAGCCATCTGTCGCCGCACTCCAGTTGTGTGAGTCATCCCACCATGTTTCCGTGATGGCCACCATATCACAGATTTCCTGATGTACAATGGCTTCCAACTCCTCCTGCTTGTTGCCCGTGCTGCGTGCAATGGTGTAGAGGCACTTCAGCTGGGCTGTCATCCGTGTTTCCTTCATAGAAGAACACCCCTTGTGTGCTTTGAGGCGTTTCACTGGCGTTTCCCCCTTGGCTCCTATTGCCTCAGTATCCCCTGGCTCAACTCTGTTCGACTTCAGCTGTGCCCCAGCGTACCCCGCACATCTCAGAGACACAGGCCGAGTGCCCTCGCTGGCACCCGCTCCCTCTAACGTCGTCCCTCAGCTTCCCTTGGGCAAGCCTGATATTATCCCCCTCCCCCTTTGAGTCTAGTTTAAAGCTCTGTCGATGAGCCCCACAAGTTCCTGAGCAAAGATTCTCTTTCCCCTTTGAGAAAGATGAATCCCATCAGACGCCAGCAAACCTGGTGCTGTGTAGGCCATCCTGTTATCAAAAAAACCAAATCCGTGGCGATGACACCAGCCACGGAGCCATGAGTTGATAGATTGGGTACCTCTGTTCCTTCTAGTGTCGCTGCCCACAACTGGAAGGAGAGAGGAGAAAATAACCTGTGCTCCAGAGTCCCTTACTAGCCGTCCCAAGGCCCTGAGGTCTCTTTTGATTGCCCTAGGACTTCGTGTTGCAGCTTCGTCGCCCCCCACATGGAAGAGCAGTAGGGTGTAATAGTCCGAGGGCCGTACCAGGCTAGGGAGTATCCTCGTGACATCCCTCACCCGGGCCCCTGGAGGCAGCAGACTTCCCTAAGAGGAGGGTCCGTCCAGCATATCGGACCCTCGCTTCCCCTCAGAACGGAGTCACCCACAACTATAACCCATCTTGTCTTTCTTGTGGAGATGGTGTTAATACGAGAGGTACATTCTTCTGACCTGGGCGACACCTCTGGTGTAGCTAGACTGTCGTCCCCATCCTCCATTGACTGCCCTTCCACCTCCAGGGCCTCATACCTCTTGTACAGAGGGACCTGGGGAGGCGAGGTGGGCAGGGAGGGCCTTCGCCTGCCGCCACAAGCATGGACTCGCCTCCATTCACACTCCTCCTTTGAGCTGCTACCTTCAGCCCGGTGGGGGGGGGGGATAGAGTGGGTGCAATCGCTGTGGGTGCAATCACAGTTCGTGTTGGTGCAATCTCTCAACGTTTTGAATTTGGCAGCTGGGCTCTGCGAAAGGGAGAGAGAGTGTGTTGCACCCTGACGAAGCTAAGCAAGTGCAGAGCGCGAGTGTCTGTGCGGCAGTGAATGCAGCTCCAGGAGACAGTGAGAACCAGCTACCGCTTTCGGTGCTGGCACCTTTTGTGTGGGGGCAATCTGTGTGTGTTCGCAATCTCTCTGTGTTCAAAACAACTTCAAAGCACAGTGAAGTTGTAAAGGGAAGGTCTGGATTCTTGCGGTTTGTACCGATGGGCTAAGACTCCTCCGGTGTTCAGAGCAGATGAGAAGTGGCTCTGTCTCTCAGAGCGGCGGTTGTGCCAAGCCCCCTGCTCCCCTTTACTTGCAAAGTAAAAGGCAATGCGTTTCCATGGCATCGATACATTTTGCATTCCACGTCTGCAGAGGAACGTACCTTAACTGGAGGAGACCAAGTGCCAGCAGGTAGCAACTGGCAAGCAACCTTCCACAGCCCTGGCAGGCAGCACCAGCGACCCAGGGACCCTGCCCCGGCCGAGGGGCCTCCTCTGGCCAGGAGGAAGTTTCCGAGCGGGGCAAGCAAGAGGGGCCTGGGGAAAGCCCCAGCGGCCCCAGCCGAGGAGCCGCTTCCCCCATCTGCCCTTCCCTTTCCCTGGGTGTGCCCGTTGGTGGGAGTGGCAGGGAGCTGGCAGCCCAGCAGGACCTGTCGGGAGCCCGGCTGAAGGCCTGCTGCCGAGACGCGTGGCCGCGTTGTGGAAGCATTTGCGTGGGGGGGCCAGCCCCTTTTCTCCCAGGTACTGGTCCCCGGCTGCTCCTGCCCACGCTGGTGCCCTTGACGCCCGGCCAGCAGCCCGAGGGGTCGATCTGGCAGGGCTGGGTGCTCCCTCGGCCGGTTGGTGGCTGGCGAAGGCCCTTCCCGTCCTGCCTGGCCTCTCCCTTTGGCTCCCTCCCATCGTCACCTCCGCGCACACAGCCTCGATGGACGCTCCACGGGGTTTGCAGCACCTCACCCAAGCGCTGTCCCCAGCACCGTGGTCTCCCCTGGCAGACGGCCCCAGGAGAGGAAGCCCTGTGCCGGGCCACGGCCCGCAACCCCTCCTTTGCCTGCAAAGCACTGCAGGCGCTTTTGGGGAGATGAAAGCAGGCCGAAGGGAGGCTGCACAGGCCCGGCAGCTCCATCAGTGACCTGACTTCCTCCTTGCTCACGGGTTTGGCCTTGCTTTGTTTTTCCCCAGAGCTGCGTGCTGAGGCTGTGCGCTTTGCCCCGCTCTCCCGGGAGAAGAAGATCTCCGCCAGTGGCCGGCCCTGGGCAGAGCAATGGAGAGCGGGGCAGAAAGGCTGGCAATAAGAAGAGAAGAGAGACGAGGGCCTGCCGGTGTTTCCTTTCGCTTCGGTGCCTCTCTTCAGCAGAAAATGATCAGAAGCTTGATAAGCTCGTTTTCCTGCCTGTTGGACTGTACTTTTCCAAAGCAATCTGCGGCGCTGCGTATTCTGTAGCCCATCACTTCGAGGTTTGAAAAGAAACCTGGTTTTGCAAGATGAAAAGTGAACCCTTCAGAAGGCTCTTAATGCAGTGCAGAGGTATCTCTCTGAATGACGCGATGGCCCCTCAAGTGGCTTTCATGCAGCGAAGGTCCTACAGGAAGTATGTGGGAGGAGGAAGCTGCAGTGTGCCGTCCCGCCAGCACCAGCGCCCGCACCCTGAGCGCCTGGCGGTGCCGTCCCTGTCTCCTCACCTCATCCCTCCCCAGCCTGCGCCCAGCGTGTGGGTCCGTGTGGGATCTCCCTCTCACCTGCTGCTCCGGGCGCTGCAGGGGCAGCCTCTGGGAGGAGAGGCCTGGGCTGCCCCGGTCCGGACACGGCCGCTTCCAGCCGCTTCCAGCTGGCTCTGGCTGCACTGTGAGGGACCCACCGCTGCCACGGCTGAGCCCAGCAGTGCCGCTGGGAAAGCGTCTTCAGGAAAGGGTGAATCAGCTGCGGGGAAGCTGCGAGTGAGGGGGCAGGGCAGCGTGAGAGACAAGGCCTGGCAGCCCCGCAGCCGGAGCAGAGGGTCTCGCTCCCTGAGACGGCGCTGTGGAAAGCCTCGGGGCATGGGACGGAGCTGAGGGGCAAACGGCGGGAAACAGCTCCTGAGGCGCTTGGATGAGCCCTGCTGTAAAACCGCCTGTCGGCACGTCCTGGCTCCCCCCGTGCCTGCCGTACCCGCGCGGCCATCTGCCTCCCCTGACTGCGCGCTGCAGGGGAGGGCCTGGGGCGGCGGGGAGCGCCCGCCCGCGAGCACCGTGGCGGGGATCCAGGCCAGGCCGAGGAGCTCCGGCCCCACGGAGACACCAGCACAGCAGCTCCCTTCCTAAACAAGTGCCAGGCCTATTCCAGGCAGTTATATTTCCAGGCCTGGAGAATCACCTCCCCGATGTCAAAGCAGACGTGTGGGAGGGAACAATGTGCTGAGTGTCCCTTGCCTCCTCTCCGCTTCCAGGCTTAGTGGAAAACCTGCTACCTAAGAGGCATCTTTCACCAGGGAGTCACAGTTAGCTCAAGCGTGGCAAGTAGGAAATGTCCTCCTTGAAACTCCCAAGAGAGCGGCAGGGTGGAAAAGGACAGACCAGAAACATCCCTACGGTCACGACTTTTGCTCTTCTGAGCTGTGGTCAAGCTTCTTCTTCTTCTTACTTGCCTTGCCAGGAAACATGACCTGTGGGCTTTGGAAATGTGTATTTACAATTGTATAAGTCTCGATCTTCTGTGAAGAGCTCTCAGGGGTTCCCGCAAGTCCCATTTTAATTTCTCTGCCTCAGGGAAAGAGTCAATTTTTAGGGCAAACACCAATAAACGAAAGAGTCTGTGGAGCGAGAAGAGTCTTTAGAAGAGAAGGATGTGGCGGGAGCTAAAACCACGTCTTGACTAAACTAGCCAGATAGGTCTGGGCTGCTGGAAAGCGTGGGCATCAGGCAGCTCTCCGGGCAAGCCCGATTCCTTTGGGGGCTGCCATTTCCCCTTTGCCCTCTGCCTCCCTAAAGAAAAGACTTCCCCAGGGGGTGAACAAATGTGGCTTCTTCTGGGGAAAGCCTCACCGAGGGGTAAAGGTGTAAAACCAGCCTGGGGCCAGGGTGTGCTGAGGGGGGAGCTGTCCTGCAGGCAGCGGGAGAGGCCAGGAATGACGCTGTTGCTCAGCACGCTCAGGGCCCTACATGTCTGAAGGACACCATGGGTTTGAGCTTCTTGTTCCAGCTTTATTGAAATACAGCCATTTTCCCGAGAAGAGCTGCAGCTCCGCCTGGCTCAGCAGCAGCAGCAGCAGCACGGTGCTCGCAGGGTGCGTCCTGATGTCCGCTGCACCCTTAGAGAGCCCAGGATGAGGATGGTCTGAGCTGCCAGGGAACAGATCGAGGCAGTGCTGTCTTTTTGCAAGGTCTGAAGGGCTGCGACAGAAAGAAACGGAGCCGAGATGAATGGCTGTGTCTGCAGAGACCCGCAGGCGTCCCCTCCTTACCATGCCAGCCCCACCCGCCTCTTTCCCGGGCCAGGAGAGAGCTGCTGCGCAGGAATGCCCCAAATGCCCCTGACGCGCTCCCCTGCCCCTGAAGTGTCTCCCTGGAGCAGGGCAAGGCACGGCAGCACCCAGGCTCTGTCCCCTGCCCCACCAGCCCCGGCCAGCACAGCGCTGCCCCTACTCACCGCTGCAGATCTCAGACAGCTTCTCCTTGCTTTGGTCCCTGAGGGACCGCGCGGCAAGCCCTAGGCACAGAGCTTCGTCAGACCCCCTGCTCCCCGGCACGCTCCCCGCAGCACAGCCCCCGGCCCTGCCGGCTGGGCTGCACGCCCTCCTCGGCCTCGTCAGGGCTGAGCCCGGGGAAGAGCAGTAGCCGAGGGGGGTGGGACTGAGCAAGGCGGCCAGCAGGGCCACCTGCGTGGGCAGGGGTGGGAGAGGGAGGCCAAGGCCCCGCACGGGGCGGCCGGGGGGCTCTGGCAGCCACAGGGCTGCTCCTTGCTGCCAGTGCAGCGGCGGGGAGTGGGGCCAGGCTGCCAAAAGAGGGACCCCGGGGGCTGTGGCTCACCGATGAACCTCACGGCCGCCTCTCGCAAGGTGGCCTGAGCATCCTTCAGGTATGGCAGGCTCCGATTCAAATATTCTTCGGCCCTGCTCCTGTCCCGCTCCAGCTGGAGAGAGCACAAGGGTAAGGGCATGTCACAGAGCCTCCCCAGATGGCCAGAGCAGACCCTCCTCCCAGCACCCCGCATTGCTGAGAGCCCTCCCTCCCACAGGGTGCGGGGCGGGGAGAGGGGTGTGGAGAAGAGCCCTTGGGGGCTGTGTTCTTGAGGCCAGGGAACAAGGATGCAGCTCCAGGCTGTGGGCTGCGGGCTGGAGCAGGGCAGGTGAGGCACAGCTGCAGAGCCCACAGCCCAGGCGCGGGGGGACAGGCCTGGAGCCCAGGGCTTGGGGGTTGTGCTCACCAAGCACTCTCCAATCCTCCAGGTCTGCTGTGTCTGCACCAGGTGTTTGAGCTCTTTCCACTTGAGGAGCTCTGCTGCAGCAAGGAGGGCTTCCCCGGAGGCCTGCAGAAGAGCAGAAGCGGGGAGATGGCACCACAGCCTGGGGAAGGAGACCTGGCGTGCCCCTCCTCTTGGCTTTGTTCCTGAGCTGTTCCTGGCCTTAGGACATGGGACATGCCCTGGCCCAAACATCTGGGGGTCTCTTGGGCACAGCCCGGTGGGACAGGGTTTGAGGCTGAGAGACCTGCAGGGACAGCTGAGAAGCCTGTAGGGACACGTGTGTTCAGGCCTCGGTGGCCACGGGCTGCTGCGGAGCCCTGCTGGACCAGGTAGGGCAGGTGTTGGAAATGTCCACCCAGCTTCTCTGTCCCTTCTCGCACGGGGTCTGCAGGCACCCTTCCCAGGGGCTGCACTGGAGGAGGGCTGCCAGCTGCCAGCAGCCCCTGCCCCTGATGCCCAGGCCACCCGTGTGGGGTCAGCATGCCCTTCTCTGTGTCAGTGGTCAGCTTTGAAATCTGTACCTTGGCCACGCTGTCGGTCTGGTCGCTCATGCGAAGGAAGAGCGGGACCAGTACACGCCACATGTCGTTCTTTATCCTCTTCTTGTTGCTCCCCACCACTGACTCCACCAGGTCTCTGAAGAGGCTGATGGAGAGCTCTCGCAGCTGGCTGGACTCCTGGTAGGAAGGAGGAAAGGTGGACTTCAGAAAGAGCGGCTCCCTGCCCGTGGTGAGCAGGGGCGTTACTGTGGCTGATGTGAGGGGAGATGCTGCGGGGTCAGATCCTGCAGCAGGGAGAAGCCGTGCTGGGCTGCAAAGCCCCAAAGCCATCCCACGAGAGCCCAGGGGAGCAGACCCTGCTCCGAGTGCTGCCCACAGCGCTGGGCTGAAGGGCAGCTCTCCTTGCAGGGTGCCCCTCTGCGGGGTCAGTCTCCCACATCAGCCTTACATCGTCAAAGAGGGGCAGGAGCTCCTCCACCAGCTGCACAGCGAAGGGGCTGGCCTCCTTCCTCTTCAGGTGACCCATCACATTTCTGAAGACCACCAGGGCCTTCGTCTTGATATCTCTGTCACCATCCTGGAGCACCTCCATGATGCGTGGCAGGAGGACCTGCATTTTTCTTGCCTGTATGAAAGGCAGAGTTTCCTTTTTGTGAAATGGTCAAAGACCATGCTGGCAAAAATGCTCTGGTCACTGAGCACCAGCCTCCTGTCCGGCTTCCTGGCAGGGGGTGGCCCAGGAATCTCTGCAGCATCCTCATGGTAGGCGGTGGCCATGGGCACACTGATGGGGACGCAGGAGAGCATGGGTAGGGGGGGTAGGGAGGGCAGGGAGGGCAGGACAGCAAAGCCTCCCTGTCCCCTGCTCAGCCACCCCCTTTTCCCACAGGCCCGAAGGGGCAGATGGCTTGGTAACCCTCCGTGCCTGGAAAGCTCCCCAGGCAGCCACCAGGCCCACCATGGCAGGGAGGGCATTTGGAACAGTCACCCCACCGCCTGACTCCCAGCCAAGGCCAAGCCACCGCCTTACCCACTGCCCCAGCCCCCAGCTGCTAACGTGGCTCCCCGTGACGATGCCCTGCTCACCATGTCAGGTCTCTCTGACAGTGTGATGAGGCCTCCCAGCACCAGGGAGACCATCACCAGGTTTGGATGCCTCTGATAGCTCTCGACATGGGACTCGTCACCAAGATCCTCTGACTGAAACTCACGGGAGGCCATCAGCTGAAACAACCACAGCAGTGAGATAGTGGCAGAGCCTGTAGGACTCGCTGGGGGAGATCAAGGCCTTTTCTGAGAACTCACAACCAAGGTAGGGATGCAGGTAGATTCTGTGATGGAGCTGAGAAGATTGCGCAACCACTGGTCCCGGAGCAAGCGGAGGAGCTCCTTTAAGATCTTCTCCAAAGTCTGGGGGACGGAAAGCATCACCTCCCAGACAGCCATGCCAGTGCTGCAAGCCAGAGCGCTCCGTGAGCAGGGCTGCCTCAGCCACAGCAGCATGGCCTGGGACAGCCCTGCATTGCGCAGCCCCTGCCCCTTGCTTGGGATGCCCTGGGCAGGCGGGAGAGGGCTGAGGTGGTGTTCCCCGTGGGGCTGGGAGGAGCGTGATGGCTCTGGGCTGCCTTGGCCAGCTTTGGCTGCTGCGGGCCTGGCCGACCCAGCAGGGCTGGAAAGCGTGGTGGGATGGAGAGCCCTGCTCTCCGGGGGTGTCCTGCAGTATTCCGTGGGTCTGGCAGCCAGAGAGTGTCCAGGCCCCTCTCCCCTCAGGGAACAAGGCCTCATGGCTTTTGGGGCCAGTACCTGTCTCCTGGCGGAGAGAACTTCAACAGGCTGACGACCACTTGCGTGGCGTACCGGTCGGTCAGCAGGAGAAGTAGCGACTGCACGCTCTGCCGGGCTGACTTCCTGTTGATGCATTCCAGGTTTTTGTGGATGCACTTCATGATCTTTGGCACCTGGAGGGGACACAGGTGAGGATGGTGCTGCCACTGGAGTGCAGCCATTTCCTCAGCTGCCCTTCCCATCATCCCTCTCTGCTGGCTTAAGGTGGCTTCAGGTGCCCGAGACACCTGGGTTTGGGAGGGAGGGATGGAGGGAGGAGCAAGGCCTGCCAGGGCTCAAGGGCAGGGCAATCCAGCCACAGGCCACTTACATCCGCCAGCCAGAAGTCAGGGTTTCTCATGACCAGATCCAGCATTTTTCTTGCCGCCTCCTTGTCAAAGATGCTGGAGTCTCTCATCGCCTCGATGGCCACAAGGACGATGTCTGTCCTCTCAGAAGGTTGGAGGTATTTTGCAAAGGCCTATGAGAGGAAGGAAGGGAGTGAAGATGTGTCACGCCGAGTGCCCTCATGCTGCTTCTTAGCTAGGCAGTGCGAGCAGCCCTGGCGAGAGATGCCCGGCAATGCTGGCGGCGGTGCCCGCAGGAGAGCTGGCAGCAGGGGCCGCAGTCACTGCACGGGGGAGGATGAGGAGAGAGGGCCCCCAAGGTGAGGGAGGAGGGTTGGGCTCATGGGCACAGTGTGCTGGCCCTACAGAGAACCAGGGCTTGCTGGTGGCCAGGAGGGCTGGAGCTGCTGCTGTGACACTGGAGTGCAGCCCTCGCATCGTCCCTGCTCGGGGACAGTGGGAACCCTCTCACCAGGGACAGTGAGGCCACGCCAGCCCCACTGATTCTGGATGCCTTTGTACACACAAGTCCCCTGCTGATGCCACGGACAAGAGTCCCAGCAAGGAGGGAGCTCATTACCATGGTAAGGAGTCTGGCAGATGGTGAATACAGCCAGGAGGTGGTCTCAGGTTCCCAATGGAGCTGTTGTGCTTCATCCTTTGACACTGACCTGCCTAAAAAGTGGGGGAAACACAGAAGAGTCAGTAAGACACAGCAGCTTTGCCAGCAAGCTTACCAAACTGTGCTGAGCTCTGCTTGCAAGATGGCAGGACACAAGCGGTCAAGGAGATTTCTGGAGGGCATCAGGAATAACTTCTTGCTACAAGCACTTCTTGCGACCAGCCGGGGTGATGCGCAGATGGATCTGCTCTTCACTACCAGGGAAGACGTGGCTTTGGGACATGGAAACCAATGGTAGCTTTGGCTGTGGGGACTGCAAAACAGCGGGGTTCAAGATCCTGAAAGGAGGGAGGAAGGAGAGCAGCAGAGAACAGATCCTGGACTTCAGGAGAGCACTCAGCTTCCGCAGCAAAATGACAGCTGGGATGCTACGGGAAGCAGCTGTGAGGGGCAAAGGAGGTCAGGAAGAGAAGCAGACCTATCAGGAGATGTCCGTGTGCGGAGGGGTGAAGCCCACCACAGCTTCTCTTACTTTTTTGCTTATGGATGAATTCATAGAGGAAATAAAGAGCATCCAAAGCTGGAAAGCTTGTCTCATCCTTGGAAGATAGGAGAAGGAGGAGACGTCCCAGGAGCTGTCCCAGGATTGGGATCTGGATGTCTGCATTGCAGAGAGGGCCGTATGTGTCACTTCCAAAGTTGTTCCAGTCCTGGGTGAGGGAGGCAGAACAGCAGAAGGGTGGAGGGCAGGCAGCTGGGGCCAAAGCCCTGAACCCAAGCGGGTGTCCAGGTCTGGATGCCTGGTGAGCCAGGGCTTTGCGGGGCCATGCCAGCCGCGGCTCCCAAAGCAGCTAGCTGGGCAGCAGCCCCCCGCGGGGAGAGCTGCAGGCTGCTCTGGTGTGCGGGGAGGGGGAGATGGCCTGGCTGGAGGGTGCCGGGCTCCTTACCTCCAGCGTGGAATTGGTGGCCAGCAAATAGCTGAGCGCACTAATCCTCCCCAGGGCCCTCTCCCGCACAGCTACTGTCTCAGAGTGGGTGAAGTTCAGCAGCATCTGGGAAGAGAGAAGCTGCTGGTGTGCCCTGGGAGCAGACACCTGCTCCAGCAGAAGCAGCACGGCTCAGCTCCTGGGCTGGACTCGCACAGTCCGTCAAGGCTTCCTCTGATCTCGAGCAAAGCCTGTAGTGGGCTTCCTAGAGGGGCCTGCAGGCTTGCAGGCTTGGGAGAAATGCCCCGGGCCAGCCTTGTGGCCAGGCAGCAAGGCAGATGCCACCCTCTGCAGCCACTGTGCTCCGGAAGAGCCTGGTGGGCAGCCCCTGGTTACCCAAGGGAGGTGGGCACCCTCCCTGCGGTATGCTGTCTCTGCATGGCACTGGGGTAGGGGCCATCCACGCAAGAGTGGACACCCCCTTGCCCCCAGGGTGAGGAACAGCCCCTGTGAAGCCCACTCTTTGCACATGCCAGACCTGCAAGATGTTCTGCAGCTCCTCGCTGACTCTGGAGGCAGGAAAGCTGAGCACCATCCTCTCTAGCATGGTGTCCATGGTGTTCAGCGTCTGCAAGGAAGACAAAGAGTTGTGGCGGTGTTTCCTGCTGTCCCTCTCACCCCCAGGAGACTGATCTGCACTCCCAGAGCCAAGGGAGGACTCCCGTGCTGCCTCGTGGTGCCCAGGAGAGAGCCAGGGGCAGACAATCTGCTGCGGGCAGAGCAGCCTGGGACACTGGATGCGGCCAGGCCCACGGGAAGGGGATGAAGGGATGAGGGTGGGAAAGCAAAGCCGAGACCCTGCCCTGCCTCGGATCTCTGGCCATATCGCAGCACGGGATGGCCAGGGAGCAGCCCAGAGGGACTGGGCGCTCCTGCAGCTGACCCAGCACTTACCTCGAAGTAGAGGTAAGCGTCCAGGTCCTGCATTTCCTCCTTTGGAGGAAGCAAGAAGACACTCGAGAAGCAGGCTTCTAGGAGGCTTTTCTCTTTGCCCTCCAGCACTGTCTGCACTGAGCTGCAGAGAGAGAGAGGGGCCAGTCGGACACTGGTGCTGGGAGCAGTGCCTCGAGGCCTCGTGCAGGTGGACACGGGCCTCTGGGGCAGGGGTCCCCAGGAGGGATGTGCGGGTACCTCATTTCGGCAATGGCAAGCATGGCATTCATCCGCACCGCCGTGCACAGTTGGTCGCTGGGCTCCTCTTCCAGCAGCACCTGCAGAGCACAAGCGGGATGGCACCTGGCAGCTGCCAGCACCCAGTGCCACCAGACCCTCACCCTGCCCCAGCGCTGTCCTCACAGGGTGCCAGTGCTGGGGGGCCTTGCCCCCTTCCCCAGAGCCACCGGGTGTCCCCTCACCTTGATATTCTCTGCCAGCTCGTATCTCTGGCAGAAGACATGTAGGCGCTCTGTGAAGCCATAGCGCCTGGTGGTTCTGCATAGGATGCAGACGCATTGAAGGAACTCCATCTTCCGTCCCTCCTCCTGGCAGCCGGGGGAACAGAGAGACAAACGGGCAAACGTGAGATGGGGGACACACGGCAGCGGGACTGGAGCACTGGGGGTGCAGTGCCGCGTGGGAGACCTGGGAGAAGCGGCTCTGCCCAGCCAGCACACCTCCAGCAGCCCGGCAGCAGAGCCCCCGCCAGCAGACGCCGGCACAGTCACGTTCGAAATGGCCGCGGTTACCTTTTTTGGGCTCATGACAAAGGCCTGGATGATGTCAATGCTTTCCTGGATGTCCTTTAGGTAGAGATCTAACCAGGCGGCATCTAATAAAGGAGGAGAGCAGGGAGGGCTGTAGAGAGGGTCTGGCAGCAGGAGAGAGCAGAGGAAGGAGCTCTGCCCTCCGTCCAGCCCCGTGCCTGCTCCCCTGGCGCATTCTTCCCGTGCATGTCAGGGCTGGAGGGAGCCCGGCAGATGGGCTGCGATGCTGGAGCACGGCGTGGCAGGGAAAGCCCCCAGTGCCCCGGGCTGAGGAACTTGCTTGCAGACGGGCAGGAAAGGTCCCTGTCCCACAGCACCGCTGCCTCCTGCCAGCCCAGCTGCCTCTCGCTGCCCGTGCCCCGGAGCAGGACTGGGTCCCCTCTGCTCTCTCCCTCCTTGGGAGAGGCTGTGCTGGGGCCAGGTCCCAGGCCTGAGCATCCCCGGCATTCAGGCAGCATCATGCCCACCACCCATGGGACCCCCGCTGCGTGGTCCTGGCGTTGAGCAGGGTGCGCTCGCTGGCCCCAGCCATGCTCAGAGCAACAGGGCCCCTCACTCACCAATCTGCAGTGGTTCGACCATGTCCAACTCGTCAGGCTCCGGTGAAGTGCTGGGCTCCGGTGAAGAGCTGCTCTCCTGGGAAGCCTCATCCTCCTCCCAGGCCACCTTGGGGCGGCTGGGGGGCCTCTCTGCCATCCTGCAGGATGGATGAAAGGGGCGGGGGTGGGGAAGGGGGAAGCTTTGGCGAAACGCCTCGGCACCGCAGGGCTCCCAGGGGCGGCGGGGAAAGACGCGGGCTGCGCTTGGGGGCTCCTGGCCAGCTCCGTGCTCCTGCCCCGTCCCGTTGCCGTCCTGCCGGACACTGCGGGCTGGGGGCCGCGGCTGTGCCAACCACATGCAGGGCAGTGGGGTGTCACAAAGGGAGGTCACAAAGGGCCCCACTGTGACCCGCTGCCCGGGCAGGGAGGGGCAGGGCATCTCCTGGGCGGGCCCAGGGCTGGCTCAGCCCTGGGCACCTGGGTGCTCTTGGGGTGCCTCCAGGCCCCCCTTTGCCCTCATGTCCCATGGGGGGCCTCCCTGTTGCCCTCCGGTGTGTCCTTGAGCCCTGTGTTCCCTTGGTTGACTGATCTGAACAGCAGCAAAGCTATTCCTTTCCTGGGCCTTTAGAGATTTCTCGGGATTTCTAGCGTGGGCAGCAGCGAGGATAGGCTTTTTTAATGGTGTCTGCTGTCTCACTGCTTACAGAAGCTCTCACTGGCTCGAGGTTAAACTCACCATGTAACAAAGTGAGAAAGTGTTGGGAGTTGGCAGAGCACGAAAGAAGCAATCTAGTTGGCGTGGGGTTAAGCTAGTAAGACACTAAGGGGGAAAACTACCAGACAAAAGTCATGAAAGCGGAGCATCAGGAAAAAGGGGGAAAGAGGGGATGGAAGGTACAGCTAAGAATGAGGCTGGGACTCCTGGGGGTCCCGGTCCAGCAGCCCTGTACCTGCCCAGAGCAGCCTGCAGCAGGACAATAAGCCTGTTGCCCTGACTGTACCGCCTGTGTTTGACTGGCTTCTGTAGTCAGGCGGACCTGGAGCGCTCCCCAACGTCAGCCAAGGGGTACCCCAGTGTGAGAGACTGAAAGAGTTAATGTCTCAAACATTGTGGCGGCTTGAGGCGCTATTTGCATGGCGACGGCAGGTCGGCGAGCACGGGGTGGGAGAGCGAGAGCGGGAGCAGGACGTGCGGGACGTGGGGAGTGCGTCGGAGGACGCGCGGTTCTGGGTTCCGCCGAACCTTAAGGGGCTTGCAACTGCCCGAGAGACCCCTCGTGACCACCCCCCTCCCCCAGCGCCTGCGCAGAAGATCGAGAACTTTCTAGAACAAAAACCATGTAAGTCCTCAAGGGGCGTACCTGGAGGCGGGGATTAGCTTATAAAAGACATGCCCCCCCCCCAGGGAAGCGCACGCGCGCCCACCACTGGAGGATTGCCACGTCTGTCATCGTCATCGCGGGATCCAAGGGTGGTGATACTTTTTCTTTCTCTTTCCTCCTCTCTTTTCCTTTCCTTTTCTTGCTTCTCTCTTCCTCTGCTCTTCCAATATATATGCAAGTTTGGGATAAATTGTGACGGGTTGCCCAGAAAACAGCTCCATTGCCCAATCGCCTTTGTTCGTTCGTTAAGCTCGCCAGTTCGTTAAGTTTGCCCGTTTGTGGAATTTGCCAGTTAATAAAGTTGCTGGCCAGCCTGTTCCTCTGAGTCATTGTTGTGACTCTGCCGACCACGCGGCTCTGCCGAGCAGAGATCGGCTTTTGTTGGTACACAAACTGTCAGGGAATCGAAAAGATTCACCCCTCTCGCAACCCACCGAGGGGGACGAGACACCCAGAGAGGGCAGAGGAGGGATCCAGCCTCTCCAGACAAGGGGTTTGTTGGTCAGACAGTAATACTGGAGAGGAAAAAGGTGGTCCCGCTATTGTTTGGTGTCTATTGCCCTGGAGATATTGAAAACGTCAAAATGATCAGTTCATTGGCAGGAGTAAATCATGAGAATATTGCGTTGGTTTACATCTCTCTGTGTTCAAAACAACTTCAAACCACAGTGAAGTTGTAAAGGGAAGGTCTGGATTCTTGCTAAGCAAGTGCAGAGCGCGAGTGTCTGTGCTGCAATGAATGCAGCTCCAGGAGACAGTGAGAAGCAGCTACAGATTTCCGTGGTGGCACCGTTCGTAGTGGGCGCAATCGCTGGACATTTCCAAGATGGCAGCTGGGCTCTGCGAGTGTGAAATAGAGAGTGTTGCAGCCTGACGAAGCTAAGCAAGTGCAAAGCGCGAGTGTCTGTGCGGCAGTAAAGGCAGTTCCAGGAGACAGTGAGAACCAACTACAGTTTTCCATGCTGGCACCTGGACTAGCCCTGAGCTTGGTGAAAAACCTGTTCCTTATCTCAGGATTGAAGATCTCCTTTTTCACCCAACACCTGTTGTGTTTCATCCTCCCACCATGCACCATGTTTGAGAACCTGGCTCTGTATTGTCCATACCCGCCTTGTAATTACTGGTAGGCTGCGATGAGGTCCGCCTCAGCCTTCTCTTCTCCGGGTTGAACAAACTCAGCTCCTTCAGCCTCTGCAAAGCGATCTCTGCAAAGGCAAAGTGATGACATTTGATGACATTTCTTCCCAGGCCTGCACTCACAGAAGGGATTGAATGGGTAACCGTGTCCCATCCTAGGCGTTGGCTCTGTCACATTGTGGCAAGGAGGCATGTACCTTCTGATGGGGGTGAGAGCTGCGGATTGTCTCGAGATAATTGGACCACCTGAACAAATTTGCAAAAAGCATGTGGGAACTGCGGTTCTTGAAAGTCTTCTGTGTTCACCCAGTTTAGCTGGGTGACCACAGGATGGCAAAAAACCACATCTCTGACACTAGTGAGGCTCCAAGATCAAGCCCTCAGTGTGAAGTGCATGAAGTGCTCCTGCACTAAATGCTTGCGAGCCTCTTTGCTGTGAGCAATACCTGTTCATTTCCCTGTGTATTTTTTTTTTTTTCCCTGGAGTCATTTTTAGAAATGCCTGAGCTGTTTCCCTGGGAAAAAGATACTAAAACAAAAGAGCCAGAGAACAACAGGACCCTGTCAGAGCAAAGGTCCATGTGGCCCAATACTCTGTCTCCAAGGTGGCCAACCGTCAACGTCTAAAGGAGAGCATATGAGCAGTGCAGGTCGACTTCTGCCGGGGTCCTGGGGGTGCTCACAGGCCTCAAGGGCTGGGACCGGCCTCCCCTGGCATCCCCACCCACACCATCTCCTGCCAAGGGCCCAGGGGACGTGGTGTCTCAGCTCAGCCTGGGGCCTTCGGTTCCTGCCTGAGCGATGGTGTGGGTGTGCCCGTCTCTGCCCCTCTCTCCTGCATGGGCCTGGGACCTGCACTGCAGAGAGCTGCTCTCCTGGATGGACCCCTCAGACCTAGGTCATAGCTTGTCATGCAGAACTAGATGCAGAACAGAGCAGAACAATTCTATTCTGTTCTGTTCTAGTCTAGTCTATTCTATTGCCTGCGCTCACCGGGAGTCGAGTAACAGTGGGACTGTTACTTGCCTGAAATGCCAGGGGGATTTCAGCTCCAAAAACACTTTCAAGGGCACAAATCAGAAAGATTACAAGTGGAAACAGGGTTTTATGTTTAGATTTTATTTTATTTTATGTCATTTTCTCTCATTTTCTGTCATTGTCTGGTATTTTATGCTATTTTAGGGTGTTTTTCGGAATCTGTTTCAGAGCCGATGCTCACAAGCATTAACACAACGCGCAGGTGTAGCCAGGAGCAGGCTGATGCATTCTTCAGTTCAGCTTCAAAAAAGATCACTTGCAGTGTGGCAAAGGCACGTCACAGAGCTACAGAAAGTGGCAGCAGGAAGAGAGGCCAAGCAGTGCCTGTTTCCTGAAGAGTGAAGACTTGAAGAACGAGGATCAGCACCAACCGCACACAAAAGACGACAAAGAAGAAGAGGTGTGTGGTAGCGTGGGGCATTTTCCAAAGCAGGACACATATTGATGACAAGCAGCCTTTTTGCCTTCCCAAACTTGCTGCGCTGTGCTTCTTGGCCAGGGATGCATGACAAGCACTCTCGTGCCTGCCCCGTGCTTGTATCGCGTGCAGGGAGAGCTGCAAAGTGGCAGCTCCTGATGGTGCAGCAAGCCTGCAGCCCTGCCAAGCACGGGCTGTTTTGCACAAGCAAGAACCCCTGGGGAAACGGAGCCAAGGGAAGAGCCAAGGGAAAATTCCTTCCTGACCCCAGAGCTGGCGGTCGGCTATTCCCTGAGCATGTGAGCAAGACCTGCCTCCTCGTCCCACAGGCTGGTCACGCCTCCCAGGAGATGCCCAAGCCCTATTCTCCCTCAACCTGCAGCCATCTCCGGGGCTTCCCAGAGTGGCCAAATGCCCCCGGCCCCATCGACCTTGGGGGCAAGAATCCCTCCCGCGCCTGGCAGGAGACCAGTGCGTGCTCCAAAGCACTGGGACCCCTGGCAACACCTCTGCATCCCATTTCTTACAGCTGCTTCCACTGGCTCCGCAGGGCATGAGGACGGCGAGCTCTGCAGTGCTCCTCAAGAAGACACTCCCTTGCTTTTGCCACCACTTGCCAGCTGAAAAGGCCCGATAGCCTCGGGCACCGCCAGCTCTTGCTGGTTCTCATCTCCAGCAGCCTCGTCCAGCCTCCGGTCTTCCTCCCTCGGCCCCCTCCAAGGCATTCTGCCAGCTCTTCCAGGACTTTCTCTCGGATGTCTGCGGGCTGCCCCCAGGCCAGCTCTGTGGCGACGGGAGGATGCCCCCTTTTATCCTGCCCCGGGGCATTGTGACTGCTGCGTTGCCGGGCGGTGGCACTGTGCCATGGGGGTGACCGCCCCCCCCCCCCCCCCATGCGTAGCCCCGCCCGCCACCCCTCTGCCCAGCATCCTTTGGAGGAAGGCCTTTGGGGTGCTGGCCCCGAGGCAGTCCCTGTGCCCCGGGGGCCCGGGGGGCTGTCCCTTGTCCTTGCTGGCCACGCACTGGGCACAGCTGCTGAGCGTCCCTGACGCGTCCTCTGCCACTTGGCTCCCAAGGACAAACCTAGTGCTGTTACTCTTCTCTCAGGCTGCGGCAGAAACCAACCCTGCAGCCCAAAGACCACCCCCATTAGCCGTCCCCTCTCTGCGCCACAGCTAACGGCCACGAGCTCACGCAGCGAGGAGGACCAGGGACTTGACCTGACTGAACACAAACCCTTTTCCGGGGGCGCAACGGGGGTGACTTCAGCAGCTGCATCCTGGGGGAAAGCCAAAGTGGAACCAGAGCCATAGGTTGGGATGGACGGTGCCAAGAGACCACCATGGAAATAACACAGGCTCTGAAAAACAGGGGAGCGGAGGTTACACTGGTGTGCTGGAAAGGCTGCTCATTTTCAGACCTAGAACCTTTGGCTCCATGCCCACAGCACAGCCAGGCAAACGACGACTCTTCCAAACTGTCAAAACAGCCCATTGCTGCTATCGCCCTCACATCCCCTTTTCCCACTGCAACCCAGCTGTGCAGTTGGCCATGTTTAGGCGGGATACGAAACTGCAGGCATTTAGGGAAGAGGAAAGTTGCTGCTGATCATGCCGCTGTGGGTAAGGGGTTGGCTGGCCAGGTGGCCATCCGACACTAAAAGGCAAGTGCCTCTCTTTAAGAGTCCCGACGTGCCTGGAAGACCGCTGCCAAGAAGGACGCAGGATTTTGCCTTTTATAGGCCCGCCTGAAACCACCCGAGAACGTCGGTGTGGTGAAATTCTTGATGACGTTATTCCCATACAAAGGAACTTCATTGTTTGGGTTGTTTGAAATTGATTAAAGCAACTGCAACAAACACTCTTCTGGCACACACGTGGTAACTCGTTTGCAAAACAGGTGCGATTAGTGCAGAAAGCTGCCAGCGCCTGTCTATCAGTTACAGAATCTCAACATTGTCATGCCAGCTCAGTGTGAAGAGACAACGGGCCCGTGCACGTGCCCAAACGTGGCTCTGGTGCGGCTCAGCGGGCTACAGATTCCTGGCAAGGGAATTTGAGGCTAGAGACGAACCTCAACAGAACCTAAGCCGTACCTCAACAGAACATCAAACTGTTCAAGTACTCGTGCAAATCATAGACAATCCAAAACGCCCTACACAGATGCCTGGAGGTGTTGCTATTACCATCACGTGAATGAGACGGTAGGTCCTGCCAGACCTACAGCCTGCAAAACCTGAAGACAATCAGCACACAGGCGCATACGTATCGATCTTGTTCTGTCCTCGCCAAAACTGCTGGCTGAGCTGCCATCAGCCTCAGTGACGGACAGCAGGCAAGGCTCTCTCATCTGGCTTAGCTCAGGTGCAGCTCCTAGGAAAAGAGCTCTTTCAGAAAGTCAGGTCTGGTTATGTTGGGAAAGTGTTTCAAGGAAATGTTTTTAATACTCTAGATTGGTAGAGTATGGCATGGTAATACTCTAAGCATGGCAATCTCCCTCCAAGTCGTAGCTCTGCCACAGATAACCTACTTGCTCATTAAAACTGATTCAATGTTAGTCCTTGAAAAGCTCTACCTTTCTTTCTTTGCACCAAAAGGGTGGTACTTCTTTCCATATGCAAGATGAGTTACATAGGGTATACAGACAGCCCATGGAAAACTGAGAAATGAGTCTGTGATCACTTGCATCCACATTCCTTGGCATTCCAACACTCCTATCCCACTCCTTTCCTTGCCAGCAGTCAAGAAACACAGTCTGCGCAACATGTACAGGATGTACTGCGCAACATGTACTTGGCCAGTGTCCTGCTTTCGGCTGGGATACAGTTAATTTTCTTCCTAGTAGCTGGTACATTGCTGTGTTTTGGATTTAGGATGAGAAGAAAGTTGATAACGCACTGACGTTTTAGTTGTTGCTAACTAGCATATATGCTAGTCAAGGACTTTTCAGCTTCCCATGCTCTGCCAGGTGCACAAGCAGCTGGGAGGGGGCACGGCCAAGGTAGTTGACCCCAACTGGCCAAAGGGCTATTGCATACCATATGGAGTCACCCTAAGGATATAAACTGTGGGGAGTTCACGGGGGTTAGGGTTAACCCTAGGGGTTAGGCTTAGGGTTAGGGGTTAGGGTTAGGGTTAGGGTTACGGTTAGGGGTTAGGGTTAGGGTTAGGGTCATTAGGGTTAGGGATAGGGTTAGGGTTCAGGTCAGGGTTCGGGTTAGGGTTAGAGTCATTAGGGTTAGGGTTACGTGGTTAGGGTTAGGGTTAGGGTTAGGTGTTGGTGGTTAGGGTTAGGGGGTTAGGGTTAGGGTTAGGGTTAGGGTTAGGGTTAGGGTTAGGGAGTGTTTAAGAGGCATTTGGACAATGCCCTTAATTACATGCTGTTACTTTTGGTCAGGCCTGAAGTTCGGGTTCTGAAATTTTTCTTTTCTTTTGTTTTCCTCCTTTTCTAGAGCAGAGTAACTCTCTGTGGCCCCCAAGAGCTGGGGGCAGTGGTGGTGCAGTTGCTCCAGGGGACAGGAGTTTTGGGTCCAGGACGATGCTCGGGGCGGGTCAGCATGTGAGGCGAGACGCTGAGCGGCAGCAGCAGTGGGAGCTGGGCCATGCCGCGCCGACGTGAACGGCACTGCGCCTGCCTGGGGTCAAGAGCGGCTCCCAACACCCCAGAGGTGTTGCTGGGACTGCCCTAAGGAAAGGGGCTCAGCCCCCCGACCCCTGGCACTGGGGGACTGCCCCGACAGAGACCTCACCCTGCACCTTCTGCAAGCCAGACCCGGAAAGGTGAGGCCGCTTCCCGAAGGCACTGTTGGCTGCATCGGCCCCAAGTTGTGGAGCTGGGGTGGGAAATGGTCAGTAAAGAGAGATGAGGTTTCCAGGCATTTTTGGGCTGGTCACACTAAAAGTGTGGAGTTACATGGAGTTAGGGAGTCACACTAAGTATGTACACTGTGGGGAGTTGGCTGGGGGTTAGGGTTAACCCTAGGGGTTAGGGTAAGGGTTAGGGTTAGGGGTTAGGCTTAGGGTTAGGGTTTAGCGTCATTAGGGATAGGGTTAGGGGTTGGGGTTGGGGTTAGGGTTAGGGGTTAGGGTTAGGGGTTAGGGTTAGGGGTTAGGGTTAGGGTCACCATTAGCACACCATTAGCTGAGCATGAAGCACACCATTAGCTGAGCATGAAGCACACCATCAAGTGAGCATGAAGGAAAGGTGTCCCTTGAAAGAAGATGGTGCAAATTACCAAGTCAAGTGGACCACTGCTGAGGGATGTATCCAGTATCTGAAGGAATTAGCTGGGAATACAAACGCCATAGCCTCGAACATACCCCACCCCCTCCACTCCCCCCACCCCGCCTTACTCCTTCTTCCCCCAGCTTTCATAAGCTGAGCACAATGTCATATGGTATGGAATATCCCTTTGGTCTGTTGAGGTCAGCTGTCCCGGCTGTGTCCTCTCACAGCTTCTTGCCCACCCCCAGCCTACTCGCTGGTGGGTCAGAGTGAGGAACAGACAAGCCCCTGACGCTGGGCAAGGACTGTTCAGCAATAGCTGAAACATCAGTGTTTTATCAGGACTCTTTTAGTCACAAATCCAAAACACAGCACCATATGGGCTGCTATGAAGAAGATTAACTCCATGCCAGCCAAAACCAATA
This sequence comes from Mycteria americana, assembly GCF_035582795.1. Taxonomy (NCBI): domain Eukaryota; kingdom Metazoa; phylum Chordata; class Aves; order Ciconiiformes; family Ciconiidae; genus Mycteria; species Mycteria americana. Next base: position 1,065,757 of record NW_027445630.1, on the reverse strand, counting down.
CAGTGAAGCATGTGCTACTCTTTCCATGAGAGTGACACAAAGCAGAGAGTGTTCAGGAACGCAGGAGGGGTGTTTTATCCCACAGGCCTTCAATCCCATCTCTTGAAAACAGCCCGACTGCAGCCAGCCCCAAAACCCTGCCTGCCCAGACAGGCTCCCAGTAGCAGAGACATATTGGTGCCCAGGGCAGATGCAATTTTTGGAAAAGGGCTGGGGAGAACAGGGGTGACGAGGGAAAATGTCTCGCCTCTCTCCCCAGCTGGGCCATCTCCCTGCTGATGTCATAATGGACCTTCAAATGACGTGGGCTGATGTCACAGGGGGATGCACTGCATCACAGGGAGGTCTCCCCGGCGCCACGGCAGTGCGGGCACTTCCCAGCGAGGCCTGGGTGCTGCTGGGCACTGCTCAGGGGCTCCCCACCACACTGCCCTTTGGAGCTGCTCCGCAGCTGGGAGCAGGGTCGGGAGGCAGCAGGGATGTGCTGGGGGACCCTCGCTGGGAGGAGAAGGAGCATGTCAGAGAGGAGTTTTGGGTGAGGAGGCAGGAAGAGCGTCCCTTTTCCTGAGCTGAGGGCAAGCAGCAAGCGCGATGGAGGGCTGCTGCACCATGGCCATCAGCTTGGAGCCGAGCTGCTTGTTCCCCACGCTTCTGCAGCTCTCCACCAAGGGTGAGGGCTTTGGGAGCTCTTTCCCGAGGGGTGGCACCAGGGCTGTCCGCTGTCAAAAGCTGTAATTGCTGGGCTGTGGGGGTGGCTGGACAGGGCTGGGGGCTGCCGCGAGAGCCCTGCCTGAGGATCCCACCGGGCTCGGGGGACAATGTGGCTGCCAGGCCTGCCAGGTCCTGGTACTGGGGGTGTCCTGAGTATCAAGGCTCCTGTTGGCATGGCTCAGTCCCCTCAGAAGTGGGGCCATTGAGGGCCAGCTTCCTCTGGGCGCAGGCAGTCTGAAATTGGGGCACAGCTCAGCTCCACAGTGTTTCTCTGGGCTGTTTGTGAACCCCAGCATCTGTCATCCCCTGGGCAAGGAGCTTGCCGCGAGTCTGTGAGCTGGCTGGTCCGGAGCCTGAGACCTCTTTCCCTTGCTTTCCAGAGATCGTGGCTATCTGGGGAGCTGTGTCTCATTGCATCCCGGGACAGCTGAAGCTGGACAAGTTGGGCTGGCATCCTGGTCCCCCTCGCCCTGCAGGGGTTCAGTCCTCCTGAGAGCCTGGGCCCCGAGGTGCAATCCCCCCGTGAGCATCGTGGCAGCACACCGAGACCACCCCGTGTGCCCAGAGCAGCTTCTTGGCAAACCGGGAGAGAAACCAAGTCCAGGTCCAGTCTGAGAAAGCGAGCAGCACAGCCTAGTGCTTCCCGCTTCCCTGTGGTCAGAGTGGAGAGCCCAAGCAGAGGGATGGGGGATGATGCTGGGTCCGTGCCAAGGCTAATCCCTGGGAATAAGTCCCAGGGGTATTCCCTGTGTTGGAAATGCCTGGGATCTTCTCTAGCCAAGGGATGTTAGCAAATATTTTGAGAAGGGGAAGTAAAAACATGGAGAGCATGTGTTTTTCCAAAGCTTTCCCTTTTGCTGTCTCTAAAGTACTCACTCATCAGCCTTTTTGTCTTCTCCCTGGGCAGGGTGTCCTGGTTGCAGCACTTGGGACCTTCGCTACGGTCCAAGAGTGATTCCACGGCAAACGAGTGGTGTTTCCACGGCAAACGAGTGGAGACTTCCCTCTTAGGGAAGTCTGTTGCCTCCCTGGGGCCCGCGTGAAGGATGTCACGAGGGTACTCCCTAGTCTGGTATGGCCCTCGGACTATTACCCCCTACTGCTCTTCCATGTGGGGGGCGATGAGGCTGCAACACGAAGTCCTAGGGTGATCAAAAGAGACCTCAGGGCCTTGGGACGGCTAGTAAGAAACTCAGGAGCACAGGTTATTTTCTCCTCTCTCCTTCCAGTGGTGGGCAGTGACACCAGAAGGAACAGAGATGCCCAATCCATTAATGCATGGTTCCGTGGCTGGTGTCATCGCCACGGATTTGGTTTTGTTGACAACGGGATGGCCTACGCCACACATTGCTGGCATCTGATGGGATTCATCTTTCTCAAGGGGGAAAGAGAATCTTTGCTCAGGAACTTGCGGGGCTCATCGACAGAGCTTTAAACTAGACTCGAAGCGGGAGGGGGATAATATCAGGCTTGCCCGAGGGAAGCTGAGGGGCGACGTGCCATGGTTAGAGGGAGCGGCTGCCAGCGAGGACACTCGGCCTGAGTCCTCGAGATGTGTGGGGTACGCTTGGGCACAGCCGAAGTCGAGCGGAGTTGAGCCAGGGGATACTGAGGCAACGGGAGCCAAGAGGGAAACACCAGTGAAATGCCTCAAAGCACACAAGGGGTGTTCTTATATGAAGGAGGCACAGGTGACAGCCCAGCTGAAGTGCCTCTACACCAATGCACGCAGCATGGGTAACAAGCAGGAGGAGTTGGAAGCCATTGTACATCAGGAAAACTATGATATGGTGGCCATCACGGAAACGTGGTGGGGTGACTCGCACAACTGGAGTGCGGCGATGGATGGCTATAAACTCTTCAGGAGGGACAGGCGAGGCAGGAGAGGCGGTGGGGTAGCCCTATATGTCAGGGAGTGTCTGGATAGTTTAGAGCTCGATGATGGTGATGATAGGGTGGAGTGTCTATGGGTAAGAATGAGGGGGAAGGCCAACAAGGCAGATATTGTGGTGGGAGTCTGTTACAGACCCCCCAACCAGGATGAGGAGACAGATGAACTCTTCTATAAGCAGCTGGGTGAAGCCTCACGATCACTAGCCCTTGTTCTTGTGGGGGACTTCAACCTACGGCTGTCTGCTGGAAATACAATACAGCAGGGAGGAAACAGTCTAGGAGGTTCCTGGACCGTGTGGCAGATAACTTCCTGACACAGCTGGTGAGGGAGCCAACGAGGGAAGGTGCCCCGCTGGACCTCTTGTTCACCAACAGAGAAGGACTTGTGAGCGATGTGATGTTTGGAGGCTGTCTTGGGCAGAGCGATCATGAAATGATAGAGTTTTTGATACGTGGAGAAGCAGCAAGGGGGGTCAGCAAAACTGCCACCTTAGACTTCCGGAGGGCGGACTTCGGCCTGTTTAGGAGACTGGTCGAGAGAGTCCCCTGGGAGGCAGCCCTTATGGGCAAAGGGGTCCAGGAAGGCTGGACATTCTTTAAGGAGGAAGTCCTAAAGGCACAAGAGCGGGCTGTCCCCAGGTGCCGAAAGACGAGCCGGCGGGGAAGAAGACCGGCCTGGCTGACTAGAGAGCTCTGGCTCGAACTCAGGAGAAAGAGGAGAGTCTATGACCTCTGGAAGAAGGGGCGGGCAACTCAGGAGGACTACAAAGGTGTAGCGAGGTTGTGCAGGGAGAAAACTAGAAGGGCCAAAGCTGAGCTAGAGCTCAGTCTGGCTGCTGCTATAAAAGACAACAAAAAACACTTCTTCAAATACATTAGCAGCAAAAGGAGAGCTAAGGAGAATCTCCAGCCCCTAGTAGATGGGGGAGGAAACACAGTGACCAAGGATGAAGAAAAGGCTGAGGTACTTAATGCCTTCTTTGCCTCAGTCTTTAATAGCAGGGCCGAATGTTCTATGGGTACCCAGCCCCTGGAGTTGGAAGATAGGGACGGGGACCAGACTGGAGCACCCATAATCCAGGGGGAAATGGTGAGTGACCTGCTGCACCACTTAGACACTCACAAGTCTATGGGGCCTGATGAGATCCACCCGAGAGTGTTGAAGGAGCTGGCAGAAGAGCTCACCAAGTCCCTTTCCATCATTTACCAGCAGTCCTGGCTAACTGGGGAGGTCCCTGCTGACTGGAGATTAGCGAATGTGACACCCATCTTCAAGAAGGGCCGGAAGGAGGACCCGGGGAACTACAGGCCTGTCAGCCTGACCTCGGTGCCGGGGAAGCTGATGGAGCAGATCATCCTGAGTGCTACCACACGGCATGTAGAGAATAACCAAGGGATCAAGCCCAGCCAGCATGGGTCTAGGAAAGGCAGGTCCTGCTTGACCAACCTGATCTCCTTCTATGACAAGGTGACCCGCCTAGTGGATGAGGGAAAGGCTGTGGATGTTGTCTATCTAGACTTCAGTAAAGCCTTTGACACGGTCTCCCACAGCATTCTCCTGGAGAAACTGGCTGCTCATGGCTTGGACGGGTGTACTCTTCGCTGGGTAAAGAACTGGCTGGACGGCCAGGCCCAAAGAGTGGTGGTGAATGGAGTTTACTCCGGTTGGCGGCCGGTCACAAGCGGTGTTCCCCAGGGCTCGGTGTTGGGGCCAGTTCTGTTTAACATCTTTATCAATGATCTGGACGAAGGGATCAAGTGTACTCTCAGTAAGTTTGCAGACGACACCAAGTTGTGTGGGAGTGTTGATCTGCTAGAGGGTAGGCAGGCTCTGCAGAGGGACCTGGACAGGCTGGATCGATGGGCCGAGGTCAATTGTATGAGGTTTAACAAGGCCAAGTGCAAGGTCCTGCACTTGGGCCACAGCAACCCCATGCAACGCTACAGGCTTGGGGAAGAGTGGCTGGAAAGCTGCCTGGCAGAGAAGGACCTGGGGGTGTTTGTTGACAGCCGCCTGAATATGAGCCAGCAGTGTGCCCAGGCGGCCAAGAAAGCCAACGGCATCCTGGCTTGTATCAAAAATAGTGTGGCCAGCAGGACTAGGGAAGTGATTGTGCCCCGGTACTCGGCACTGGTGAGGCCGCACCTCGAATACTGTGTTCAGTTTTGGGCCCCCCACTACAAGAGGGATATTGAGGTACTGGAGCGTGTGCAGAGAAGGGCAACGAAGCTCGTGAAGGGTCTGGAGCAGAAGTCTTATGAGGAGCGGCTGAGGGACCTGGGACTGTTTAGCCTGGAGAAAAGGAGGCTGAGGGGAGACCTTATCACTCTCTTCAACTACCTGAAAGGAGGTTGTAGAGAGGTGGGGGTCGGTCTCTTCTCCCAGGTAACAAGTGACAGGACAAGAGGAAATGGCCTCAAGTTGCGCCAGGGGAGGTTTAGACTGGATATTAGGAAATTTTTCTTCACCGAGAGGGTTATCAAGCATTGGAACAGGCTGCCCAGGGAAGTGGTTGAGTCGCCATCCCTGGAGGTATTTAAAGGACGTTTGGATGAGGTGCTTAGAGACATGGTGTAGTGGTGGTTTTGGCAGTGTTAGGTTTATGGTTGGACTCAATGATCTTAAAGGTCTTTTCCAACCTATATGATTCTGTGATTCTGTGTGTGGTTTGCAGGCTCATCTTCCAGCTGGACAGTGATGAGTTATGGATGCGGGAGCTTGCGTTCCCCACAGTGATTATCCCTGGTGAGAGGCCACCCTCTGCTTTCCCCCTCCAGGTCTAGGGGATCATGGGTTGTGTGCTCCCTGTTCCTTGGAAAGGGCTGGGAGAAGTAAACAATTGCCACCAAAGGCTGGGGGCCAGCTTGAGCTCCCCCAAAACAAATGACTCCCCAAGAGCTGTTTCTATAAACGACATTTTCTCCAGAACTTTGTTATGAATCTTGCATGGAGATTTGGCCTGCTGTGGCAGTGATGACATTCCTCCTCCTTGCAGATGATGCCAAGATGGAGCCGCTCAACTACAAGCAGCTATCATGAGCCACCTCCTTCCCGTGGCACATTGTGGAGAACTGTGTGCAAGTGTGTCACCCAAGACTAAGGGGACAGACAGGTTCTTTTAGGGATCCTTGGCAGAATGATTCTGGCACTAAATTGTAGTTATAATGAAGCTTTATTTTCTTAACAGGATACTATGATGAGTATAGCACCGAATTTACGATGAGAATAGCACAGGACTTCCACAAGCAGGATCAATGCAGTACAATTTATGAGTAGCGTAATAGAGAATGTATAATACAACTTAACTTATAATTTCTAATCACCTGGGTCCTACCTTAACTTAACTTAAGATTTCTAATCACCTGGATCCTCTGCAGATTGGGTCAAATCTTAATACTTGCTTTGCTGTATCAAGATAAAAACCATATTCTAGACTTGAAAACCATATAAAAGAATGTGAGTCACCCAATCCTTGGAAGAAGCAGACAATGGTGGAGGCATCCCTGACCACTGGAGGGTCACAGGTCTCACTGTCAAGCAGCCATTCCAGTCCAAGTTCCCGTCTCAGGACTTGTAAATGCTTGATTTATGGACAGTGCTCTGCCTATAAAAACAGGAGGAAAAGGAGAAGGAAGCTACAGGAGTCAGCAAAAGCAGAAAAAGGAGGAGAAAACAGGATGAAACAAGAGGCAAGAGGAGGCAACAGAAGGAGGAGGAAGAGGCAATAAGAGGCAAGAGGAGGCAACAGGAGAAGGAGAAAGAAGAGACAAGAGAAGGACAAAGAAGGAGAGAGAAGGTAAAGGAGGAGGAGAAGGAGGTAAGAGGAGGCAACAAGAGACAAGAGGAGGCAGCAGCTGGCAACAGAAGGAAGAGGTAACATGAGGAGGATAAGGAGGAGGAGGAGGAAATGGGAGAAGCAGGAAACAGGAGGCCACATGGGCAGGATTGATCAAGAGGAGGCAAAAAGAGGAAAAAGGAGGAGGAGGAGGAGGAAGAGGCAACAGGAAGTAACAGGAGGCCACAAAATGTTGAGGAAACAGGAGGCCACAAGAGGAGGAAGAGGAGGATGAGGAGGCAACAGGAGGCCACAGTAAGAGAAGGAAGACTGGCAGGAGGAAGAGAACATGGAGTGGGAGGTGGAAGAGGAAAGTGGAAAAGGAAGAGAAGGCGGAGGAGGAGGAAAGAGCAGCCAAAAGGAAGAAGAGGCATAGGGTGCAACAAGCGGCAACAACAGGTGACAGGAACAGGAGGAGGAAAAGAAGGCAACAAGAGGCAAAGGAAGGCAACGGGAGAAGGAGGAGGAGGAGCAGGAGAAGGAGGAAGAGGAGGACGAGGAGGAAGCAACAGGAGGTAACAGACAGAGCAGACAGTATAAGGAAACAGGAAGAGGAGGACACAAGAGGAAACAGGAGGACAAGGAACCAAGAAGTGAAAGCGAAAGGAGTCAAAATGAGGAGTCGGAGGAGAAGGGAAGAGGAGGCAAAAGAAGGAGGACAAGGAGGACAAAGGAGGTAAGTGGGGGAAGAGAAAAAAGGAATTAAGAGAAAGCAAGAGGAGAATGAAGACAAGGAGCAGGTGAAGTAGGAGGCAAGAGGAGGCAAGAAGAGGCAACATAAGGAATAGGAGAAGGAGACAACAGGAGGCAAGATCAAAAAACTGGAGGAGGTGGAGGAGGAGGCAAGAGGAAGTAATAAAAAGAAAGAAGATGCAAAGAGGAGGAAGAGGAGAAGAAGCAACATGATGCAACAGAAAGAGGAGAAGGGAAGAGGAGGAGGAAGCAAGAGGAAAAACCCGGTCGCAAGAGGAGGCAACAGGGGGAAAGAAGACAAGAAGGAGAAAGAGGACATAAAAAGGGTCCAGAGAAGGCAGGCAGAGGAGGAGGTAGAGCAGGAATCAGCACCAGACACGAGAGGATGAGGAAACGGAGGAAACCCGAAGCAGGAGAAGGCAACAGCTGAGGAGCAGAGGCCTACGAGATGGAGAACATGACAGAGGCAAGAGGCGGGAACAGAAGGCAACAGGGGGATTTGGAAGAAGAGGTGCCAGGGGACAAGGGCAGGCAAGAGGAGGAGGATGAGGCAAGAAGAGGAGGAGGAAGCAAGAGGAGGAGGAGGAAGCAAGAGGAGGAGGAGGAAGCAAGAGGAGGACAGTGGGGGGAAAAAGTGGAGCCTAAAAGAGAACACAGCAGGACACAGGAGGTAACGTAGGAGCAAGGAAAAGGAGGTAAGAGAAAAAGAAGGAGGAGTAGGAGGCAGGAGAATGGAAGAGGGGGAAGAGAAGGAGGGTAGAGGATTCCACAAGAGGCAATCTCCTGTTGCCTGCTTTTTTCTCCTCCTCCACTTCCCTCCTCTTTTCTTCCTTCTCCTCCTCCTCTTGCGACCTCTTGCCTCCTCCTTCTCCTCTTGCCTCCTGCTCCTCATTCTCCTCATTTTGCCTCCTTCTCCTCTTGCCTGTTTCCTCTTCCTCCTTCTGCCTCCTCTTGCCTCATATTGCCTCCTCCTTCTGTTACCTCCTGTTGCTTCCTCCTCCTCCTGCTCATCCCCCTCCTCCTCCTCCTGCTCCTGCACCTCCTCCTCTTCCTCCTTCTCCCTTTGCCACCTTTTGCATCCTGTTGCTTTCTTTTCCTCCTCCTCTTCCTGTCGCCTATGTTAGCCCCTTGTGGCCTCCTCCTCTGACTCCTTTTGCCTCCTCTTTCCTCCCATGCCTCCTCCTCCTCCTCGGCCTCCTCTTCCTCTTTCTCCTCCTCCTCCTCCTCCTCCTCCTCCTCCTCTTCCTCTTGCTGCTTTTAGCCTCCCCCTCCTTCTCCTCCTCCTTTAGCCTTCTTTGGCCTCGTCATCCTCTTGCCTCCTCCTACCTCTTCCTCCTGTTTACTCTCTTTGCCTCCTGTTGCCGACCCTTGCTCATGTTGCCTCCTGTTGCCTACTTCTCCCTTTTGCTCCTCCTCCTCCTCCCCCTCCTCTCTGCCTCTTGCCTCCTCTTGCTTCTTGTTGCCTCCTCTTGCCTCCTCCTCCACCTCCTGTTCTTGCTTCCTCTTGCCTCCCGTTCCCTCCTCCACCTCATCCTGCTCTTGCCTCCTCCTCTCCTTCCTCCTAATGCTGCCTCCTCTTGCCTCCGCTTGCATCCTCCCCCTCTTCCTCCTCTTCCTCTTGCCTCCTCTCTCCTCCTCTTGCCTTCTCTTGCCTTTCCTTGTCTGCTGTTCCCACATTCTGCTCTTACCTGCTGTTGCCTCCTGGAGGACAAGGGAACATGAGGAGGAGGAGGAGGAGGAGGAGGCAAGAGGAAAACCAGGTAGCAAGAGGAGTCAACAGGAGGAAAGAGGAAGAGGGGAAGAAGGAGGAGGACACAACAAGGGTCAAGAGAAGGCAGGCAAAGGAGGAGGAGGGAGAGGAGGGAGAGGAGGAAGCAAGAGGAGACAAGGAGAAGGAGGATGAGGAAGTGGAGGCAACAGGAGGCAGGAGAAGGCAACAGTTGAGGAGAGGAGGCCTAGGAGGTGGAGAAAAAGACAGAGGCAAGAGGTGGGAAGAGAAGGCAACAGGGGCAATAGGAGGAAGAGGTACCAGGAGGCAAAGGCAGGCAACACGAGGAGGAGGAAGCAAGAGGAGCAACGGGGGGAGGGAGAGTGAAGGCAAAAGGAGGGCACAGCAGGACACAGGAGGTAAAGGAGCAGCAAGCAAAAGGAGGTAAGAGGAAAAGAAGGAGGAGGCAACAGGAGGAGGCAAGAGGACGGCAGAGGCGGAAGAAAAAGGAGGAGGGCAGAGGATTCCACAAGAGGCAACAGGAAACAACAGGGGGAGAAAAATAGGATGTAATAAGAGGACACAGACGGACAGAGAATGTACAGGAGGAGGAGGCAAGAGGAGTCAACCAAAAGAGAAGACAGAGGAGACAGCAGGATGCCAGAGGTGACAACAGGAGGAGGGAAAAGAGGAGGCAAGAGAAGGCCACAGCAGGACACCGCAGATAAAGGAGGAAGAGGCAACTGGAAGAAAAAGAGGAGGAGGCAACAGACTGCCAGAGGAGGCAACAGGAGGAGGAGGAGGTGGCCAAAGGAGGCAAAGGGAGACCGCAGGAGGAGGAAAAGGCAGCAAGCTAGACCTGGAGGTAACAGGAGGAACAGGAAGAGGAAGAGGAGGACAAGAAGGAAAAGGCAAAAGGTTGCAAGATGAAAAAAGAGGAGGAGGAGAAGGAGGCAAGAGGAGCCAAGAGGTGGGAACAGGAGGCTATAGCAAAATGCAGAGGAAGAGAAGGGAAAGGCAACGGGAATCCAGAGGAGCAGGAAGAGGAGGAGGCAAGAGGAGGAAGAGAAGGAGGAGGCACGAGGATGCCACAAGAGGAGGCAACAGGAGAAGGAGGAGGAGGCAAGAGGTGGAGGAAAAAAGAGGAGGTCACAGCAGGCCACAGAAGGTAAAGGTGGAGGAAGCAAGAGGAGGCAACAAAAAGAGAAAAAGGAGGAGACAACAAGGAGCTAACAGGTAGGTAACAGGAGGCAACAGGAAGAGGAAACAAGAGGAGGCAAGAGGAGGACACAGTAGGCCACAAGACACAAAAGAAGGAGGAGGCAAGAGGAGGCAACAACAAGAGAAAGAGGAGGAAAGAAAAGGATGCAAGAGGAGGCAGCTGGCGGCAACACAAAGAAAACCAGGAGGAGGCAAGAGGATGCTCTAAGAGGCACCAGGAGGTAACAGGAGGAGGAGGCAAGAGGAGGCAACGGGAGGCCAGGGGAGGAGAAGGAGGAAAAGACAAGAGGATGTAAGAGGAGGTGGCAGGAGGAAGAGGAATAGGAGCATGGGAAAGAAAAGGCAAGAGGAAGAGGAGAAGTAGGCCAGAGGAGGCTACAGGAGGATGCGGAGGAAGAGAAGGCCACGGCAACATGAGGCAAGGGGAGGCAAGAGGAGGAGGAAGAGGAGGAGGCAAGAGAGTGAAAGAAGAGGCCAGAAGAGGAGTGCGAGCTAAAGGAGAAGGAGACAAGAGGAGGCAAGAGGAGGAGGAGGAGGCAAGAGGAGGCAACAGGAGGAGGAGGAGGCAAGACGAGGCAAGAGGAGGACACAGCAGGACACCAGAGGTAAAGGAGGAGGAGGCAACAAGACACAACAGAAAAAGAAGGAGGAGGAGGCAACAGGATGCCAGAGGAGGCAACAGGAGGGAACAGGAGGCAACAGGAGGAGGAGCTAACAGGTGGACACAGCAGGACACTGGAGGTAAAGGAGGAGGAGGAGGCAAAAGGTGGGAACACGAGGCTACAGGACAAGGTAGAGGAAGAGAAGTAACTAGGTGTAGGGACGCTTAAGTAGAACTAAGATAAGCATTGTTGGTGCAACAGGGAAAAAGACCGTAAGGCCGTTTTTACAACCTATGGAATGTTCAACTGGAAATATTACATGAACTCATGAATTCCTTTAGATGCCAGAATGCCCCTTACCATTGCTTGGACGGGATTTACTTTGTAAACTGAATGCACAACTAACTTTTTCTGAAGACTCTGTTCAGTTGCATATTCCTCCAGAGACTGCCTGGAAAGCCCAGATATGTTTGTTAACCAAGGAAGATCCTAATGAAGAAATGAATGTTCCAGAGGAATTACTGAATGCAGGCACACCTCTGGTATGGGCATCAAAGACACCCAGACGAGCAATTAACGTGACCCCAGTAAAGACTTGAACCGAAACCAGGAGCTCAACTGGTAAGAAAGAAACAATACCCCATTAAGCTGCAGGCCCGAGAAGGATTAGAACCTATAAAAAGCTCCTCTTTAGAACATGGATTGTTACGGGAGTGTCAGTCGGAATTTAATACTCCCATCCTACCTGTAAAGAAGCCCCATTCTTCTGAATCTAGACTGGTACAGGACTTAGGAGAAATTAAGCAAGGACAGTAGATGTCCACCCTGTGGATCCAAAGCCATATACCCTCCCTACTACAATTCCTAACAGTGATATTTATTTCACAGTATTAGATTTAAAGGACGCCTTCTTCTGTATACCTGTGGATGAGCAGAGCCAGACCATCTTCACCTTTGAGTGGGAGAATCCAACTACAGGACGAAAGACACAGCTCTGCTGGACTGTCCTTCCGCAAGGATTCAAGAACAGCCCTACCTTGTTTGGTAAGGTACTAGCCAAAGAATTGGAACTCTACAAAATTATCATGATGCTGTAACATTGTTGCAATATGTTGCTGATTTGCTAATTGGTTCTGACAGTTATGAGGCATGTCTGGAGGCCACCATCAGTTTGCTTAACTTTCTGGGCTTGGCAGGGTCTCGGGTTTCTAAAGAAAAAGGCTCAGATTCGGAAATATAAGGTCCAATGTATGGGGTTTGAAATCACCAAAGGACAGAGAGAATTAAGTACTGAGAGAAAAGAGGCCATTTGTAGAATTGCTGCACCTACAACAAAGAAGCAGTTTCTGGGAGTGGCTGGATGGTGTCGCTTATGGATTCCCAATTTTGGACTAATTGCCAAACCATTGCATGCTGCTGTGAAAGGACCTGAGGGGGTTCTGGAATGGCCACCTGAATGTAGGAAGAGTTTTGACAAAATTAAAAGGAAACTCATGCAGGCTTCTGCTGTGGGACTCCTGAACTTGAGGCAACCCTTCCAATTATATGTACATGAACGCCAGCAAGTGCCATGAGGAGTTTTGACACAAGAACTGGGGAGCTGGAGAAGAGCGGTGGGATATTTTTCAAAGCACTGAGATGAGGTCAGTAAAGGCCAGCCTGCTTGTCTGACGGCAGTAGCGGTGACTGCGACTTCGATTGAAAGTCTCGGAAATTGACGTTAGCCCCGCCGATCGCTGTGCTTGTACCTCGGGCTGTGTCTTCTCTCCCTGAAAATAAAGGGCATCATTGGATCTCCCCAAGCAGGCTAGCTAAATATCAAGCGGTGCTGCTGGAACAAGATGATGTTGTAATCTCCCTGACCTCTGCTCTAAATCCTGCAACTCTGCTAATTTCTGAGAAGAGGATGAAAATTCTACTCGAGAAACTGCACCAAGAAACACTCGGGAGCAGATGCATTAGTACTAATTGCCAAAAGACACGTCATTGGGCCAGGAATGCAAAGCCTAGCAGATATAATAGTTAAAAAGTGTGCAATCTGTTGTGCCAATAACCCCAAAATGGCAAAGAAAATCATGGGAGGAATCGTAAAACAAGGAATAACTCCTGGGGAATACTGGGAAATAGATTTTACGGAATTGCCAAGGTCTAATCTGTATAAATACTTACTGGCAATGGTAGACACTTCTTCTGGTCGGCCCAAAGCTTTCCCTTGCCACACTAACAAGGCTAGGGAAGTGATTAAAATTTTATTGAAAGAAATTATCCCCAGATTCCGTGTTCCAGAAGGTATATCCTCCGATAATGGACCCCACTTTACTGCAGAAATAGTGCAGGGACTTTCTAGATTTCTAGACATTAAATGGGATTTGCATACCCCTTGGAGGCCACAGTGCAGTGGCAAAGTAGAAAGAATGAATCAAATTCTAAAAAGACACCTTTCCAAAATGTGTCAGGAAACTCAAACAAAATGGGTAGATATTCTACCCATGGCTTTAATGAGAGTACAAATTACACCCAGAGTTAGGGAAGGTGTAAATCCATTTGAGATCCTGTATGGGAAACCATATCCAACCAATCATTTAACCACTAAGGGAGACCAAATGCATATCAAGGGACCAGCTGTAATTAAAGAGTATTTGATGTCTCTCTGGCAGAATTTAGCCTCCCTGCACAGGTACCTAAACCAGAAGACTCCCATTCCCTTGGACACCCCGATACACCCACTCCAACCAGGAGACACGGTCTATGTACGACCCTGGAAAGATGAGCCCTGGAAAGAAAAGTGGAAAGGACCTTATACAGTGCTGTTAAAAACTTACACAGTGGTAAAGGTGAATGGGATCGACTCCTGGATTCATCATACTAGAGTGAAGAAGGCGCCAGACCAGGACAAGTGGATCTCTATGCCAACTGGAGAACTGAAACTCCGACTAACCAGGGAATGTCGATGAATTGTATCAAGGTTTTTCTTTTAGAAAACTATTATTGAAATTACTCCTAGGACACTCTCGGAAAGTGTTATTAATTTAGCATAGTTATAATGAAAATTGTATCTCTGACGTTGATTAAGCTAGCATTTCCTTTTCGTAACAGAAATCTAGTCTTAAAACCTGTCCAATCCTTTGGAAGAATCCCTAATGTCAGCAGTATAATGGCCTGTTCACCATTATCTAAATCCGCAGCCGATCCCCTCGAGTGGGAAATTTTAACTTTAGATTTAAACTGAAACTTTCCTCAGTCTCCAAATTACCTCCTTTCAGAGTCGAATGTCGTTGTACAATCTAACAGGACAAGGAGAACTATTAGCGAATGCAACTAGAGCAGGATTACAAGATTTAAACCACTCAATTACAGGAAACTTCCAAGATGACATTGCGGAACAGGCTAACCTTAGATTTAATGTTATTACATGACGAAATAGAACAAGGGGCAAAATCAAGTAGAAATATTCAGGCCTCTAAATAAAGTATTACAAAGTTTTGGATTCTCCCTGACTGGATGGTTGGCAAGTTTACTTCAAACCATCATTATAATTGTACTCATCATGATAATCATCTGCATTGTTGTTAGTTGTGCCTTAAAATGTGTTAGATGACTAACTGTACAAGTTACTAATGAGAACTAATAATGAGACATATGAGGACTATGAAGAAAAGTCTCATAGTCTCAAAGGGGGGAATTGTAGTCTAACAGTGTAGTCTAACAGGAGCTGGTGGAAGGCGAAGGCTTACGTAAAGCTGATAAGGGGGATTCAGGCTGAAAAGCGGAACATATAATCAAGAATTACTGTCCTTGGGAGAAAAACACATCCTGGAGAAATACGTGAGCTACTTAAGATGTTTTGGGAACCATCTGAAACAACTAGTACAAGTGTGATAAGAGGCACCCTCACGCAAACTATCCTCCTTAGAATACTAAAAGTCACACCCCTCGAGCTGGAGACCCCGGCCCAAGCAGAGGCCCCTCTCCTTTGAGCATGCGCAGAATATTAAAGTAGCACTGTCGCTTTAAGTTGAAATAAGAGAAATGTAGACCAATAGAAAACTGCTTGGTGTAATTACTTATGCATATGCATAACTAGACTGTATAAATACTGTACCTGTATGACCGAACTCTGTGCTAGCTTTGTGGAGCTACCACCTAGCACCCACCTCTGCGCAGACTTGAAATAAAGTACCTCTGCCCTGTGTGTATATTGGCGTCTCGCACAGCAGGTAAATGACCTCACACTTGTGGGATAACACAGGGAAGGCCAAAACACTCCAAAGCTGCCTGGCAGGAGTCCCAGAAAGACACAGGGCATGGACCATCCTCCAGCATTGACAAAATTGCTTCAGTGGATTCCCCGGAGGAGTCTGGGGCTGCTACCTGCGAAATTCTGCTGTGTCCAGGGGAGGCCAAAACATTCTCGAGAGTCCTCGGAGGATTTCTGAGCAGCTACCAGGTATGGATCTGCCTCCATGACAAAGAAAACTGTCCATTAACTAACTAGGAAAATTGGGGTGCTGCTACCTGGGACTTTAGCTGCCTGTAAAGGGAAAGCCCTGAAGTGAAAACAGGAATGGACCTGCTGCCAAAATACACCATGCTCTTCGGGTATCTACCTTAGAACATTCTGGGGCTGCTACCTGGGAATTCACTTGCCTCCACAGGAAACCAAAAGAATCCACAAAATTCCTGGGAGGAGTTCCAGAGTCCTGTTGGGCATGGAACTGCCTCCAACCTACACCAAAGTCTTTGGGTATTTACCCTGGCGGTGTCTGTGGCTGCTACCCAGGACTTCAGCTCCCTCCACAGCAGGACAAAGCACTTTGGCAGATGCCTGTGAGGAGCCCTGGGGAGCTACAGGCCATGGACCTGCTTCCCATTTCTAGCAGCAAGCAGTGATAGAGTATCAACCAATAGTATGGCAGCAGTCAAGAAGAGCAGCTACCAATCGTACAGCAACAACCAATCTTTCAGCAATAATCAATAGAACAGCAACAACCAAGGACCTGTATACTATCGCAGGTTACTACAAACTTATCATTAGGGAGGGAACTTATCCTCAATATAGCAGCAGATATACTTGTGATAGACTACTTCTATGGGCATATAATACTGGTATAAAGTGAATTAGACAGATTTTGGAAAGGGCCAAAGCATCCCAGAGGGGAGGACAAACCGATCTCCAAGGGGACCCAGCCATCCCACAGGTGGGCGGTTAACCCTAACCGACTCCAAAAGGGAGCCCAAAGGGGGAACAATACCATAACAGACAGAGTCTCACTTCAGAGATGACCTGGAGGCGTCTGGATTCTTCGTACCGAGCTGTGCTTCAAAGCGGGCAGCTGCACGTTTCAAGGATGCTTCTGGTCCCCAAGCTCACAAGTTCCTGGGCTTGCAGGAACGTTCTTCTGCTCAGTCATTTCCCCTTCTGACCAGTCGCCTTTATGGCTGCTCACACCTGCCTGCTCCTGCCCTATCAGCTCCTCAGACACCAGGGACATCACAAGCACCTGCACAGCAGGAGCGGCCTCACTTCCAACACCACGGCTTTTTCCCTCCACCTCCATCTCTGTCTCCCATCTCCCCATGCTCTCCTCTCTTCCAGGCACCTTTCTCACCCACTCCATGACCTCCCAATGCCTCTCTCTGTCTTTGTGCTTGTGTGGCAGATGTTACCTCAGAAGCATTGTCCCAGCCACGTCACATGCATCTCTTCCTCTTCTCCCTCTGCTCTCATCGTGACTGCGCCAGCGGTCTGATGCACTTTTTGACCTCATGGGCCCTCTTGTCCTGCCTTCCTTCTGCTGTTAAATCCTGCTCCTGCAAGAGAAGTGACAACCAGTCAGTGCCCCCTCTCTGGCATCTTACCTGCATCTTCCTGAGCTGGACAGCTGGTGGGAACTGTCACCAGCAGCCCCAGCAATGTGTGAAGTCTTCTCCTGCCACAGGCGCAGCTCTGGCTGCATACCATGCTTCCTGAAGGAGAACAGCAACACTCAAAGTTACTCCTGGGCAACGTCCTGCTGGGAAGAGCTGATTTCAAGGCAGGTTGGCAGCAGACCCTGAGGCCGTGCCAAGGCTGGCCACATCTGGCTCCTTCCAGCAGGATTTGGGAAAGCTCGTTCCCAGCTATGAACGCCAGGCCAAAAACACGGGGTAGAAACAGCCCCCACCCCTGAGGGCCTCAGCCCCCAACTGGCCTCTGTCCCCAGACTAATAAAACTTCCAAACAGGCTCTCCCCCTAACTGAATTATCTTCAGTTTTGACAAAAGAACCGTATGCTTCCAGATTCAGGAGCCTAAGACAGTTGGGGGGAGATTTGGGCTTCCATTCCAGAACAAAAGACTTGCCGTTACACAGCCTCAGCCACCACCTCCAAGGTCGTCTTGTCAGTGACCCACAAACACTGCACCGTAAAAACTCTAACGGCTAAGAAGAAGTATCCTCTCCTCCCCAAATCATTGTTTCCCTCATACCCTCACACTACCGCAGTAATAATCATACTATTCTTCTGTAATTACCACCCATCTGAAACCCCTCCAAAGCATCATTCACTGACGTGACTGACAGCACCCTTCATAAGGGAGAACCATCACTAACCATGCACGCACCCATCAGTCCTTTTGCAGCAAGGCCTCGGGGACCGAGCACCTCTACATGGACATCTTTGCCTGACAGGAGATGATCGGCCCAAAAAAAACACCTTAGGTTGTCTTGGCTCTAGTGAAGGCAAAGTGTTTAGAATAATGATACAGGCAAGTTTCAAGAGAAAGCAGGATAGCGGAAGAGGCAGAAAAGTTGATGGGTCTCACCCACCTCTAATTTCAGAGGAAGTTGCAAGAGTTTTTCTTTTTTTTTTTTTTTGATCACTGCACAGCACAAGTGAAAAAAGCACACACCTGTTTTTGAAGGAGAAATGAAAACTGCAAGAGTAAGACTATCGAGTCTGTGTAATTACTCTTCTTTCCAGGATACATTGGTCTTTTTTTTTTTCTTCCATCTCAGTGGAGAGCATATCACTCAGTGCTGATATGGGAATAGCAAAACATCCTCTGTCATTCTTTGAAAAGAAGAGTACGTTGAAGGAAAGGTGTTCATATAAACCGTAAATGACACGTTTCTGCTGTCAAAGGTTATAACGCTTTTGAGTATCTTTGCCATCTTCATCTTCTTTGTCTTCCCTTTCCTCTGGTGACACTAGAACTACCGGACCTCAACAGAACATTACACTGTTCAAGTACCCATGTAAATTATACGAAATCCAAAATGCCCTACACGGATGCCTACAGGTTTTGCTATTACCATCACATTAACGACACTGTAGGTCCTGCCAGACCTACAACCTGCAAAACCTGAAGATCTATTTATGCAAGACACGTTCCAGAAATTACAATCAGCACAGAGGAGCACATCTATCCATCTTGTTCTGTCCTTGTCAAAACTGCTGGTGACTCTTGTCACCAGCCTGTCGTCAGCCTCAGTGACTCACAGCATGCAAGACTCCCTCATCTGGCTTAGCTCAGGCGAAGCTGCTAAGAAAACGGCTATTTCAGAAAGTCAGGGCTTGCTCTTTTGGGAAAGTGTTTCAAGAAATGTGTTTAATACTCTGGAGGGGTAAGACTAAGCATGGTCATCTCGCTCCATGGCCGAGCTCTGCCACGGGTTACATGAGCCACAATGGGCAAGCCACAGGTTTGAACTTCCTCACTGAGAAAACTATGTCAAATGCATACAGTTTATGCCACTAGCTTCTGTAAAGTAACCTGAAGTTTCTTCATGAAAGGGGCTAAAAATGCAAAAAACAGAGTATCATTATCTAGCAGGTTCTTAATAATACCCTCTCATGTCACTAGCTGGACACCAGGCAAGGAATGTACATGCTCTGTTCACCTACCTGCTCACGAAAACTGATTACATTTTATTCCCTGGAAAGAACTACCTTTCTCTTTTCTTTTTTTTCCCCCAAAAGGGTGCACTGCTTGCCGAATGCAGGATGAGTTACATGGGGTATACAGACCGCACATAGAAAACTGAGAAATGAGGCTGTGACCACCACCATCTCTGTGCCGTGCCACTCCAACACTCCTATCCCAAAGACATTCATTTCTCTGCTCTTCTGCTCCTCTCATCCTTCCACTTGTGCCACCGATCTCCTTCACACTGACACTGACACACTTTTCTCTCCTGTTTCTGGAATATTTTTCATCACACAAGTATATTTTAGCTTTTTGCTGCTTTAAAATTCCAGAGATTTCACTTTCTTCCTGAATTAATTGCCCCGTACTCTTATTGCCCATTCAACGTGCTATTTATAATTGCTTCCTACAAGTCTCCCCTGCCCAGCTCCCTGAGATCCACAACACGTCAACCAAGCCATCTAGTTCCTCCCTCCAGACTGCCCGTGCCTTGTATTAAAGCTGTTTTACGAAGATCGTCAGTTAATATTCTCCTAACCAGATCTCCAAATGATGAGCCAACTCTCAGTCTCTGTTACTAGTGACGTGCCTTTGGCACGTTTGACCTGGGGGGGGGGTTTATGATGCCTTGCCTGACCATGGTTTCTTCAAGTCAGCCTCTCCCTGGATCCCTCCAGTGACTCCAGATGGCCTCTTGCTCTCCTATGCGGAGTCCTGGTCGCCAAGGGGGGCAGTTGGGAGCCCCAGGCTGGGTCTGAACTAAGAAATGAAAGCAGGCATCATGTGAGCAGTCTGAAAACACACACCGCGGTGAGTCAGTCTGAGTGCAGGAGGAGTTTCTTCTCCATCCTGTACTCACACGCTCGTCACCTGCTCCTGAAGCAGAAGCTGCTTCTGCAGGAGAACAGTCTCTGCACCTACTGCTCTTCCCATCACAGAGACAGGGATAACCCTGAGCTCTAACACTCTGATGTGCCACCAACATGCCAGATGCAGCACACGCAGGAGTTAGCATGTGTGATGTGGGTCCCTGGGGCGGCGGGATGGGGGGCTGTTGAAGGCAGCACCTTGTCTATGGCAGGCTGTGTGACCGCCCGTGTCAGTGTCCTGTCTGTGTCCTGTGCGTGCGTGTGTCTTGCGGACACAAGCTCAGCTTTGCTGCTGGCTGAACCTGCAATGGGGAAAGCAGCAGCTGCGTCCCTCAGCTGGGGCCGAGACCCCGGCTGCTGGGCTGGGCTCCAGCGGATGGGCAGGGAGGTCCTGGGCAGGGGGGTCCTGGGCAGGGGCTGCTGGAGGAGGCGGCCACTCCTGGCATCCCTTAACAGCCACACAGTTGGCAGGATCTGGTCGAGCTTTGAGCACTCCCGAGATTACACGTCTATAATCCTTACGCGATGGGGGACCGATGCCTTGATAATGTGCCCACAGGGATACATTTGTAACCCAGCTCCCACAGCATTAGGTGGGCACCCAAACAGCAGCTGTGCTAGGAAATCCTGGGTTAACTGCAATGATTGGACTGGGGAAAAAAGATGTTTACAGAACATTAGAAGGTGTAAACGGCTCGGCTGCAGGCCTACTGACCGAGTTTGTCCTTTGGGGGATGACAAGAGAGGCTCAGCAGAGTGTGTACAAGACCTCCTGCAAGTAACAGATCACTCCCAGCTATCAAATCGACAGTGGTGCTGGCTATAAAGCAGGAGGAAACCCCAGCGAATCAGGCTACAGGCTGAGCTCTGTACAATCTGAACTGTCAAATTTGTGAAGGTCGAGTACAAATGCACAGCTGAAAAGAGCAGCCTCACCTCACAGAGCTTTAAACCTGATGGAGTCGAGTAGGAGAAGTAAGTATTACAGAGGAAATTGGTGAATTATAGGGGAACGAACATTGCGTAACTCTGAAAAGAATGTACCTAATGGAAATGGAAATCCCTTGTGGCTCCTGTCACTGGAGAAACACATACCATCCTGCAAGAGGACAGCACACCCCAGGGTCAGCCAGTATGACTGTCAGTGACACAAGAGCTCCTTTTTCCCTTGTCCTCTTCCAGGTGACGCTGATCAAGCCCCAGGCACCTGCAGCCACGCTTGGAGTCTGCCATTTGCTGGGCACAACTCCCCTCATACTGCATGTCTGATAAACATATCATAAAACCACGTACCCCCAAAGATTTTGTTTGTTCACCTCGAGCCATGAGGAGGGGGTGCGTGTGTGTGAGGAAGATCTGCTTTCTCTCTTCAATTTCCACACCTCTGCAACAACTCTGCAAGATCGGACTAGAGGAGAGCCCTGAAATCAAAAGGTTAAGTGACACAGAAAACTCTAACCGCACATTTTCACCTGATGCCCTTAACCAAAACAGGCTTTGGATCCCAGTTGCTCACTTTGCCCTTGAATGGTGCCATTCCTCATCTGAAAGCTACTGTGCCTCTGGCTGAGGACAGGTACAAGCCACACAGAGAGCGATCGGAGCTAAACCCTGCACTTTCCTTGGAAAAGTTTCCTTGGAAATCTTGTTTGCTGGGTTGCTTGAAAACCTGTAACTGCAAGAACCAGGAAGAAAAAATCCCTGACAGGTTGACGGGAACTCCCTGCCTGTGGTAAAACCATCCGCCCTCTGTACCCCCATTCCAAAGAGCTGGCAGCACACCTTGGGTGGGGGAAAGGCTCCTGTCAGACCTGGGGGCCGAGAGAGGAGCACAAGCATCGGCCAAGGGAGCTGCATCTAACAAGGAGCGCTCCCCACTGGCTTCTCTGACAACAGAGCCCCAGTGCATGCTCTCACCAGGAGGGAGAAACAACCTCCGTGTCTGGAAATCCCGATTTATGAAACACTGTCAACAGCAATGAGGCTGCCCATGAGCAGGAGAACCACGTGAAGGCCTGGGGACAACAAAGGCTCCTGGTCTGACCCCACCAGACCAAGCCTGCTCCAAAGCTGGGCGGCCTCCTGCCACAGAGGAGGCACCTCTGCCAACTTCACTCTGCCTTCCAAGACCAAGCCAAGCTGTGACCTGTCTCCCAAGCAAAGCTAGAAATGACGGTATCACCATCGAGCTCCCATGGGACATAAAGGAAGCCTGTCAGGAAACAGTTGTATCCTGCTGCATAGGCTCTGAACTAGCCCTGGTGACATAGGTGACCAGCAGATGGTCACTAAAGGATGCTCGGGCTGCAAGGGCATGCATCTCCCAGGGGTCGCTTACCTGGAGGGGGGTCGGTTTCAACGGCCCTGTGCCAGAAGCACACGGACTGCACAGGCGGGCACTTACAGATGGGTTTGTTGGACCTGTCAGGGAAATAACCACCTAGGG
Source organism: Mycteria americana (assembly GCF_035582795.1). NCBI lineage: Eukaryota > Metazoa > Chordata > Aves > Ciconiiformes > Ciconiidae > Mycteria > Mycteria americana. Next base: position 1,043,870 of record NW_027445630.1, on the reverse strand, counting down.
CAGAGGACGACAGCACAAAAGCAGTGAAGTTCTGGCCTTTTACTCAAGACAAGGAGGCAATTTCACCAGGACGGGTTCTCCTTAAAAGTTGCAGAAGAGCCCGCTCTCTGAAAACACCTACAGCTCATTCAAGAGGTGAGCTGAGTCTTTTGTACCCCACTATCACAAGGAAATTTGAAAGCATGCTTGTCTTGTCTGAACAAACGCTTGGAGAAATGTTACTCACTCGGTCCACGGGTGATCTTAGATAAACATCTTGGGAAGTCCACAGATGCTGTAAGCTGGAGCCATATAATGCCCATTCCTGGTCACGGAGGGCTCCACATATTAACGAGGACCTGGAGAGCAGCTGTCTTCTGCGGGAGGTTTTGCCCCTTTACATGTGTAAGCGGGGGCTTTGGCTTTGGGGGGATTGTGGTTCAGGTAACCTAGGAAGAACAGCATATGAAAGGCCACTGCAGGCAACTGCATTTCAAAGCTCCTTTGTAACTGGGGGAGATTGAGCTGCCCAGTGCATGAAATTCGGGGGACTTTTTCCTCCAAGAGTAATAAAGGCGAGCTATACAGTGCCTTGTAGTGCCAAAGAGTAAATCTCTAAGCACAAAGGGTTGTGCAACTGCATTGCACTTAAAAAGAAACTGGACCTCCTGCCAGCCTGGTTCCAGTCATAACCATGGAGAAAGGAGAAAAAAAAACCCACAACAAAGAAGAAACAGCACACTTCTTGAAACAACAATGTAGGCGCTTGTATTATTCTGTCATTATGAAGTATTTTAGCCCTATAAGCAGTTGGTAAGCTAACTTGAAGCATACGTAAAGAACTCTTGTGTGATTTTTTGCTTTCCCAGCAGCCCAGATGGGAAGATCACCAGCAAATGCTGCACAGTCAGGTGCTTTTACTGATCAGAAAAGCAGCCCTCTCCCAGCCATGGCAAAGCAGAGCTTTATAAGGAAAAAGGGGGCAGGGAGGGGTAGTGTAAAGGGAAACAGCTTTGTAGCTGGTGTTACCACGGGTGTCCTCAGCATGCCGCACACCACTCTGATCCTCGTTTTACCTGTTGTCCCTGGGACTGAGTACTTGGGTGAAATACTCAGGAGAAGGGAGAATTGGCAGAAAAGAGGTAGTGGCAAGAGAGCTTAAAGGAGAAGTCCTGAATCAGCAGGAAGTGGTGCTTCTCTTGTAGAGAAGGCTGTGAAATCTTTCAGGAGAAATGAGCAGCAGCTACAAGTAGTTTGTGCATAAGGAGAACAGGCCAGGAGTCAAAATGAAAATGCCTGAACAGCATTCATCTGAAAATTAGTTGCCACTCTGGCAGAGTTTCACATGGATGCCATCCCCTGCTGTAAAACTAATGCGTCTTTTGGGGAAAAGGAGGAGAGAAAACCCACCAAACCTAAACCAAGAAGTGGTTTTTCTTTTCAGACCAAACCTCTGCTGCCTGCCGCACAAACCTTTTCACTTGTGCTCTGGTTCTCCCTGTTGAGAGGCTTTGCTTATTTGGTTCTCTTACCCGCCTGTAACAACCACCTCTCCAGGACGAAAGCATTCCTCCTCTCATTTTACAGTCTCCCTCCTCTCCACCAAGCCTTGGTTCATCACAGGTGGAATGTTTCCTTTGGCCTTGCCCGTGTATCTGTTAGGAACTCCTCTGTCCTGGACTGACCCGGGTCTGGATCTGCAAATGGCCTGTGCTGTCCTTTGCTCCAGCTGTACCAAACTGCTACCAAAGTCCTACCGTAACAGGAGGAGGAGCCTTTTTTTCAAGGCTGGGGAAGACTGTGCAGTGCAGGTGAGCAGGAAAGGAGGCAGCAACGACTTTCTCTGCTTCTTGTTTCTGCTCCTCTGGTAAGATGGGGCAGTTCCCAACCCTGGTCTCACCTGGGCTGCAGAGGGAAAGGCCTGGGGGGAGCCTGGACTTGGATGATTTGCAACGGCAAACCAAACATTTCCACTTGAGCACTCCAACTACAACGTCACCATCCCAAGGGGCTCAAGTCTGTAAGACTTGGAAAGACTTAGCTGAGAAAATAATGAGTCCAAATGAACAGTATCTCCAGGAGATAGAGCTCCATGGTCTGAGCACAGCACGATGCTATAAGCTTTACCGACCCAACCTCTACTTTTCTACACAAATGCTAGTGATCTCCAAAGAAAGCAAGCTGGTTTAGCCAGTTCTCCTCCAAAGCCCTTACACCGGTAAATCCAAACAAACAACAGGGCCCTTCTGCAGGTAGCCACAGCAAGCAGAAAGGCAATCGTTTGTTAAATCCATCTAGAAACCCATCCCAGCAGAAAACAGAATCCCTACAAAGACTGTTGGCAAAACTCCCCACATCTCCGGGCCGGGGCACGTCAGCAACGTATCCGCACCTTTCACGTTTGGGGTCCACCACAAACACGGTTTCCATTCTGTCACATCCTCTGAGCTCAAACTGCCGGCAGGAGCTGGCTCATCCTGGGACTCGGTACCACCCAGGCACGTGACCTGCAGTGCAGAAGTACTCCTGAAAAGACCTCGACAGCCTGCATTAACACACCAGCATGCACCCGACATGTAAACGCTGCCAAGTCATCTCTTGTTTGCAACAGATAGAGAGGACCAAATTTAGCAAATTTAGCCTTACTTCTATGGTAACTTTCCTTACAGAGAGCTCATCCTCTGTGTTTGTACACTGGAGTAAAGACCTTTTCTAGCGCAAAGGCTCAAACCCTACCTACCGTCAAGGAGCTGTTTAGACAAGCCCCAGTTTTCTTTCCTCATTGCTGCCTTGCTTCCCAGAAATCAGTCAATACCAAAAGCTCTTTTCCCGCTAGTTTTGCAACAGCTTCATTACCTTTAAAGACAACACTTCTTACCTTTGCTACTCCAACACACCCTCACAGCCCAGCAACATCATACTGCAGGGAGGAAACCTTCACCATAGAAAGACAGGCACGCTACAGGAATACATTACTCTCAAAAAACAGGCTCTTTCAACCACTCTTCCTTTTGCCTACCCAAGTTCAGACAGTGTTAGAAAACAGCAACAAAAAACCAGGGTTCTCTCTCACATTTGACGGAGCCCATTCTATCAGCCATTCAACATTAAGTCCAGCTCCAGTCAGAGCCCCAGAATAAGAAATGCCATCTTAAAATTTACGGAAAAAAGAAGCGCTTTGAAGTGGCAAGACCAGAGAACGTTCATGAAAGCACCATCAGGCAAGTACACATCCCTTATCACAGACCACCTGCCCCCTTACCTGAGCCAGTGATGTTCTCAGCTAATTTGCAGCTCGGGCTCTCTTGGTCATTAGCGCCGAGCACGTAGGTTGGAACTGGAGCTGGGAAGAAAACCATATGCAGTCAGTCTGGTTTCATTCAAGTCCAGGTAAATTCAAGTTCACATTTACTAGGAATCACAGCAGGTCTCATCCATCCCTCCAGACCCCAGCACCACTCCTGTGCAGCACCCTGAGGAGCAATAAGCGCGGAACAAGAAACCTTCCTTCAAAATAAGGCCCACAGCCTGCTCTTTCAACAAGATGCACAGAGCACCAGCTGAGAACAGCCTCTGCTTTAACTCCACCTAGCTCCCCTGCCTACATAAGGACACCAGCTCCTAAATGATCCCTAGCCCTCAAAACACAGATCTTCCCTAGGGCAATGCTAAGGAAATACCAGAGCACAGGGACAACTGCTCATTCAGTTTAAGCTGATGGGGAGAAGGACAGAGGACTAGAAAGAGAAAAAGAGGACAAGGAAGAAGACTGAGGAGCCGAGAAAGAAAGGTGCAGGGAAAAGGCTAGAGAGAGGGACAAATCAAGAGAAACAGGCACAAGGAGACCTGCAGAGAGATGAAGGAAGAAAAAGCGGGGACAAGAGCAGGACAGAGAGATGGGGAGGGAAGCAGAGGAAGAAGGAAGGGGGGATTGAGGAGGACAGGGACAGGGCGTGGGGCATACAGATGGAGAGAGAAAAAGAAGCACAGGGAGCAGAACAAAGGGACTGAGAAATAAAGAGAGGGTCAGATCCTGACAAAGAGGCCACGAAGAGGGAAAAAAAACCCCAGCAACGGGCTGGAGGACAGAGACCGAGGAAGAGGAAAAGAGGGCTGAGAAGCAGGAAGGAGGAAGAGAGGACAAATACAAGGGAGAGCCAGCTGGACAGAGGGGTATAGCAAGAAACAATGGGACAGGCAGCGGGACAGAGAAATAAAGACAGAGAAGATAGGGACAGGAAGCAGGACAGAGGGACAGTGAGAGGAAAAAAGGGGCAGGGAGCAGGACAGAGGTGAAGAGAGATGCCACAGGGAAAGAGGAAGAGAGGCACAAAGAGGGAGAGGGATCAGGGGAGAGAGAGAGAAATAAGGACTGGGGACAGGATAGAGATTGCAAAAAATTCTGGGGTGGGCAGCAGGATGGAGAGAGAGTAAAAAAGAGTAAGGGCAGGGAGCAGGACAGAGAGACAGACAAGAATAACGATAAAGAGAAAGAGAAGAACAGGGATGGTGAGCAGCACAGAGGGATGGAGAAAGAAAGAGAGGTATCAGGAGGCCTGCAGAGAGGTGGAGGGAGCGGGGAGGGGAAGGGTCAGGCAGCAGCAGAGAGAGAGAGGAGAGATGGACAGGAAGAAGAACAGGGACAGTGGGATGAGAATTACAGAATGAAAAAACACAGTGGCAGTGAGCAGGACAGAGCGATAGAAAGAGAAACAAAGAGAAGCAGACGGAAAGAGGGAGAGGGGAAGACAAGGACCGGGACCGGGAGCGGGACATACAGGCAGAGAGAGACGAAGAAGGACAGGGAACAGGCCAGAGAGACTGTGAAAAACAGAGAGGGATGCATATCAGGACAAAGAGACAGAGAAGAAAACAACAGCAATGTGCCGCAGGACAGAGACAGAGGAAGAAAAAAAGAGGGACAGGGAGCAGGGGAGAGGGACAGCAAGAAAAACACAGGGACGGGTAGAGCGACAGAGAAAGAGGGACTTGGAGAAAAGAGAGGAAGGGGGAGCAGAACACAATACTAGAAGATGAGAGGTACAGGGAAGCAAAAAATATGACACAGAGGGAAGGGGGGCAGGGAGGGACTGAGATGCAGAAGAGGGCTGGCATGGCCCCAAGGGCCTGGGACTCACCGCAGCTCCTGCTCTCTGCACTGCCAGGCAAAGTTTTCAGCTCAGGCACTTCTTAGTCTGTCTGTCCTTCCCTCCCTTCCCCTTCTGTACCTCCACTCGCTTGCCTGTCCTCGCCTCACGGCTGGCCCCAGCCCTGCCTCAGCTGGGCCACGGCTGGAGCACAGGCTGCACCTGCCGGCACCAACATGGCCGCCCAGCGGCCCCCTGCCCCAGGACTACAGCTCCCGGCATGCCACGGGGCGCGCCTTCCTGCTGTCTGCCCCTGCGGGGACACCGTCCCCCGGCCGGTCCCGCCCCTGCAGGCCCCGGGGCCACCTGCCTGGGGCTGCCCCGGCGCAGGCCCAGGCCCGGGCCCAGGCCCCGGAGCTCTGGTGGAGCAGGGAGGAGGGGGAGCGAGGGGGAGCGAGGGACAGGGCGGCAGAGGGAGGTAGGGCAGGGCGGTGGGGTGGCTGGAGAGGGACGGGAGATGGACAGAGGGACGGGAGCAGGACAGAGGGGCAGGGAGAGCAGGGGGGAGCTGGGCAGGGAGTGGAGAAAGGAGAAGTACTGGTGAGGAGCGGGGCAGAGGGATGGTGCGGGAAAGAGATGGAGGAAAAGGGGGGCGGGGGGGGGGCAGGAAGAAAACTCGTGCTAAGCAGCAGGACAGAGGGACAGAGAGAGGAGAAGAAGGGCAGGAAGGAGGCCAGAGGGACGGACCAACCCAGGCGGGGTGAGGGAGCGGGGCAGGGGGCAGAGAGACAGAAAAGGCACTGGGAGAGCAGAGTGACAGAGCAATGGGACAGGGAGCAGGACAGAGGGAGAGAGGGGAAAGGGTGAGAGGGAAAAGGGAGGGGAGAGAGACAGGGAGAGGCAGGGACAGAGAGTGGGAGAGCAAGAGAAGGGCGGGAAGCAATGCCGAGAGACTGAGAAACAGAGGGATGTGGATCGGGACAAGGAGGCGGAGAAGGACGGAACAGCGATGGCCTCCAGCATGGAGACGGAGGAAGAGCAAAAGGGGATGGGGAGCAGGACGGAGGCCCAGAGAGAGGAGAGAAGGCACAGCCAGCTGAGCAGGGGATGCAGGCAGGAAAGAGGGGACAGGCTGCAGGGCAGAGAGGAAAAATAAAGCCAGGAAGCAGGACACGGTGATAGAAAAAAGAGAAGGACAGGGAGCGGGAGAGAGCACTGTGGAGAAAGAAAAAAACAGCAAGGGGATATAGGAGAGACAGAGAAGAATTAGAAAATACAGACCGGGAGCCGGACAGAGAAAGAGAAAAAAAAAATATAGTGATGGGCTAAAGAGAGAGAGGGAGGAATGAAAAAATGGGGAGCCGGAGGGAGAGCGATGGGGAGAGACCAAAAATTGCAATGATGGGCAACTGCCCACATTTCTTGAGCACTCCCAGGAACTGCAGTACCAGGAGCCTCGAGGAATGTGCTGCCTAAAAACCCTCTGCCCTGGGCCCAATCCTGCAGCCTAATACTGGTGACGAGCATCGCCTTGTAGACTGGCCAGGACTGAGGAAAAAAAGCCCAGCTGGGAGGGGGGGGGAATTGCCCAGCTGTTTTTTTGTTTGTTTGCCTGTTGGTTTTGCTTTTAAAAAAAATACCATTTAAGCTCTAAATACCACTTGCAAGGAAGAAGGAACCAGGCGTACCAGCTTGGGCGCAATTAAAGCCTGAACCCGTTCAACAGCCTCACAAACAAACCATCGCTCACTCCCACTGCACACACTCCACTGCCTGCCTGCAAGTACAGGCAGCCGCACTGTTTCTTGAGCGCTCCCCAGGAATGGCACCACCAGGCAGCTCAAAAAACGTGCTGCCGGCAAAAACTTGAGCACAGCTTAATTGTGGGCAATTTTTCCTCTTTTTAGGCCTGCTGGTTGAAGAGTCATCTGTCGAGAGATGGCTCAGGACCACGCCAGCACTGGTGGCGCTGCTTTTTGGATCCTGTGGCAGCAATGGGCAAAGGGACAGGCTACGGAATCCCAGTGCCGGGTACGTGTGCAAAGTGTCAGGGTCACCCCTACGTGGTTTTTCCCAGCGGAGCCCCAGCCAGTGCTGGCCCAGTGCTGCAGCCTCAGGGCGGAGGCTCAAGGAGCCAGGTGAAAAGAGCTAAAATCCCCAAGGACAAAAAGAAATGTTGTAAATATCTTGGTTGCTCAATGTTTCCTTTTAGTTTCCCTTTCGCAGATAATTTGGTCTAGCTTGCCAGTATTGTTGGCCTTAAGTAAGGAAGCGTAGATAGTAGAATTGCTAATGAGCATTCTTTATTTGACCTAATCATTAGAGTAAGAATGCTTTGCCTGTGCTAAATGCTTGGTTAGCTGAGATAGTTGCAATGCAGATAGATAAAAAGGAATTCTTCAGGCCCTGTGTCCCTGGAAAGGGCTGATAAGGAGAAACTACACAAGAAGCACCTAGTTTTGGATATGCAAGGAGGGTATGAGCAAGACAAAATGGACTGAGCATGCGTAAAGACAAAGTTCAGTCAGCGGTCAGCGTGATGAAGACTACCGACTTCCTCCAACGACCACCAGAGGATCCCTAACGACCACCTAAGGACTTAAGTACGCATGCGTCAGGGACATTTACATATATTAATGAGTTCCAAGAAAGCTCATGTTTATATAAATTAATCTTATGAATGTGTATATTTTGCAACATATAACCTCTGCGATCTTGCTTGTTTGTCGGAGCACTTATGGTGGAGCGATCCCCAGTGCTGCCCAGCGCTGTAATAAAGGATGCCTGCTTAATAGTAACTCCGTTGCTATTGAGTTTTATTTCGGGAACACTCTGAAACTCCAATTCACCTGTTGGGAGATTTGGATTTTAAAGGGTAGTCTCCACGAATTTTGTTTCAAACTGAAGAATGCATCAGCCTGCTCCTGGCTACACCTGTGCATTGTGTTAATGCTTGTGAGCATCGGCTCTGAAACAGATTCCGAAAAACACCCTAAAATAGCATAAAATACCAGACAATGACAGAAAATGAGAGAAAATGACATAAAATAAAATAAAATCTAAACATAAAACCCTATTTCCACTTGTAATCTTTCTGATTTGTGCCCTTGAAAGTGTTTTTGGAGCTGAAATCCCCCTGGCATTTCAGGCAAGTAAGAGTCTCACTGTTACTCGGCTCCTGGTGAGCGCCGGCAATAGAATAGACTAGACTAGAACAGAACAGAATAGAATAGTTCTGCTCTGTTCTGCATCTAGTTCTGCATGACAAGCTATGACCTAGGTCTGAGGGGTCCATCCAGGAGAGCAGCTCTCTGCAGTGCAGGTCCCAGGCCCATGCAGGAGAGAGGGGCAGAGACGGGCGCACCCACAGCATTGCTCAGGCAGGAACCGAAGGCCCCCAGGCAGAGCTGAGACACCACGTCCCCTGGGCCCTTGGCAGGAGACGGTGTGGGTGGGGATGCCAGGGGAGGCCGGTCCCAGCCCTTGAGGCCTGTGAGCACCCCCAGGACCCCGGCAGAAGTAGACCTGCACTGCTCATATGCTCTCCTTTAGACGTTGACGGTTGGCCACCTTGGAGACAGAGTATTGGGCCACATGGACCTTTGCTCTGACAGGGTCCTGTTGTTCTCTGGCTCTTTTGTTTTAGTATCTTTTTCCCAGGGAAACAGCTCAGGCATTTCTAAAAATGACTCCAGGGAAAAAAAAAAAGAAATCCACAGGGAAATGAACAGGTATTGCTCACAGCAAAGAGGCTCGCAAGCATTTAGTGCAGGAGCACTTCATGCACTTCACACTGAGGGCTTGATCTTGGAGCCTCACTAGTGTCAGAGATGTGGTTTTTTGCCATCCTGTGGTCACCCAGCTAAACTGGGTGAACACAGAAGACTTTCAAGAACCACAGTTCCCACATGCTTTTTGCAAATTTGTTCAGGTGGTCAAATTATCTCGAGACAATCCGCAGCTCTCACCCCCATCAGAAGGTACATGCCTCCTTGCCACAATGTGACAGAGCCAACGCCTAGGATGGGACACGGTTACCCATTCAATCCCTTCTGTGAGTGCAGGCCTGGGAAGAAATGTCATCAAATGTCATCACTTTGCCTTTGCAGAGATCGCTTTGCAGAGGCTGAAGGAGCTGAGTTTGTTCAACCCGGAGAAGAGAAGGCTGAGGCGGACCTCATCGCAGCCTACCAGTAATTACAAGGCGGGTATGGACAATACAGAGCCAGGTTCTCAAACATGGTGCATGGTGGGAGGATGAAACACAACAGGTGTTGGGTGAAAAAGGAGATCTTCAATCCTGAGATAAGGAACAGGTTTTTCACCAAGCTCAGGGCTAGTCCAGGTGCCACCATGGAAAACTGTAGTTGGTTCTCACTGTCTCCTGGAACTGCCTTCACTGCCGCACAGACACTCGCGCTTTACAATTGCTTAACTTTGTCAGGCTGCAACACTCTGTATTTCAGTCCCGCAGAGACCAGCTGCCAACTTCGAAACATCCAGCGATGGCGCCCACACGAAAGCTGCCAGCAGGGAAAGGTGTAGCTGGTTCTTACTGTCTATCGGAACTGCTTTCACTGAAGCACAGACACTCATGCGCTGCACTTCCTTAGCTTCGCCAGGGTACAATACTCTGCATCTCACACTCGCAGATCCCAGCTGCGAATGTCAAAACTACCAGCGATTGCTCCCACACGAAAGGTGCCAGAACGGAAAGCTGCAGCTGGTTCTCACTGTCTCCTGGAACTGCCTTCACTGCAGCACAGACACTTGCGCTGTGCACTTGCTTAGCTTCGTCAGGGTGCAACACACTCTATCACACTCGCAGAGCCCAGCTGTCAACTTCAAAACTCCAGAGATTGCTCCTACTACAAACTGTGTCAGCACAGAAATCTGTAGCAGGTTCTCACTGTCTCCTGGAACTGCCTTCACTGCGGCGCAGACACTCACACTCTGTGCTTGGTCACGGTGCAACTCTCTCTCTCTCTCTCGCACACCCATTTGCCAAACTCGAAACGTCCAGGGATTGCGCCCACATGAAAGGTGCCAGCAAGGAAATCTCTAGCTGGTTCTCACTGTGTCCTGGAGCTGCATTCACTGCGGCACAGACACTCGCACTCTGCACCTGCTTAGATTTGTCAGGATGCAGCACTCTGTATTTCACTCTCGCAGAGCCCTGATGTGAAAGTTGAAACATGCAGCCATTGCTCCCACACGAAAGGTTCCAGCACTGAAAGCGGTAGCTGGTTCTCACTGTCTCCTGGAGCTGCATTCACTGCAGCACAGACACTCGCGCTCTGCACTTGCTTAGCAAGAATCCAGACCTTCCCTTTACAACTTCACTGTGGTTTGAAGTTGTTTTGAACGCAGAGAGATGTAAACCAACGCAATATTCTCATGATTTACTCCTGCCAATGAACTGATCATTTTGGCGTTTTCAATATCTCCAGGGCAATAGACACCAAACAATAGTGGGACCACCTTTTTCCTCTCCAATATTACTGTCTGACCAACAAACCCCTTGTCTGGAGAGGCTGGATCCCTCCTCTGCCCTCTCTGGGTGTCTCGTCCCCCTCGGTGGGTTGCGAGAGGGGTGAATCTTTTCGATTCCCCGACGGTTTGTGTACCGACAAAAGCCGATCTCTGCTCGGCAGAGCCGCGTGGTCGGTAGTCACGACAATGACTCAGAAGAACAGTCTGTCCCACTTCTGGTACCAACAAAGGCCGATCTCTGCTCGGCAGAGCCGCGTGGTCGGCAGAGTCACAACAATGACTCAGAGGAACAGGCTGGCCAGCAACTTTATTAACTGGCAAATTCCACAAACGGACAAACTTAACGAACTGGCGAGCTTAACAAACGAACAAAGGCGATTGGGCAATGGAGCTATTTTCCAGGCAACCCGTCACAATTTATCCCAAACTTGCATATATATTGGAAGAGCAGAGGAAGAGAGAAGCAAGAAAAGGAAAGGAGAAGAGAGGAGGAAAGAGAAAGAAAAAGTATCACCACCCTTGGGTCCCATGATGACGATGACAGACGTGGCAATCCTCCAGTGGTGGGTGCGCGTGCGCTTCCCTGGGGGGGGGCATGTCTTTTATAAGCTAATCCCCGCCTCCAGGTACGCCCCTTGAGGACTTGCATGGTTCTTGTTCTAGAAAGTTCTCAATCTTCTGCGCAGGCGCTGGGGGAGGGGGGTGGTCACGAGGGGTCTCTCGGGCAGTTGCAAGCCCCTTAAGGTCTGGCGGAACCCAGAACCGCGCGTCCTCCGACGCACTCCCCACGTCCCGCACGTCCTGCTCCCGCTCTCGCTCTCCCACCCCGTGCTCGCCGACCTGCCGTCGCCATGCAAATAGCGCCTCAAGCCGCCACAATGTTTGAGACATTAACTCTTTCAGTCTCTCACACTGGGGTACCCCTTGGCTGACGTTGGGGAGCGCTCCAGGTCCGCCTGACTACAGAAGCCAGTCAAACACAGGCGGTACAGTCAGGGCAACAGGCTTATTGTCCTGCTGCAGGCTGCTCTGGGCAGGTACAGGGCTGCTGGACCGGGACCCCCAGGAGTCCCAGCCTCATTCTTAGCTGTACCTTCCATCCCCTCTTTCCCCCTTTTTCCTGATGCTCCGCTTTCATGACTTTTGTCTGGTAGTTTTCCCCCTTAGTGTCTTACTAGCTTAACCCCACGCCAACTAGATTGCTTCTTTCGTGCTCTGCCAACTCCCAACACTTTCTCACTTTGTTACATGGTGAGTTTAACCTCGAGCCAGTGAGAGCTTCTGTAAGCAGTGAGACAGCAGACACCATTAAAAAAGCCTATCCTCGCTGCTGCCCACGCTAGAAATCCCGAGAAATCTCTAAAGGCCCAGGAAAGGAATAGCTTTGCTGCTGTTCAGATCAGTCAACCAAGGGAACACAGGGCTCAAGGACACACCGGAGGGCAACAGGGAGGCCCCCCATGGGACATGAGGGCAAAGGGGGGCCTGGAGGCACCCCAAGAGCACCCAGGTGCCCAGGGCTGAGCCGGCCCTGGGCCCGCCCAGGGGATGCCCTGCCCCTCCCTGCCCGGGCAGCGGGTCACAGTGGGGCCCTTTGTGACCTCCCTTTGTGACACCCCACTGCCCTGCATGTGGTTGGCACAGCCGCGGCCCCCAGCCCGCAGTGTCCGGCAGGACGGCAACGGGACGGGGCAGGAGCACGGAGCTGGCCAGGAGCCCCCGAGCGCAGCCCGCGTCTTTCCCCGCCGCCCCTGGCAGCCCTGCGGTGCCGAGGCGTTTCGCCAAAGCTTCCCCCTTCCCCACCCCCGCCCCTTTCATCCATCCTGCAGGATGGCAGAGAGGCCCCCCAGCCGCCCCAAGGTGGCCTGGGAGGAGGATGAGGCTTCCCAGGAGAGCAGCTCTTCACTGGAGCCTGACGAGTTGGATATGGTCGATCCATTGCTGAGAGGTGAGTGAGGGGCCCTGTTGCTCTGAGCATGGCTGGGGCCAGCGAGCGCACCCTGCTCAACGCCAGGACCACGCAGCGGGGGTCCCATGGGTGGTGGGCATGATGCTGCCTGAATGCCGGGGATGCTCAGGCCTGGGACCTGGCCCCAGCACAGCCTCTCCCAAGGAGGGAGAGAGCAGAGGGGACCCAGTCCTGCTCCGGGGCACGGGCAGCGAGAGGCAGCTGGGCTGGCAGGAGGCAGCGGTGCTGTGGGACAGGGACCTTTCCTGCCCGTCTGCAAGCAAGTTCCTCAGCCCGGGGCACTGGGGGCTTTCCCCGCCACGCCGTGCTCCAGCATCGCAGCCCATCTGCCGGGCTCCCTCCAGCCCTGACATGCACGGGAAGAATGCGCCAGGGGAGCAGGCACGGGGCTGGACGGAGGGCAGAGCTCCTTCCTCTGCTCTCTCCTGCTGCCAGACCCTCTCTACAGCCCTCCCTGCTCTCCTCCTTTATTAGATGCCACCTGGTTACATCTCTACCTAAAGGACATCCAGGAAAGCATTGACATCATCCAGGCCTTTGTCATGAGCCCAAAAAAGGTAACCGCGGCCATTTCGAACGTGACTGTGCCGGCGTCTGCTGGCGGGGGCTCTGCTGCCGGGCTGCTGGAGGTGTGCTGGCTGGGCAGAGCCGCTTCTCCCAGGTCTCCCACGAGACACTGCACCCCGAGTGCTCCAGTCCCGCTGCCGTGTGTCCCCCATCTCACGTTTGCCCGTTTGTCTCTCTGTTCCCCCGGCTGCCAGGAGGAGGGACGGAAGGTGGAGTTCCTTCAATGCGTCTGCATCCTATGCGGAACCAGCAGGTGCTATGGCTTCACAGAGCGCCTACATGTCTTCTGCCAGAGATACAAGCTGGCAGAGAATATCAAGGTGAGGGGACACCCGGTGGCTCTGGGGAAGGGGGCAAGGCCCCCCGGCACTGGCACCCTGTGAGGACAGCGCTGGGGCAGGGTGAGGGTCTGGTGGCACTGGGTGCTGGCAGCTGCCAGGTGCCATCCCGCTTGTGCTCTGCAGGTGCTGCTGGAAGAGGAGCCCAGCGACCAACTGTGCACGGCGGTGCGGATAAATGCCATGCTTGCCATTGCCGAAATGAGGTACCCGCACATCCCTCCTGGGGACCCCTGCCCCAGAGGCCCGTGTCCACCTGCACGAGGCCTCGAGGCACTGCTCCCAGCACCAGTGTCCGACTGGCCCCTCTCTCTCTCTGCAGCTCAGTGCAGACAGTGCTGGAGGGCAAAGAGAAAAGCCTCCTAGAAGCCTGCTTCTCGAGTGTCTTCTTGCTTCCTCCAAAGGAGGAAATGCAGGACCTGGACACTTACCTCTACTTCGAGGTAAGTGCTGGGTCAGCTGCAGGAGCGCCCAGTCCCTCTGGGCTGCTCCCTGGCCATCCCGTGCTGCGATATGACCAGAGATCCGAGGCAGGGCAGGGTCTCGGCTTTGCTTTCCCACCCTCATCCCTTCATCCCCTTCCCGTGGGCCTGGCCGCATCCAGTGTCCCAGGCTGCTCTGCCCGCAGCAGATTGCCTGCCCCTGGCTCTCTCCTGGGCACCACGAGGCAGCACGGGAGTCCTCCCTTGGCTCTGGGAGTGCAGATCAGTCTCCTGGGGGTGAGAGGGACAGCAGGAAACACCGCCACAACTCTTTGTCTTCCTTGCAGACGCTGAACACCATGGACACCATGCTAGAGAGGATGGTGCTCAGCTTTCCTGCCTCCAGAGTCAGCGAGGAGCTGCAGAACATCTTGCAGGTCTGGCATGTGCAAAGAGTGGGCTTCACAGGGGCTGTTCCTCACCCTGGGGGCAAGGGGGTGTCCACTCTTGCGTGGATGGCCCCTACCCCAGTGCCATGCAGAGACAGCATACCGCAGGGAGGGTGCCCACCTCCCGTGGGTAACCAGGGGCTGCCCACCAGGCTCTTCCGGAGCATAGTGGCTGCAGAGGGTGGCATCTGCCTTGCTGCCTGGCCACAAGGCTGGCCCGGGGCATTTCTCCCAAGCCTGCAAGCCTGCAGGCCCCTCTAGGAAGCCCACTACAGGCTTTGCTCGAGATCAGAGGAAGCCTTGACGGACCGTGCGAGTCCAGCCCAGGAGCTGAGCCGTGCTGCTTCTGCTGGAGCAGGTGTCTGCTCCCAGGGCACACCAGCAGCTTCTCTCTTCCCAGATGCTGCTGAACTTCACCCACTCTGAGACAGTAGCTGTGCGGGAGAGGGCCCTGGGGAGGATTAGTACGCTCAGCTATTTGCTGGCCACCAATTCCACGCTGGAGGTAAGGAGCCCGGCACCCTCCAGCCAGGCCATCTCCCCCTCCCTGCACACCAGAGCAGCCTGCAGCTCTCCCCGCGGGGGGCTGCTGCCCAGCTAGCTGCTTTGGGAGCCGCGGCCGGCATGGCCCCGCAAAGCCCTGGCTCACCAGGCATCCAGACCTGGACACCCGCTTGGGTTCAGGGCTTTGGCCCCAGCTGCCTGCCCTCAACCCTTCTGCTGTTCTGCCTCCCTCACCCAGGACTGGAACAAGTTTGGAAGTGACACATACGGCCCTCTCTGCAATGCAGACATCCAGATCCCAATCCTGGGACAGCTCCTGGGACGTCTCCTCCTTTTCCGATCTTCCAAGGACGAGACACTCTGTCAAGCTTTGGATGCTCTTTACTTCCTCTATGAATTCATCCAGAAGCAAAAAAGTAAGAGAAGCTGTGGTGGGCTTCACCCTCCGCACACAGACATCTCCTGATAGGTCTGCTTCTCTTCCTGACCTCCTTTGCCCCTCACAGCTGAGGGGCAATTATTCCTGATGCCCTCCAGAAATCTCCTTGACCGCTTGTGTCCTGCCATCTTGCAAGCAGAGCTCAGCACAGTTTGGTAGCTTGCTGGCAAAGCTGCTGTGTCTTACTGACTCTTCTGTGTTTCCCCCGCTGTTTAGGCAGGTCAGTGTCAAAGGATGAAGCACAACAGCTCCATTGGGAACCTGAGACCACCTCCTGGCTGTATTCACCCACCACCGCAGACTTTACCATGGTAATGAGCTCCCTCCTTGCTGGGACTCTTGTCCGTGGCATCAGCAGGGGACTTGTGTGTGCAAAGGCATCCAGAATCAGTGGGGCTGGCGTGGCCTCACTGTCCCTGGTGAGAGGGTTCCCGCTGTCCCCGAGCAGGGACGATGCGAGGGCTGCACTCCAGTGTCACAGCAGCAGCTCCAGCCCTCCTGGCCACCACCAAGCCCTGGTTCTCTGTAGGGCCAGCACACTGTGCCCACGAGCCCAACCCTCCTCCCTCACCTTGGGGGCCCTCTCTCCTCATCCTCCCCCGTGCAGTGACTGCGGCCCCTGCTGCCAGCTCTCCTGCGGGCACCGCCGCCAGCATTGCCGGGCATCTCTCGCCAGGGCTGCTCGCACTGCCTAGCTAAGAAGCAGCATGAGGGCACTCGGCGTGACACGTCTTCGCTCCCTTCCTTCCTCTCATAGGAGTTTGCAAACTACCTCCAACCTTCTGAGAGGACAGACATCGTCCTTGTGGCCATCGAGGCGATGAGAGACTCCAGCATCTTTGACAAGGAGGCGGCAAGAAAAATGCTGGATCTGGTCATGAGAAACCCTGACTTCTGGCTGGCGGATGTAAGTGGCCTGTGGCTGGATTGCCCTGCCCTTGAGCCCTGGCAGGCCTTGCTCCTCCCTCCATCCCTCCCTCCCAAACCCAGGTGTCTCGGGCACCTGAAGCCACCTTAAGCCAGCAGAGAGGGATGATGGGAAGGGCAGCTGAGGAAATGGCTGCACTCCAGTGGCAGCACCATCCTCACCTGTGTCCCCTCCAGGTGCCAAAGATCATGAAGTGCATCCACAAAAACCTGGAATGCATCAACAGGGAGTCAGCCCGGCAGAGCGTGCAGTCGCTACTTCTCCTGCTGACCAACCGGTACGCCACGCAAGTGGTCGTCAGCCTGTTGAAGTTCTCTCCGCCAGGAGACAGGTACTGGCCCCAAAAGCCATGAGGCCTTGTTCCCTGAGGGGAGAGGGGCCTGGACGCTCTCTGGCTGCCAGACCCACGGAATACTGCAGGACAGCCCCGGAGAGCAGGGCTCTCCATCCCACCACGCTTTCCAGCCCTGCTGGGTCGGCCAGGCCCGCAGCAGCCAAAGCTGGCCAAGGCAGCCCAGAGCCACCACGCTCCTCCCAGCCCCACGGGGAACACCACCTCAGCCCTCTCCTGCCTGCCCAGGGCATCCCAAGCAAGGGGCAGGGGCTGCGCAATGCAGGGCTGTCCCAGGCCATGCTGCTGTGGCTGAGGCAGCCCTGCTCACGGAGCGCTCTGGCTTGCAGCACTGACATGGCCATCTGGGAGGTGATGCTTTCCGTCCCCCAGACTTTGGAGAAGATCTTAAAGGAGCTCCTCCGCTTGCTCCGGGACCAGTGGTTGCGCAAGCTTCTCAGCTCCATCACAGAATCTACCTGCATCACCACCTTGGCTGTGAGTTCTCAGAAAAGGCCTTGATCTCCCCCAGCGAGTCCTGCAGGCTCTGCCACTATCTCACTGCTGTGGTTGTTTCAGCTGATGGCCTCCCGTGAGTTTCAGTCAGAGGATCTTGGTGACGAGTCCCACGTCGAGAGCTCTCAGAGGCATCCAGACCTGGTGATGGTCTCCCTGGTGCTGGGAGGCCTCATCACACTGTCAGAGAGACCTGACATGGTGAGCAGGGCATCGTCACGGGGAGCCACGTTAGCAGCTGGGGGCTGGGGCAGTGGGTAAGGCGGTGGCTTGGCCTTGGCTGGGAGTCAGGCGGTGGGGTGACTGCTCCAAATGCCCTCCCTGCCATGGTGGGCCTGGTGGCTGCCTGGGGAGCTTTCCAGGCACGGAGGGTTACCAAGCCATCTGCCCCTTCGGGCCTGTGGGAAAAGGGGGTGGCTGAGCAGGGGACAGGGAGGCTTTGCTGTCCTGCCCTCCCTGCCCTCCCTACCCCCCCTACCCATGCTCTCCTGCGTCCCCATCAGTGTGCCCATGGCCACCGCCTACCAGGAGGCTGCCGCAGAGATTCCTGGGCCACCCCCTGCCAGGAAGCCGGACAGGAGGCTGGTGCTCAGTGACCAGAGCATTTTTGCCAGCGTGGTCTTTGACCATTTCACAAAAAGGAAACTCTGCCTTTCATACAGGCAAGAAAAATGCAGGTCCTCCTGCCACGCATCATGGAGGTGCTCCAGGATGGCGACACAGATATCAAGACGAAGGCCCTGGTGGTCTTCAGAAACGTGATGGGTCACCTGAAGAGGAAGGAGGCCAGCCCCTTCGCTGTGCAGCTGGTGGAGGAGCTCCTGCCCCTCTTTGACGATGTAAGGCTGATGTGGGAGACTGACCCCGCAGAGGGGCACCCTGCAAGGAGAGCTGCCCTTCAGCCCAGCGCTGTGGGCAGCACTCGGAGCAGGGTCTGCTCCCCTGGGCTCTCGTGGGATGGCTTCGGGGCTTTGCAGCCCAGCACGGGTTCTCCCTGCTGCAGGATCTGACCCCGCAGCATCTCCCCTCACATCAGCCACAGTAACGCCCCTGCTCACCACGGGCAGGGAGCCGCTCTTTCTGAAGTCCACCTTTCCTCCTTCCTACCAGGAGTCCAGCCAGCTGCGAGAGCTCTCCATCAGCCTCTTCAGAGACCTGGTGGAGTCAGTGGTGGGGAGCAACAAGAAGAGGATGAAGAACGACATGTGGCGTGTACTGGTCCCGCTCTTCCTTCGCATGAGCGACCAGACCGACAGCGTGGCCAAGGTACAGATTTCAAAGCTGACCACTGACACAGAGAAGGGCATGCTGACCCCACACGGGTGGCCTGGGCATCAGGGGCAGGGGCTGCTGGCAGCCCTCCTCCAGTGCAGCCCCTAGGAAGGGTGCCTGCAGACCCCGTGCGAGCAGGGACAGAGAAGCTGGGGGGACATTTCCAACACCTGCCCTACCTGGTCCAGCAGGGCTCCGCAGCAGCCCGTGGCCACCGAGGCCTGAACACACGTGTCCCTACAGGCTTCTCAGCTGTCCCTGCAGGGCTCTCAGCCTCAAACCCTGTCCCACCGGGCTGTGCCCAAGAGACCCCCAGATGTTTGGGCCAGGGCATGTCCCATGTCCTAAGGCCAGGAACACCCCAGGAACAAAGCCAAGAGGAGGGGCACGCCAGGTCTCCTTCCCCAGGCTGTGGTGCCATCTCCCCGCTTCTGCTCTTCTGCAGGCCTCCGGGGAAGCCCTCCTTGCTGCAGCAGAGCTCCTCAAGTGGAAAGAGCTCAGACACCTGGTGCAGACACAGCAGACCTGGAGGATTGGAGAGTGCTTGGTGAGCACAACCCCCAAGCCCTGGGCTCCAGGCCTGTCCCCCCGCGCCTGGGCTGTGGGCTCTGCAGCTGTGCCTCACCTGCCCTGCTCCAGCCCGCAGCCCACAGCCTGGAGCTGCATCCTTGTTCCCTGGCCTCAAGAACACAGCCCCCAAGGGCTCTTCTCCACACCCCTCTCCCCGCCCCGCACCCAGTGGGAGGGAGGGCTCTCAGCAATGCGGGGTGCTGGGAGGAGGGTCTGCTCTGGCCATCTGGGGAGGCTCTGTGACATGCCCTTACCCTTGTGCTCTCTCCAGCTGGAGCGGGACAGGAGCAGGGCCGAAGAATACTTGAATCGGAGCCTGCCATACCTGAAGGATGCTCAGGCCACCTTGCGAGAGGCGGCCGTGAGGTTCATCGGTGAGCCACAGCCCCCGGGGTCCCTCTTTTGGCAGCCTGGCCCCACTCCCCGCCGCTGCACTGGCAGCAAGGAGCAGCCCTGTGGCTGCCAGAGCCCCCCGGCCGCCCCGTGCGGGGCCTTGGCCTCCCTCTCCCACCCCTGCCCACGCAGGTGGCCCTGCTGGCCGCCTTGCTCAGTCCCACCCCCCTCGGCTACTGCTCTTCCCCGGGCTCAGCCCTGACGAGGCCGAGGAGGGCGTGCAGCCCAGCCGGCAGGGCCGGGGGCTGTGCTGCGGGGAGCGTGCCGGGGAGCAGGGGGTCTGACGAAGCTCTGTGCCTAGGGCTTGCCGCGCGGTCCCTCAGGGACCAAAGCAAGGAGAAGCTGTCTGAGATCTGCAGCGGTGAGTAGGGGCAGCGCTGTGCTGGCCGGGGCTGGTGGGGCAGGGGACAGAGCCTGGGCAGGGTGCTGCCGTGCCTTGCCCTGCTCCAGGGAGACGCTTCAGGGGCAGGGGAGCGCGTCAGGGGCATTTGGGGCATTCCTGCGCAGCAGCTCTCTCCTGGCCCGGGAAAGAGGCGGGTGGGGCTGGCATGGTAAGGAGGGGACGCCTGTGGGTCTCTGCAGACACAGCCGTTCATCTCGGCTCCGTTTCTTTCTGTCGCAGCCCTTCGGACCTTGCAAAAAGACAGCACTGCCTCGATCTGTTCCCTGGCAGCTCAGACCATCCTCATCCTGGGCTCTCTAAGGGTGCAGCGGGCATCAGGACGCACCCTGCGAGCACCGTGCTGCTGCTGCTGCTGCTGAGCCAGGCGGAGCTGCAGCTCTTCTCGGGAAAATGGCTGTATTTCAATAAAGCTGGAACAAGAAGCTCAAACCCATGGTGTCCTTCAGACATGTAGGGCCCTGAGCGTGCTGAGCAACAGCGTCATTCCTGGCCTCTCCCGCTGCCTGCAGGACAGCTCCCCCCTCAGCACACCCTGGCCCCAGGCTGGTTTTACACCTTTACCCCTCGGTGAGGCTTTCCCCAGAAGAAGCCACATTTGTTCACCCCCTGGGGAAGTCTTTTCTTTAGGGAGGCAGAGGGCAAAGGGGAAATGGCAGCCCCCAAAGGAATCGGGCTTGCCCGGAGAGCTGCCTGATGCCCACGCTTTCCAGCAGCCCAGACCTATCTGGCTAGTTTAGTCAAGACGTGGTTTTAGCTCCCGCCACATCCTTCTCTTCTAAAGACTCTTCTCGCTCCACAGACTCTTTCGTTTATTGGTGTTTGCCCTAAAAATTGACTCTTTCCCTGAGGCAGAGAAATTAAAATGGGACTTGCGGGAACCCCTGAGAGCTCTTCACAGAAGATCGAGACTTACACAATTGTAAATACACATTTCCAAAGCCCACAGGTCATGTTTCCTGGCAAGGCAAGTAAGAAGAAGAAGAAGCTTGACCACAGCTCAGAAGAGCACTAGTCGTGACCGTAGGGGTGTTTCTGGTCCGTCCTTTTCCACCCTGCCGCTCTCTTGGGAGTTTCAAGGAGGACATTTCCTACTTGCCACGCTTGAGCTAACCGTGACTCCCTGGTGAAAGATGCCTTTTAGGTAGCAGGTTTTCCACTAAGCCTGGAAGCGGAGAGGAGGCAAGGGACACTCAGCACATTGTTCCCTCCCACACGTCTGCTTTGACATCGGGGAGGTGATTCTCCAGGCCTGGAAATATAACTGCCTGGAATAGGCCTGGCACTTGTTTAGGAAGGGAGCTGCTGTGCTGGTGTCTCCGTGGGGCCGGAGCTCCTCGGCCTGGCCTGGATCCCCGCCACGGTGCTCGCGGGCGGGCGCTCCCCGCCGCCCCAGGCCCTCCCCTGCAGCGCGCAGTCAGGGGAGGCAGATGGCCGCGCGGGTACGGCAGGCACGGGGGGAGCCAGGACGTGCCGACAGGCGGTTTTACAGCGGGGCTCATCCAAGCGCCTCAGGAGCTGTTTCCCGCCGTTTGCCCCTCAGCTCCGTCCCATGCCCCGAGGCTTTCCACAGCGCCGTCTCAGGGAGCGAGACCCTCTGCTCCGGCCGCGGGGCTGCCAGGCCTTGTCTCTCACGCTGCCCTGCCCCCTCACTCGCAGCTTCCCCGCAGCTGATTCACCCTTTCCTGAAGACGCTTTCCCAGCGGCGCTGCCGGGCTCAGCCGTGGCAGTGGTGGGTCCCTCACAGCGCAGCCGGAGCCGGCTGGAAGCGGCTGGAAGCGGGAAGCGGCCGTGTCCGGACCGGGGCAGCCCAGGCCTCTCCTCCCAGAGGCCGCCCCTGCAGCGCCCGGAGCAGCAGGCGAGAGGGAGATCCCGCACGGACCCACACGCTGGGCGCAGGCTGGGGAGGGATGAGGTGAGGAGACAGGGACGGCACCGCCAGGCGCTCAGGGTGCAGGCGCTGGTGCTGGCGGGACGGCACGCCGCAGCTTCTGTAGTGGATTGATGCACGGACTCCGATAGAGGATACATCGAAGACCCTTTATTGAAATATTACGTGGCTTATACACTTTCTAATTGTTTGTACATACGCTACGGAGAGAACTCTTATTGGTTTATATGTCTTGTTCACGCGTCCTTCATGCGTCCCTTCAGCTAATACCATTGGCTATCTTTTTGCAACTTTGCAGTTCCTTTCTTCACAACAAAACTCACGCGCTCGCCTATCTCCCTCCAATCCCGTCCACCCCTGCTCCTGACACACAGCCTCCTTCCCTCAGACATGACCCAGACCTGCAGTACTTCAATCTTGTTAACCCTTTCACTCCCGCTATGCCTAATTCCTCCTCAATTCCCCCTTTTTGTTTTTCAACAACCTATATTTTTTGCACCATTTTCTGCAGCATTCCTTGGACGCGTGACAATAAACAGCAGCAAGATAGATAAAAATATACCGATAACCAATAACCCAGGTTTTAATAATGATTTAAGCCACCCACTTATCTCAATCCGCAAAGCAGGCGCTAACATTACTGGTGGTAGAATTACATTTACCTGCAGTTAGCACTCCACTTGCTTCTTTTTGTATTAACCCTACCTCATCTATAGGCAATCCTACAAGACATGTATGGAATGGTTGTTCCGCTTGTTCCCTGGATACACAAAAAGCAGTTTGATTCAGCGTTCGCGCTAAAGACACCCATATGTTGCTACTGTTCCAGGTTATCGTTGACATGGGGTTCGCTGCTGTTATGGTCGTTGGCGTCAGCAGTCCCCATGTCATTAGCAAGGACAGGCTTGTTGGTGTCTTCATGATTCGCTTTTTCAAGGGCTGGTCTTACACATCGAGCGGGCATCCGGCGCGGTCCTTGCTCTGTGGAGACACAAGCATATCCTCGACCCCATGTTATTAACGTATAAGGTCCTTCCCATTGTCCCGATTGTAGAGACCGTACCCACACTTTAACATCCTTGCTAGAGACATCTATTTTGTCGGTCGAACCAAGACTTAAAAAATGTCGAACAATTGGTGGTCGCTGTTGCACTGCGGCCTCCCTAATATCTAAATAATTTAGGGTATAAACTGTTTTCCATAAGCGTACTTGAGGGCTTTCTCCCACCGTTCCCCCTTTTTGTTTTTCAAGCATATGTTTTAGGGTTTGGTGACTGCGTTCAACAATAGCCTGGCCTTGTGGGGAATGTGGAATGCCTGTTACATGTACTACACCCCATAGCTGTAAAAAGCAGTGGGTTTTCCGGCTAATGTACCCGGGCCCGTTATCTGTTTTGATAGTAGATGGCACCCCCAGGGCTCCGAAAGCTGCAGTCCAGTGTCGAATGACATCTTTGGCTTTTTCTCCAGATTCTGCAGTTGCCCATAAAGCGCCCGAATAAGTATCGATAGAAACGTGCACCCATTTTTGTCTTCCAAATTCAGCTATATGAGTGACATCTGTCTGCCATAATGGTAATGCGTAGAGTCCTCGCGGATTTACCCCCGTTTGGCGGACGGCAGCAAAAGGTTGACAATCAGGGCACGCACGTACAATGGCGCGGGCTGTATCCCAAGAGAGGCCGAATTGTTTTCTTAGTGCTTTAGCTGACTGGTGAAAAAACTCATGGGATAGCTGGGCTTGTTTTATAGTTTGTGGTACTGGGGTTGCCCAAACCGGAGCGGTCAAGCCATCTGCTCTACGGTTACCCTCCGCGATAAAACCTGGTAGATTTGTATGGCTCCTGGTGTGTAGTACATTGTCCTGGTTTCGGCTGGGATAGAATAATTTTCTTCCTAGAATAATAAGAATAATATTGATAATACGCTTCCTAAGAATAATATTGATAATACGCTGATGTTTTGGCTGTCGCTAAGCGGTGTTTACATTGGTAAACTCAAACTTATCAATATTATTCTTATACTAAAATCCAAAGCACAGCACTATACCGGCTACTAGGAAGAAAATTAACTCTATCCCAGCTGAAACCAGGACAGTATCCACCCCATATTCTATACCATTTATGTCATGCCCAGGTTCTACCTTTTCTAATACAATTAATCACCACCACTTTTCCTGTCTCTTGGTATGTATATCTATATATGTACACACAGTTATCATTCCCTTGGTCTATGGGCCATCCTTCTAAAATGTTTATTAAGTTCATTTAGTCCATGACTTTGGGCTCCATCTGTCATAATAGTCCTTCATGGCAGAAGAGATGGTGTGTGGTGTTGGGTTGTTGCATGCTGAAGCCAGTTCTGGTTCCATCACCACTGCACTTTGCTTGCTTTCATCGAAGTTCATTCTTCACTAATCTGGGTGTATAGTAATCATACAAGTGATGACACACAGTATTATATAGCAGTTAACATCATACCATTTAGTTCATTGGCTATTCTCACCCAAAATCAAATCCCCTTGAGGTACATATCGGACTTCCCCATCCTTTCGCATTACCCACCAAGTGCACCCGGGTCCTTGAGCAAAAGCAATCCCACGAATGGGCTTGCCTTTGCCCGAGGCAGGAGTAACCCAGACTGTCTTCCCCAGCATGTTTTTTATGTGCACTACAGGGACCTTATCCCCTTCTACAGCGCGTAAAAGTTTTGATTGGGCAGGGCCAGCTGGATTGACAGATCCTCTAGTGTTGACTAACCAGGTGGCCTTTGCTAAATGTGTATCCCAATGTTTGAACGTCCCACCACCCATTGCTCTCAGTGTAGTTTTTAACAGTCCATTGTATCGTTCAATTTTCCCAGAGGCTGGTGCATGACAGGGGATGTGATATACCCACTCAGTGCCATGCTCTTTGGCCCAGGTGTCTATGAGGTTGTTTCGAAAATGAGTCCCGTTGTCTGACTCAATTCTCTCTGGGGTGCCATGTCGCCATAGAACTTGCTTTTCAAGGCCCAAGATAGTGTTCCGGGCAGTGGCATGGGGCACAGGATACGTTTCCAGCCATCCGGTGGTTGCTTCCACCATGGGGAGCACATAGCGCTTGCCTTGGTGGGTTTGTGGGAGCGTGATATAATTGATCTGCCAGGCCTCCCCATATTTCTATTTCAGCCATCGCCCTCCATACCACAGAGGCTTTAACCGCTTGACTTGTTTAATTGCAGCGCATGTTTCACATTCATGGATAACCTGTGCAATAGTGTCCATGGTTAAGTCCACCCCTTGATCACGAGCCCATCTATATGTTGCATCTCTTCCTTGATGGCCTGAGGTGTCATGGGCCCATCGAGCTATAAATAATTCACCCTTATGTTGCCAGTCCAGATCCACTTGAGCCACTTCCATCTTAGCAGCCTGTCGTGGTTTAGCCCCAGCCGGCAACTAAGCACCACGCAGCCGCTCGCTCACTCCCCCTCGGTGGGATGGGGGAGAGAATCGGAAGAGCAAAAGTAAGAAAACTTGAGGGTTGAGATAAAGACAGTTTAATAGGGAAAGCAAAAGCCGCGCACGCAAGCAAAGCAAAGCAAAGAATTCCTTCGCTACTTCCCATGGTCAGGCAGGTGTTCAGTCATCTCCAAGAAAGCAGGGCTCCATCACGCGTAATGGTTACTTGGGAAGACAAACGCCATCACTCCAATGTCCCCCCCTTCCTTCTTCTTCCCCAGCTTTATATACTGAGCATGATGTCATGTGGTATGGAATAGCCCTTTGGTCAGTTTGGATCAACTATCCTGGCTGTCCCCTCCCAGCTTCTTCTGCACCTGGCAGAGCACGGGAAGCTGAAAAGTCCTTGACTAGTACAGCAACAACTAAAACATCTCTGTATTATCAACACTGTCTTCAGCACAAATCCAAAACATAGCCCCATACCAGCCACTATAAAGAAAATGAACTCTATCTCAACTGAAACCAGGACACAGCCTGATCCACCTGCTGGTTGTTTTGATGTTCCTCAGTGGCCCGACTCTTGGGTACGTGAGCATCTACGTGACGTACTTTGACAACCAGGTTCTCTACCCAGGCAGCAATATCTTGCCACAGTGCTGCAGCCCAGATGGGTTTGCCTCTGCGCTGCCAATTGTTCTGCTTCCATTGCTGTAACCACCCCCACAGGGCATTTGCCACCATCCATGAGTCAGTATAGAGATAGAGCACTGGCCACTTTTCTCCTTCAGCAATGTCTAAAGCCAGCTGAATGGCTTTTACTTCTGCAAATTGGCTGGATTCACCATCTCCTTCAGCAGTTTCTACCACTTGTCGTATAGGACTCCATACAGCAGCCTTCCACCTCCGACGCTTTCCTACAACACGACAGGACCCATCAGTGAACAGGGCATATTGCTTCTCATTTTCTGGTAGTTTATTGTACAGTGGGGCCTCCTCAGCACGCGTCACCTCCTCCTCTGGCGATATTCCGAAATCTTTGCCTTCTGGCCAGTCCATAATTACTTCCAAGATTCCTGGGCGATTGGGGTTTCCTATCCGAGCCCGTTGTGTGATCAGTGCAACCCACTTACTCCACGTAGCATCAGTTGCATGATGTGTAGAGGGGACCCTCCCTTTGAACATCCAACCCAGCACCGGCAGTCCAGGTGCCAGGAGGAGCTGTGCTTCCGTACCAACCACTTCTGAAGCAGCTCGAACCCCTTCATATGCTGCCAATATCTCTTTTTCAGTTGGAGTATAGCGGGCCTCGGATCCTCTGTATCCCCGACTCCAAAACCCTAAGGGTCGACCTCGAGTCTCCCCGGGTGCTTTCTGCCAGAGGCTCCAGGTAGGGCCATTCTCCCCGGCTGCGGTGTAGAGCACATTTTTTACGTCTTGCCCTGCCCGGACTGGCCCAAGGGCTACTGCATGAACTATCTCCCGTTTAATTTGTTCAAAGGCTTGTCGTTGCTCAGGGCCCCATTTGAAATCGTTCTTCTTCCGGGTCACTTGGTAGAGAGGGCTTACGATCAGACTGTAATTTGGAATATGCATTCTCCAAAAACCCACAACGCCTAAGAAAGCTTGTGTTTCCTTTTTGCTAGTTGGTGGAGACATGGCTGTTATTTTGTTAATCACATCCATTGGGATCTGGCGACGTCCATCTTGCCATTTTATTCCTAAAAACTGGATTTCCTGTGCAGGTCCCTTGACCTTACTTTGTTTTATGGCAAAACCGGCTTTCAGGAGGATCTGGACTATTTTCTTCCCTTTCTCAAAAACTTCCTCTGCTGTATTGCCCCACATGATAATGTCATCAATGTATTGCAGATGTTCTGGAGCTTTGCCCTGTTCCAGTGCTGTCTGAATCAGTCCATGGCAAATGGTAGGGCTGTGTTTCCACCCCTGGGGCAGTCGATTCCAGGTGTACTGAACGCCCCTCCAAGTGAAAGCAAACTGTGGCCTGCGCTCTGCTGCCAAAGGGATTGAGAAAAACGCATTAGCAATATCAATTGTAGCATACCATTTGGCTGCTTTTGACTCCAGTTCGTATTGCAGTTCCAGCATGTCCGGCACGGCAGCACTCAGGGGCGGCGTGACCTCATTCAGGCCACAATAGCCTACTGTTAGTCTCCACTCTCCATTAGACTTTCTCACTGGCCATATAGGACTGTTAAAAGGTGAACGAGTCTTACTGATCACTCCTTGGCTCTCCAGTCGACGAATCAGCTCATGGATGGGAATCAGGGAGTCTCGGTTGGTGCGATATTGCCTCCGGTGCACCGTTGTGGTAGCGATTGGCACCTGTTGTTCTTCGACCCTCAGCAACCCCACAACAGAAGGGTCCTCTGAGAGACCGGGCAAGGTGGACAGCTGTTTAATTTCCTCCGTCTCCAAGGCAGCTATACCAAAAGCCCACCGGTACCCTTTTGGGTCCTTGAAATACCCTCTCCTGAGGTAGTCTATGCCAAGGATGCACGGAGCCTCTGGGCCAGTCACAGTGGGATGCTTTTGCCACTCATTCCCAGTTAAGCTCACTTCGGCCTCCAATACAGTCAGTTGGTGGGATCCCCCTGTCACTCCACAAATACAGATGGGTTCTGCCCCTATATAGCTTGATGGCATCAGGGTACACTGTGCACCGGTGTCTACAAGAGCTTTATACTCCTGTGGGTCTGATGTGCCAGGCCATCGAATCCACACAGTCCAGTAAACCCGGTTGTCCCTTTCCTCCACCTGGCTGGAGGCAGGGCCGCCCTAATCCTGGTCATAATATTCATTACCCTTTTCTTGTGTATATGAGTCAGGAATTTCTTCATTAAAATCAGGAGTAAAATCAGCCCTCTTACTCTGTCTGGGGAACTGTCCACTGGAAACCGGAGCAGCAATTTTCCTGGAGGAACACCCTTTGGTGATTGTTTTTCCTTGCAACTCACGTACCCGTGCCTCTAGGGTGGAGGTAGGTTTTCCATCCCACTTCCTCATGTCCTCTCCGTGGTCACGCAAGTAAAACCATAGGGTGCCCCGTGGTGTGTACCCTCTATATCCTCTCTCTTGAGCAGAAGAACGCTGACTCCTAATAGCTGAGACACTGGTCCGTATAGGTAGGGAGTAGGACAAATCCTCTTTGAACCGTTTGAACTCCTGGGACAGTTCCTGCACAGCTGAGACAAAGGAGGAAGAGATACTTTCTTCATATTCCCGGAGGTTACTAGCAGCTTCATTCACTGTTGGACCGGACCGTCTCAATCTTTCCAGGTCAGTATTGCCAGTGAGTTGGCACACGACGGTGGTGCGTTTCGTACCAACTTCCGCCACATGGGTCTTGTGCACTGGACCTCGTCTGGATCTGTGGGTGACCGCACGTCGTTCAAGTCACCATAAATCACCTCCAGCACAGCTAATTCCCTCAGGTACTGGATACCTCTCTCCATGGTGGTCCATTTCCCGGAGCGGTATACAACATCTTCCTTGAAGGGATATCTTTCTCTTATAGCTGACAGGAGTCGCCTCCAGAGGCTGCGGGCTGGTTCCCCTTTTCCAATCGCTTTGTCAATGCCCCCTTCCCTAGAAAGGGATCCCAGCTGCTTGGCTTCCTTACCCTCTAATTCCAGGCTATTGGCCCCGCTATCCCAGCATCGGAGCAGCCAGGTGACAATGTGCTCCCCTGGACGACGGCTGAAATCTTTTCGCATATCTCGCAGCTCACTCAGGGATAGGGATCGGGTGGTTTCGGTCTCATTTACGAGTTCTTCCTCTTCCTCTTCCTCTCCCTGTGATGGCCCTGCTCCTTCATTTTCCCTTTCTAAACGAGCTGACTTTCGCTTCCAGGATTTCTTTTTATGTATAGGGGCGACTGATACTGACACGGGTTCGTTCCCTGTTTGAACCGCAATGCTTGTAACAGAGTTGTTCGGTGCAGCTGCAGCCGCAGTGCCTGTCGCAGGGGGAATCAGAACAGCCGCAGTGCCTGTTGCAGGGGGGGCTGGAGCAGCCGCAGCGCCTGTCGCAGGGGGGGCTGGAGCAGCCGCAGTGCCCGTCGTTTTGTCACCAGATCCTTGAGGGTTCTGAGTAGCGTTGAACAGGGCTCGGTAGGCATGGGCCAGACCCCAGCACATTGCAGTGATTTGTATCTCCTTAGAATTGCCAGAGTCACAGCGTACTTTTTCCAAATATTCTACTAATTTTTCAGGATTCAGCACTTGTTCAGGGGTGAAGTTCCAAAACACTGGAGGTGCCCACCGCCCTAGGCATTTGCCCATGCTATCCCACACACCCTGCCACTCATAACTATCCAGCCTTGGGGCAGATCTCTGGATGATATTCTTAAATTGCTTACTAACCCTGGACAAGATTGAAACAATATTCCCAAACAATACCAATACAAGTATCTTAACTACCCAAGGTTGTTCAAAATACTGAAAAGTTACTGTAATGAAGGAGGAAGCATTGTAGAAGAAAGTAGTGAGGGTACAATTCTGCATTTCCTCCATAAAAAACCTCTCAGAGGAGAAGAAGTATAATTGCGAATTATCTCCATAAGATGATACCCGACATACAGTAACGGTTTCAGTAACGGCACTTAGATACCAAAATAAACCCAAGCTCACTGTTTTAATAACAAATCTCACAGGCAAAACATTACCAATTAAAGCAGAGCACAGCAAACTGCAAAAACCAACACCGATCTTTAACATGTATGGCAAAGAAATGAGCATGGTGCAGATCAGGTAAACCAATGCTAGGAACAAATGGATCAATATCACGTCCCACAACTACTAACAGATCTAAATTGCTTAATACGCTCTGGTTAATCTGTTATTATCTCAAACCCTTCGTGCCCCACGTTGGGCGCCAAAAAGGACTGTCGTGGTTTAGCCCCAGCCGGCAGCCAAGCACCACGCAGCCTCTCGCTCACTCCACCCCGGTGGGATGGGGGAGAGAATCGAAAGAGCAAAAGTAAGAAAACTCGTGGGCTGAGATAAGAACAGTTTAATAATTGGAACAAAATAATAGTAATAATAATAATGAATTATAATGAGAAGGGAAAAAAAAACAACGAGAGAGAGAGAGAGGAACAAAACCCAAGGGAGGGAAAAAAAGGGGAAAAAATATATTAAAAAAAAAAAAATACAACCGCTCACCACCCGCCGACCGACGCCCAGCCAGTCCCCGAGCAGTGATCGCTACCCCCCGGCCAACTCCCCCCAGTTTATATACTGGGCATGACATCATACGGTATGGAATAGCCCTTTGGTCAGTTTGGAACAACTATCCTGGCTGTGCCCCCTCCCATTTCTTGGGCACCTGGCAGAGCATGGGGAGCTGAAGGGGGGGGGAAAGTCCTTGACCAATGTAAACACCGCTTAGCGACAGCCAAAACATCAGCGTGTTATCAATATTATTCTTATACTAAAATCCAAAGCACAGCACTATACCGGCTACTAGGAAGAAAATTAACTCTATCCCAGCCGAAACCAGGACACCCCCATTAAAAATTCTGTGTACCGATAGTGACTCCCCAGGAGCAGAGAACATCTCGCCCCCAAAGAACCAGCGGCACGGCAACAACAAAATGGCGAGTAGCTGAGACCTGGCCTTCAGGCCCAGTGACTTGTATCATATATACGCTTTGATATGAAGTGGTGGTCCCTCCAATACCAAATAGGGCAGAGGCAACTTCTTTTATTGGCCATCCTTGGGGCCATTTTGCTTTTGAAATTACTGTAACATCCGCTCCGGTATCTATCATGCCCTGTAGGTTGATAGTTCTAGGCGTCCCTTGGCCATTACTTAAAGTACATGTTAACGTAGGCCGTTGTGACTGTACTGTTTGGGCCCATAAGATCAAGGGCGTTCCTGTGGAGCCAAAGCCACCTTTTCCTCTTTTAACTGAGTCTGTCACTGGAACTTGACTTCTAAACGGTACAAGCTGTGCTATCCGGCTGCCTTTTGGAATGACAACTGGAGGAGAGGGAGTCCATATCATTGCTTGTATCTGGCCCTCATAGTCTGCATCGACGACTGCGGGGAGCACAAAGAGTCCTTTCAAAGTCCCTCTAGAACGTCCCAATAACAAGGCACTTAAACCGCCCCCCAGGGGCCCCCTTGCATTCAACGGCACTCGGTGCACCGTCTGGTCTTCCATTATTATTTCAGCATCTGCGGTGACATCCATTCCGGCGCTTCCTGCGGTTCGGCCTCGCAGGCCATTGCTGTTGTCATGGCTCGCCGAGGCACTTGTGTCTGTGCACGCCGCCGGCTCGCGCTGGTTCGGAAGTTTCCCTGAATGGATTTGCCATCTTTACCCCATTTGGAACGGCACTGATTAGCACAGTGATGCCCCTTCCCACATCGGGGGCAAACTCCAGGTCCCGAGTTTTGAATTTGGTTTACGTTTGGGCAATTGCGCTTAAAATGTCCTGTCTTCCCACACCTAAAACAGGCTCTATTATCAAATCTCAAGGCTTCGAATGCAGAGGCCATGGCTTGAGCCTGATGTTCGAATGACCCAAGCTTTTGACAGGCCTCCATCATTTCTACCAAGTTGGGATTGCGTAAGGTCTGTAACACCCTTTTACAATCTACATTTGCATTTTCTACAGCTAGCTTCATTAACATTTCAGCTCTCCAACCGCTGATTATACGTTCAGCCAGGCTCCGCTACCGGTCGCTCTTTCCCGCGATTCTGTCCCGCAGACTTCAAGTTGCTGTCCCGCAGACTTCAAGTCCCCTGTTCGGGCGCCATTTGTAGCGGATTGATGCACGGACTCCGATAGAGGATACATCGAAGACCCTTTATTGAAATATTACGTGGCTTATATACTTTCTAATTGTACATACGCTACGGAGAGAACTCTTATTGGTTTATATGTCTTGTTCACGCGTCCTTCATGCGTCCCTTCAGCTAATACCATTGGCTATCTTTTTGCAACTTTGCAGTTCCTTTCTTCACAACAAAACTCACGCGCTCGCCTATCTCCCTCCAATCCCATCCACCCCTGCTCCTGACACACAGCCTCCTTCCCTCAGACATGACCCGGACCCTCAGTACTTCAATCTTGTTAACCCTTTCACTCCCGCTATGCCTAATTCCTCCTCAAGCTTCTTCCTCCCACATACTTCCTGTAGGACCTTCGCTGCATGAAAGCCACTTGAGGGGCCATCGCGTCATTCAGAGAGATACCTCTGCACTGCATTAAGAGCCTTCTGAAGGGTTCACTTTTCATCTTGCAAAACCAGGTTTCTTTTCAAACCTCGAAGTGATGGGCTACAGAATACGCAGCGCCGCAGATTGCTTTGGAAAAGTACAGTCCAACAGGCAGGAAAACGAGCTTATCAAGCTTCTGATCATTTTCTGCTGAAGAGAGGCACCGAAGCGAAAGGAAACACCGGCAGGCCCTCGTCTCTCTTCTCTTCTTATTGCCAGCCTTTCTGCCCCGCTCTCCATTGCTCTGCCCAGGGCCGGCCACTGGCGGAGATCTTCTTCTCCCGGGAGAGCGGGGCAAAGCGCACAGCCTCAGCACGCAGCTCTGGGGAAAAACAAAGCAAGGCCAAACCCGTGAGCAAGGAGGAAGTCAGGTCACTGATGGAGCTGCCGGGCCTGTGCAGCCTCCCTTCGGCCTGCTTTCATCTCCCCAAAAGCGCCTGCAGTGCTTTGCAGGCAAAGGAGGGGTTGCGGGCCGTGGCCCGGCACAGGGCTTCCTCTCCTGGGGCCGTCTGCCAGGGGAGACCACGGTGCTGGGGACAGCGCTTGGGTGAGGTGCTGCAAACCCCGCGGAGCGTCCATCGAGGCTGTGTGCGCGGAGGTGACGATGGGAGGGAGCCAAAGGGAGAGGACAGGCAGGACGGGAAGGGCCTTCGCCAGCCACCAACCGGCCGAGGGAGCACCCAGCCCTGCCAGATCGACCCCTCGGGCTGCTGGCCGGGCGTCAAGGGCACCAGCGTGGGCAGGAGCAGCCGGGGACCAGTACCTGGGAGAAAAGGGGCTGGCCCCCCCACGCAAATGCTTCCACAACGCGGCCACGCGTCTCGGCAGCAGGCCTTCAGCCGGGCTCCCGACAGGTCCTGCTGGGCTGCCAGCTCCCTGCCACTCCCACCAACGGGCACGCCCAGGGAAAGGGAAGGGCAGATGGGGGAAGCGGCTCCTCGGCTGGGGCCGCTGGGGCTTTCCCCAGGCCCCTCTTGCTTGCCCCGCTCGGAAACTTCCTCCTGGCCAGAGGAGGCCCCTCGGCCGGGGCAGGGTCCCTGGGTCGCTGGTGCTGCCTGCCAGGGCTGTGGAAGGTTGCTTGCCAGTTGCTACCTGCTGGCACTTGGTCTCCTCCAGTTAAGGTACGTTCCTCTGCAGACGTGGAATGCAAAATGTATCGATGCCATGGAAACGCATTGCCTTTTACTTTGCAAGTAAAGGGGAGCAGGGGGCTTGGCACAACCGCCGCTCTGAGAGACAGAGCCACTTCTCATCTGCTCTGAACACCGGAGGAGTCTTAGCCCATCGGTACAAACCGCAAGAATCCAGACCTTCCCTTTACAACTTCACTGTGCTTTGAAGTTGTTTTGAACACAGAGAGATTGCGAACACACACAGATTGCCCCCACACAAAAGGTGCCAGCACCGAAAGCGGTAGCTGGTTCTCACTGTCTCCTGGAGCTGCATTCACTGCCGCAAAGACACTCGCGCTCTGCACTTGCTTAGCAAGAATCCAGACCTTCCCTTTACAACTTCACTGTGGTTTGAAGTTGTTTTGAACGCAGAGAGATGTAAACCAACGCAATATTCTCATGATTTACTCCTGCCAATGAACTGATCATTTTGACGTTTTCAATATCTCCAGGGCAATAGACACCAAACAATAGCGGGACCACCTTTTTCCTCTCCAATATTACTCTCTTACCAACAAACCCCTTGTCTGGAGAGGCTGGATCCCTCCTCTGCCCTCTCTGGGTGTCTCGTCCCCCTCGGTGGGTTGCGAGAGGGGTGAATCTTTTCGATTCCCCGACGGTTTGTGTACCGACAAAAGCCGATCTCTGCTCGGCAGAGCCGCGTGGTCGTAGAGTCACGACAATGACTCAGAGGAACAGTCTGTCCCACTTCTGGTACCGACAAAGGCCGAACTCTGCTCGGCAGAGCCGCGTGGTCGGCAGAGTCACAACAATGACTCAGAGGAACAGGCTGGCCAGCAACTTTATTAACTGGCAAATTCCACAAACGGACAAACTTAACGAACTGGCGAGCTTAACGAACGAACAAAGGCGATTGGGCAATGGAGCTATTTTCCGGGCAACCCGTCACAATTTATCCCAAACTTGCATATATATTGGAAGAGCAGAGGAAGAGAGAAGCAAGAAAAGGAAAGGAAAAGAGAGGAGGAAAGAGAAAGAAAAAGTATCACCACCCTTGGGTCCCGCGATGACGATGACAGACGTGGCAATCCTCCAGTGGTGGGCGCGCGTGCGCCTCCCTGGGGGGGGGGCATGTCTTTTATAAGCTAATCCCCGCCTCCAGGTACGCCCCTTGAGGACTTACATGGTTCTTGTTCTAGAAAGTTCTCGATCTTCTGCGCAGGCGCTGGGGGAGGGGGGTGGTCACGAGGGGTCTCTCGGGCAGTTGCAAGCCCCCTTAAGGTTCGGCGGAACCCAGAACCGCGCGTCCTCCGACGCACTCCCCACGTCCCGCACGTCCTGCTCCCGCTCTCGCTCTCCCACCCCGTGCTCGCCGACCTGCCGTCGCCATGCAAATAGCGCCTCAAGCCGCCACAATGTTTGAGACATTAACTCTTTCAGTCTCTCACACTGGGGTACCCCTTGGCTGACGTTGGGGAGCGCTCCAGGTCCGCCTGACTACAGAAGCCAGTCAAACACAGGCGGTACAGTCAGGGCAACAGGCTTATTGTCCTGCTGCAGGCTGCTCTGGGCAGGTACAGGGCTGCTGGACCGGGACCCCCAGGAGTCCCAGCCTCATTCTTAGCTGTACCTTCCATCCCCTCTTTCCCCCTTTTTCCTGATGCTCCGCTTTCATGACTTTTGTCTGGTAGTTTTCCCCCTTAGTGTCTTACCAGCTTAACCCCACGCCAACTAGATTGCTTCTTTCGTGCTCTGCCAACTCCCAACACTTTCTCACTTTGTTACATGGTGAGTTTAACCTCGAGCCAGTGAGAGCTTCTGTAAGCAGTGAGACAGCAGACACCATTAAAAAAGCCTATCCTCGCTGCTGCCCACGCTAGAAATCCCGAGAAATCTCTAAAGGCCCAGGAAAGGAATAGCTTTGCTGCTGTTCAGATCAGTCAACCAAGGGAACACAGGGCTCAAGGACACACCGGAGGGCAACAGGGAGGCCCCCCATGGGACATGAGGGCAAAGGGGGGCCTGGAGGCACCCCAAGAGCACCCAGGTGCCCAGTGCTGAGCCGGCCCTGGGCCCGCCCAGGGGATGCCCTGCCCCTCCCTGCCCGGGCAGCGGGTCACAGTGGGGCCCTTTGTGACCTCCCTTTGTGACACCCCACTGCCCTGCATGTGGTTGGCACAGCCGCGGCCCCCAGCCCGCAGTGTCCGGCAGGACAGCAACGGGACGGGGCAGGAGCACGGAGCTGGCCAGGAGCCCCCAAGCGCAGCCCGCGTCTTTCCCCGCCGCCCCTGGGAGCCCTGCGGTGCCGAGGCGTTTCGCCAAAGCTTCCCCCTTCCCCACCCCTGCCCCTTTCATCCATCCTGCAGGATGGCAGAGAGGCCCCCCAGCCGCCCCAAGGTGGCCTGGGAGGAGGATGAGGCTTCCCAGGAGAGCAGCTCTTCACTGGAGCCTGACGAGTTGGACATGGTCGAACCATTGCTGAGAGGTGAGTGAGGAGCCCTGTTGCTCTGAGCATGGCTGGGGCCAGCGAGCGCACCCTGCTCAACGCCAGGACCACGCAGCGGGGGTCCCATGGGTGGTGGGCATGATGCTGCCTGAATGCCGGGGATGCTCAGGCCTGGGACCTGGCCCCAGCACAGCCTCTCCCAAGGAGGGAGAGAGCAGAGGGAACCCAGTCCTGCTCCGGGGCACGGGCAGCGAGAGGCAGCTGGGCTGGCAGGAGGCAGCGGTGCTGTGGGACAGGGACCTTTCCTGCCCGTCTGCAAGCAAGTTCCTCAGCCCGGGGCACTGGGGGCTTTCCCCGCCACGCCGTGCTCCAGCATCGCAGCCCATCTGCCGGGCTCCCTCCAGCCCTGACATGCACGGGAAGAATGCGCCAGGGGAGCAGGCACGGGGCTGGACGGAGGGCAGAGCTCCTTCCTCTGCTCTCTCCTGCTGCCAGACCCTCTCTACAGCCCTCCCTGCTCTCCTCCTTTATTAGATGCCGCCTGGTTAGATCTCTACCTAAAGGACATCCAGGAAAGCATTGACATCATCCAGGCCTTTGTCATGAGCCCAAAAAAGGTAACCGCGGCCATTTCGAACGTGACTGTGCCGGCGTCTGCTGGCGGGGGCTCTGCTGCCGGGCTGCTGGAGGTGTGCTGGCTGGGCAGAGCCGCTTCTCCCAGGTCTCCCACGCGGCACTGCACCCCCAGTGCTCCAGTCCCGCTGCCGGGTGTCCCCCATCTCACGTTTGCCCGTTTGTCTCTCTGTTCCCCCGGCTGCCAGGAGGAGGGACGGAAGGTGGAGTTCCTTCAATACGTCTGCATCCTATGCGGAACCAGCAGGTGCTATGGCTTCACAGAGCGCCTACATGTCTTCTGCCAGAGATACGAGCTGGCAGAGAATATCAAGGTGAGGGGACACCCGGTGGCTCTGGGGAAGGGGGCAAGGCCCCCCAGCACTGGCACCCTGTGAGGACAGCGCTGGGGCAGGGTGAGGGTCTGGTGGCACTGGGTGCTGGCAGCTGCCAGGTCCCATCCCGCTTGTGCTCTGCAGGTGCTGCTGGAAGAGGAGCCCAGCGACCAACTGTGCACGGCGGTGCGGATAAATGCCATGCTTGCCATTGCCGAAATGAGGTACCCGCACATCCCTCTTGGGGACCACTGCCCCAGAGGCCCGTGTCCACCTGCACGAGGCCTCGAGGCACTGCTCCCAGCACCAGTGTCCGACTGGCCCCTCTCTCTCTCTGCAGCTCAGTGCAGACAGTGCTGGAGGGCAAAGAGAAAAGCCTCCTAGAAGTCTGCTTCTCGAGTGTCTTCTTGCTTCCTCCAGAGGAGGAAATGCAGGACCTGGACGCTTACCTCTACTTCGAGGTAAGTGCTGGGTCAGCTGCAGGAGCGCCCAGTCCCTCTGGGCTGCTCCCTGGCCATCCCGTGCTGCGATATGACCAGAGATCCGAGGCAGGGCAGGGTCTCGGCTTTGCTTTCCCACCCTCATCCCTTCATCCCCTTCCCGTGGGCCTGGCCGCATCCAGTGTCCCAGGCTGCTCTGCCCGCAGCAGATTGCCTGCCCCTGGCTCTCTCCTGGGCACCACGAGGCAGCACGGGAGTCCTCCCTTGGCTCTGGGAGTGCAGATCAGTCTCCTGGGGGTGAGAGGGACAGCAGGAAACACCGCCACAACTCTTTGTCTTCCTTGCAGACGCTGAACACCATGGACACCATGCTAGAGACGATGGTGCTCAGCTTTCCTGCCTCCAGAGTCAGCGAGGAGCTGCAGAACATCTTGCAGGTCTGGCATGTGCAAAGAGTGGGCTTCACAGGGGCTGTTCCTCACCCTGGGGGCAAGGGGGTGTCCACTCTTGCGTGGATGGCCCCTACCCCAGTGCCATGCAGAGACAGCATACCGCAGGGAGGGTGCCCATCTCCCTTGGGTAACCAGGGGCTGCCCACCAGGCTCTTCCGGAGCACAGTGGCTGCAGAGGGTGGCATCTGCCTTGCTGCCTGGCCACAAGGTTGGCCCGGGGCATTTCTCCCAAGCCTGCAAGCCTGCAGGCCCCTCTAGGAAGCCCACTACAGGCTTTGCTCGAGATCAGAGGAAGCCTTGACGGACTGTGCGAGTCCAGCCCAGGAGCTGAGCCGTGCTGCTTCTGCTGGAGCAGGTGTCTGCTCCCAGGGCACACCAGCAGCTTCTCTCTTCCCAGATGCTGCTGAACTTCACCCACTCTGAGACAGTAGCTGTGCGGGAGAGGGCCCTGGGGAGGATTAGTACGCTCAGCTATTTGCTGGCCACCAATTCCACGCTGGAGGTAAGGAGCCCGGCACCCTCCAGCCAGGCCATCTCCCCCTCCCTGCACACCAGAGCAGCCTGCAGCTCTCCCCGCGGGGGGCTGCTGCCCAGCTAGCTGCTTTGGGAGCCGCGGCCGGCATGGCCCCGCAAAGCCCTGGCTCACCAGGCATCCAGACCTGGACACCCGCTTGGGTTCAGGGCTTTGGCCCCAGCTGCCTGCCCTCAACCCTTCTGCTGTTCTGCCTCCCTCACCCAGGACTGGAACAAGTTTGGAAGTGACACATACGGCCCTGTCTGCTACGCAGAAATCCAGATCCCAATCCTGGGACAGCTCCTGGGACGTCTCCTCCTTTTCCGATCTTCCAAGGACGAGACACTCTGTCAAGCTTTGCCTGCTCTTTACTTCCTCTATGAATTCATCCAGAAGCAAAAAAGTAAGAGAAGCTGTGGTGGGCTTCACCCCTCCGCACACAGACATCTCCTGATAGGTCTGCTTCTCTTCCTGACCTCCTTTGCCCCTCACAGCTGAGGGGCAATTATTCCTGATGCCCTCCAGAAATCTCCTTGACCGCTTGTGTCCTGCCATCTTGCAAGCAGAGCTCAGCACAGTTTGGTAAGCTTGCTGGCAAAGCTGCTGTGTCTTACTGACTCTTCTGTGTTTCCCCCGCTGTTTAGGCAGGTCAGTGTCAAAGGATGAAGCACAACAGCTCCATTGGGAACCTGAGACCACCTCCTGGCTGTATTCACCCACCACCGCAGACTTTACCATGGTAATGAGCTCCCTCCTTGCTGGGACTCTTGTCCGTGGCATCAGCAGGGGACTTGTGTGTGCAAAGGCATCCAGAATCAGTGGGGCTGGCGTGGCCTCACTGTCCCTGGTGAGAGGGTTCCCGCTGTCCCCGAGCAGGGACGATGCGAGGGCTGCACTCCAGTGTCACAGCAGCAGCTCCAGCCCTCCTGGCCACCACCAAGCCCTGGTTCTCTGTAGGGCCAGCACACTGTGCCCACGAGCCCAACCCTCCTCCCTCACCTTGGGGGCCCTCTCTCCTCATCCTCCCCCGTGCAGTGACTGCGGCCCCTGCTGCCAGCTCTCCTGCGGGCACCGCCGCCAGCATTGCCGGGCATCTCTCGCCAGGGCTGCTCGCACTGCCTAGCTAAGAAGCAGCATGAGGGCACTCGGCGTGACACGTCTTCGCTCCCTTCCTTCCTCTCATAGGAGTTTGCAAACTACCTCCAACCTTCTGAGAGGACAGACATCGTCCTTGTGGCCATCGAGGCGACGAGAGACTCCAGCATCTTTGACAAGGAGGCGGCAAGAAAAATGCTGGATCTGGTCATGAGAAACCCTGACTTCTGGCTGGCGGATGTAAGTGGCCTGTGGCTGGATTGCCCTGCCCTTGAGCCCTGGCAGGCCTTGCTCCTCCCTCCATCCCTCCCTCCCAAACCCAGGTGTCTCGGGCACCTGAAGCCACCTTAAGCCAGCAGAGAGGGATGATGGGAAGGGCAGCTGAGGAAATGGCTGCACTCCAGTGGCAGCACCATCCTCACCTGTGTCCCCTCCAGGTGCCAAAGATCATGAAGTGCATCCACGAAAATCTGGAATGCATCAACAGGGAGTCAGCCCGGCAGAGCGTGCAGTCGCTACTTCTCCTGCTGACCGACTGGTACGCCACGCAAGTGGTCGTCAGCCTGTTGAAGTTCTCTCCGCCAGGAGACAGGTACTGGCCCCAAAAGCCATGAGGCCTTGTTCCCTGAGGGGAGAGGGGCCTGGACGCTCTCTGGCTGCCAGACCCACGGAATACTGCAGGACAGCCCCGGAGAGCAGGGCTCTCCATCCCACCACGCTTTCCAGCCCTGCTGGGTCGGCCAGGCCCGCAGCAGCCAAAGCTGGCCAAGGCAGCCCAGAGCCACCACGCTCCTCCCAGCCCCACGGGGAACACCACCTCAGCCCTCTCCTGCCTGCCCAGGGCATCCCAAGCAAGGGGCAGGGGCTGCGCAATGCAGGGCTGTCCCAGGCCATGCTGCTGTGGCTGAGGCAGCCCTGCTCACGGAGCGCTCTGGCTTGCAGCACTGACATGGCCATCTGGGAGGTGATGCTTTCCGTCCCCCAGACTTTGGAGAAGATCTTAAAGGAGCTCCTCAGCAAACTCCAGGGCATGAAATTGCACAGCCTGTCCCCCTCGGCCACAGAGGTAACCTGCATCCCTCACTCAGCTGTGAGTTCTCAGAAAAGGCCTTGATCTCCCCCAGCGAGCCCTGCAGGCTCTGCCGCTATCTCACTGCTGTGGTTGTTTCAGCTGATGGCCTCCCGTGAGTTTCAGTCAGAGGATCTTGGTGACGAGTCCCACGTCGAGAGCTCTCAGAGGCATCCAGACCTGGTGATGGTCTCCCTGGTGCTGGGAGGCCTCATCACACTGTCAGAGAGACCTGACATGGTGAGCAGGGCATCGTCACGGGGAGCCACGTTAGCAGCTGGGGGCTGGGGCAGTGGGTAAGGCGGTGGCTTGGCCTTGGCTGGGAGTCAGGCGGTGGGGTGACTGCTCCAAATGCCCTCCCTGCCATGGTGGGCCTGGTGGCTGCCTGGGGAGCTTTCCAGGCACGGAGGGTTACCAAGCCATCTGCCCCTTCGGGCCTGTGGGAAAAGGGGGTGGCTGAGCAGGGGACAGGGAGGCTTTGCTGTCCTGCCCTCCCTGCCCTCCCTACCCCTGCTCTCCTGCGTCCCCATCAGTGTGCCCATGGCCACCGCCTACCAGGAGGCTGCCGCAGAGATTCCTGGGCCACCCCCTGCCAGGAAGCCGGACAGGAGGCTGGTGCTCAGTGACCAGAGCATTTTTGCCAGCGTGGTCTTTGACCATTTCACAAAAAGGAAACTCTGCCTTTCATACAGGCAAGAAAAATGCAGGTCCTCCTGCCACGCATCATGGAGGTGCTCCAGGATGGCGACACAGATATCAAGACTAAGGCCCTGGTGGTCTTCAGAAACGTGATGGGTCACCTGAAGAGGCAGGAGGCCAGCCCCTTTGCTGTGCAGCTGGTGGAGGAGCTCCTGCCCCTCTTTGACGATGTAAGGCTGATGTGGGAGACTGAGCCCGCAGAGGGGCACCCTGCAAGGAGAGCTGCCCTTCAGCCCAGCGCTGTGGGCAGCACTCGGAGCAGGGTCTGCTCCCCTGGGCTCTCGTGGGATGGCTTCGGGGCTTTGCAGCCCAGCACGGCTTCTCCCTGCTGCAGGATCTGACCCCGCAGCATCTCCCCTCACATCAGCCACAGTAACGCCCCTGCTCACCACGGGCAGGGAGCCGCTCTTTCTGAAGTCCACCTTTCCTCCTTCCTACCAGGAGTCCAGCCAGCTGCGAGAGCTCTCCATCAGCCTCTTCAGAGACCTGGTGGAGTCAGTGGTGGGGAGCAACAAGAAGAGGATGAAGAACGACATGTGGCGTGTACTGGTCCCGCTCTTCCTTCGCATGAGCGACCAGACCGACAGCGTGGCCAAGGTACAGATTTCAAAGCTGACCACTGACACAGAGAAGGGCGTGCTGACCCCACACGGGCATCAGGGGCAGGGGCTGCTGGCAGCCCTCCTCCAGTGCAGCCCCTAGGAAGGGTGCCTGCAGACCCCGTGCGAGCAGGGACAGAGAAGCTGGGGGGACATTTCCAACACCTGCCCTACCTGGTCCAGCAGGGCTCCGCAGCAGCCCGTGGCCACCGAGGCCTGAACACACGTGTCCCTACAGGCTTCTCAGCTGTCCCTGCAGGGCTCTCAGCCTCAAACCCTGTCCCACCGGGCTGTGCCCAAGAGACCCCCAGATGTTTGGGCCAGGGCATGTCCCATGTCCTAAGGCCAGGAACACCCCAGGAACAAAGCCAAGAGGAGGGGCACGCCAGGTCTCCTTCCCCAGGCTGTGGTGCCATCTCCCAGCTTCTGCTCTTCTGCAGGCCTCCGGGGAAGCCCTCCTTGCTGCAGCAGAGCTCCTCAAGTGGAAAGAGCTCAGACACCTGGTGCAGACACAGCAGACCTGGAGGATTGGAGAGTGCTTGGTGAGCACAACCCCCAAGCCCTGGGCTCCAGGCCTGTCCCCCCGCGCCTGGGCTGTGGGCTCTGCAGCTGTGCCTCACCTGCCCTGCTCCAGCCCGCAGCCCACAGCCTGGAGCTGCATCCTTGTTCCCTGGCCTCAAGAACACAGCCCCCAAGGGCTCTTCTCCACACCCCTCTCCCCGCCCTGCACCCAGTGGGAGGGAGGGCTCTCAGCAATGCGGGGTGCTGGGAGGAGGGTCTGCTCTGGCCATCTGGGGAGGCTCTGTGACATGCCCTTACCCTTGTGCTCTCTCCAGCTGGAGCGGGACAGGAGCAGGGCCGAAGAATACTTGAATCGGAGCCTGCCATACCTGAAGGATGCTCAGGCCACCTTGCGAGAGGCGGCCGTGAGGTTCATCGGTGAGCCACAGCCCCCGGGGTCCCTCTTTTGGCAGCCTGGCCCCACTCCCCGCCGCTGCGCTGGCAGCAAGGAGCAGCCCTGTGGCTGCCAGAGCCCCCCGGCCGCCCCGTGCGGGGCCTTGGCCTCCCTCTCCCACCCCTGCCCACACAGGTGGCCCTGCTGGCCGCCTTGTTCAGTCCCACCCCCCTCGGCTACTGCT
Organism: Mycteria americana; assembly: GCF_035582795.1. Taxonomy (NCBI): domain Eukaryota; kingdom Metazoa; phylum Chordata; class Aves; order Ciconiiformes; family Ciconiidae; genus Mycteria; species Mycteria americana. The sequence goes on along the minus strand of NW_027445630.1, from coordinate 1,001,095 downwards.
CTTCCCCGGGCTCAGCCCTGACGAGGCCGAGGAGGGCGTGCAGCCCAGCCGGCAGGGCCGGGGGCTGTGCTGCGGGGAGCGTGCCGGGGAGCAGGGGGTCTGACGAAGCTCTGTGCCTAGGGCTTGCCGCGCGGTCCCTCAGGGACCAAAGCAAGGAGAAGCTGTCTGAGATCTGCAGCGGTGAGTAGGGGCAGCGCTGTGCTGGCCGGGGCTGGTGGGGCAGGGGACAGAGCCTGGGCAGGGTGCTGCCGTGCCTTGCCCTGCTCCAGGGAGACGCTTCAGGGGCAGGGGAGTGCGTCAGGGGCATTTGGGGCATTCCTGCGCAGCAGCTCTCTCCTGGCCCGGGAAAGAGGCGGGTGGGGCTGGCATGGTAAGGAGGGGACGCCTGTGGGTCTCTGCAGACACAGCCGTTCATCTCGGCTCCGTTTCTTTCTGTCGCAGCCCTTCGGACCTTGCAAAAAGACAGCACTGCCTCGATCTGTTCCCTGGCAGCTCAGACCATCCTCATCCTGGGCTCTCTAAGGGTGCAGCGGGCATCAGGACGCACCCTGCGAGCACCGTGCTGCTGCTGCTGCTGCTGAGCCAGGCGGAGCTGCAGCTCTTCTCGGGAAAATGGCTGTATTTCAATAAAGCTGGAACAAGAAGCTCAAACCCATGGTGTCCTTCAGACATGTAGGGCCCTGAGCGTGCTGAGCAACAGCGTCATTCCTGGCCTCTCCCGCTGCCTGCAGGACAGCTCCCCCCTCAGCACACCCTGGCCCCAGGCTGGTTTTACACCTTTACCCCTCGGTGAGGCTTTCCCCAGAAGAAGCCACATTTGTTCACCCCCTGGGGAAGTCTTTTCTTTAGGGAGGCAGAGGGCAAAGGGGAAATGGCAGCCCCCAAAGGAATCGGGCTTGCCCGGAGAGCTGCCTGATGCCCACGCTTTCCAGCAGCCCAGACCTATCTGGCTAGTTTAGTCAAGACGTGGTTTTAGCTCCCGCCACATCCTTCTCTTCTAAAGACTCTTCTCGCTCCACAGACTCTTTCGTTTATTGGTGTTTGCCCTAAAAATTGACTCTTTCCCTGAGGCAGAGAAATTAAAATGGGACTTGCGGGAACCCCTGAGAGCTCTTCACAGAAGATCGAGACTTACACAATTGTAAATACACATTTCCAAAGCCCACAGGTCATGTTTCCTGGCAAGGCAACTAAGAAGAAGAAGAAGCTTGACCACAGCTCAGAAGAGCAAAAGTCGTGACCGTAGGGGTGTTTCTGGTCCGTCCTTTTCCACCCTGCCGCTCTCTTGGGAGTTTCAAGGAGGACATTTCCTACTTGCCACGCTTGAGCTAACCGTGACTCCCTGGTGAAAGATGCCTTTTAGGTAGCAGGTTTTCCACTAAGCCTGGAAGCGGAGAGGAGGCAAGGGACACTCAGCACATTGTTCCCTCCCACACGTCTGCTTTGACATCGGGGAGGTGATTCTCCAGGCCTGGAAATATAACTGCCTGGAATAGGCCTGGCACTTGTTTAGGAAGGGAGCTGCTGTGCTGGTGTCTCCGTGGGGCCGGAGCTCCTCGGCCTGGCCTGGATCCCCGCCACGGTGCTCGCGGGCGGGCGCTCCCCGCCGCCCCAGGCCCTCCCCTGCAGCGCGCAGTCAGGGGAGGCAGATGGCCGCGCGGGTACGGCAGGCACGGGGGGAGCCAGGACGTGCCGACAGGCGGTTTTACAGCGGGGCTCATCCAAGCGCCTCAGGAGCTGTTTCCCGCCGTTTGCCCCTCAGCTCCGTCCCATGCCCCGAGGCTTTCCACAGCGCCGTCTCAGGGAGCGAGACCCTCTGCTCCGGCCGCGGGGCTGCCAGGCCTTGTCTCTCACGCTGCCCTGCCCCCTCACTCGCAGCTTCCCCGCAGCTGATTCACCCTTTCCTGAAGACGCTTTCCCAGCGGCGCTGCCGGGCTCAGCCGTGGCAGTGGTGGGTCCCTCACAGCGCAGCCGGAGCCGGCTGGAAGCGGCTGGAAGCGGGAAGCGGCCGCTTCCGGACCGGGGCAGCCCAGGCCTCTCCTCCCAGAGGCCGCCCCTGCAGCGCCCGGAGCAGCAGGCGAGAGGGAGATCCCGCACGGACCCACACGCTGGGCGCAGGCTGGGGAGGGATGAGGTGAGGAGACAGGGACGGCACCGCCAGGCGCTCAGGGTGCAGGCGCTGGTGCTGGCGGGACGGCACGCCGCAGCTTCTGTAGCGGATTGATGCACGGACTCCGATAGAGGATACATCGAAGACCCTTTATTGAAATATTACGTGGCTTATACACTTTCTAATTGTTTGTACATACGCTACGGAGAGAACTCTTATTGGTTTATATGTCTTGTTCACGCGTCCTTCATGCGTCCCTTCAGCTAATACCATTGGCTATCTTTTTGCAACTTTGCAGTTCCTTTCTTCACAACAAAACTCACGCGCTCGCCTATCTCCCTCCAATCCCATCCACCCCTGCTCCTGACACACAGCCTCCTTCCCTCAGACATGACCCAGACCTGCAGTACTTCAATCTTGTTAACCCTTTCACTCCCGCTATGCCTAATTCCTCCTCAATTCCCCCTTTTTGTTTTTCAACAACCTATATTTTTTGCACCATTTTCTGCAGCATTCCTTGGACGCGTGACAATAAACAGCAGCAAGATAGATAAAAATATACCGATAACCAATAACCCAGGTTTTAATAATGATTTAAGCCACCCACTTATCTCAATCCGCAAAGCAGGCGCTAACATTACTGGTGGTAGAATTACATTTACCTGCAGTTAGCACTCCACTTGCTTCTTTTTGTATTAACCCTACCTCATCTATAGGCAATCCTACAAGACATGTATGGAATGGTTGTTCCGCTTGTTCCCTGGATACACAAAAAGCAGTTTGATTCAGCGTTCGCGCTAAAGACACCCATATGTTGCTACTGTTCCAGGTTATCGTTGACATGGGGTTCGCTGCTGTTATGGTCGTTGGCGTCAGCAGTCCCCATGTCATTAGCAAGGACAGGCTTGTTGGTGTCTTCATGATTCGCTTTTTCAAGGGCTGGTCTTACACATCGAGCGGGCATCCGGCGCGGTCCTTGCTCTGTGGAGACACAAGCATATCCTCGACCCCATGTTATTAACGTATAAGGTCCTTCCCATTGTCCCGATTGTAGAGACCATACCCACACTTTAACATCCTTGCTAGAGACATCTATTTTGTCGGTCGAACCAAGACTTAAAAAATGTCGAACAATTGGTGGTCGCTGTTGCACTGCGGCCTCCCTAATATCTAAATAATTTAGGGTATAAACTGTTTTCCATAAGCGTACTTGAGGGCTTTCTCCCACCGTTCCCCCTTTTTGTTTTTCAAGCATATGTTTTAGGGTTTGGTGACTGCGTTCAACAATAGCCTGGCCTTGTGGGGAATGTGGAATGCCTGTTACATGTACTACACCCCATAGCTGTAAAAAGCAGTGGGTTTTCCGGCTAATGTACCCGGGCCCGTTATCTGTTTTGATAGTAGATGGCACCCCCAGGGCTCCGAAAGCTGCAGTCCAGTGTCGAATGACATCTTTGGCTTTTTCTCCAGATTCTGCAGTTGCCCATAAAGCGCCCGAATAAGTATCGATAGAAACGTGCACCCATTTTTGTCTTCCAAATTCAGCTATATGAGTGACATCTGTCTGCCATAATGGTAATGCGTAGAGTCCTCGCGGATTTACCCCCGTTTGGCGGACGGCAGCAAAAGGTTGACAATCAGGGCACGCACGTACAATGGCGCGGGCTGTATCCCAAGAGAGGCCGAATTGTTTTCTTAGTGCTTTAGCTGACTGGTGAAAAAACTCATGGGATAGCTGGGCTTGTTTTATAGTTTGTGGTACTGGGGTTGCCCAAACCGGAGCGGTCAAGCCATCTGCTCTACGGTTACCCTCCGCGATAAAACCTGGTAGATTTGTATGGCTCCTGGTGTGTAGTACATTGTCCTGGTTTCGGCTGGGATAGAATAATTTTCTTCCTAGAATAATAAGAATAATATTGATAATACGCTTCCTAAGAATAATATTGATAATACGCTGATGTTTTGGCTGTCGCTAAGCGGTGTTTACATTGGTAAACTCAAACTTATCAATATTATTCTTATACTAAAATCCAAAGCACAGCACTATACCGGCTACTAGGAAGAAAATTAACTCTATCCCAGCTGAAACCAGGACAGTATCCACCCCATATTCTATACCATTTATGTCATGCCCAGGTTCTACCTTTTCTAATACAATTAATCACCACCACTTTTCCTGTCTCTTGGTATGTATATCTATATATGTACACACAGTTATCATTCCCTTGGTCTATGGGCCATCCTTCTAAAATGTTTATTAAGTTCATTTAGTCCATGACTTTGGGCTCCATCTGTCATAATAGTCCTTCATGGCAGAAGAGATGGTGTGTGGTGTTGGGTTGTTGCATGCTGAAGCCAGTTCTGGTTCCATCACCACTGCACTTTGCTTGCTTTCATCGAAGTTCATTCTTCACTAATCTGGGTGTATAGTAATCATACAAGTGATGACACACAGTATTATATAGCAGTTAACATCATACCATTTAGTTCATTGGCTATTCTCACCCAAAATCAAATCCCCTTGAGGTACATATCGGACTTCCCCATCCTTTCGCATTACCCACCAAGTGCACCCGGGTCCTTGAGCAAAAGCAATCCCACGAATGGGCTTGCCTTTGCCCGAGGCAGGAGTAACCCAGACTGTCTTCCCCAGCATGTTTTTTATGTGCACTACAGGGACCTTATCCCCTTCTACAGCGCGTAAAAGTTTTGATTGGGCAGGGCCAGCTGGATTGACAGATCCTCTAGTGTTGACTAACCAGGTGGCCTTTGCTAAATGTGTATCCCAATGTTTGAACGTCCCACCACCCATTGCTCTCAGTGTAGTTTTTAACAGTCCATTGTATCGTTCAATTTTCCCAGAGGCTGGTGCATGACAGGGGATGTGATATACCCACTCAGTGCCATGCTCTTTGGCCCAGGTGTCTATGAGGTTGTTTCGAAAATGAGTCCCGTTGTCTGACTCAATTCTCTCTGGGGTGCCATGTCGCCATAGGACTTGCTTTTCAAGGCCCAAGATAGTGTTCCGGGCAGTGGCATGGGGCACAGGATACGTTTCCAGCCATCCGGTGGTTGCTTCCACCATGGGGAGCACATAGCGCTTGCCTTGGTGGGTTTGTGGGAGCGTGATATAATTGATCTGCCAGGCCTCCCCATATTTCTATTTCAGCCATCGCCCTCCATACCACAGAGGCTTTAACCGCTTGACTTGTTTAATTGCAGCGCAAGTTTCACATTCATGGATAACCTGTGCAATAGTGTCCATGGTTAAGTCCACCCCTTGATCACGAGCCCATCTATATGTTGCATCTCTTCCTTGATGGCCTGAGGTGTCATGGGCCCATCGAGCTATAAATAATTCACCCTTATGTTGCCAGTCCAGATCCACTTGAGCCACTTCCATCTTAGCAGCCTGTCGTGGTTTAGCCCCAGCCGGCAACTAAGCACCACGCAGCCGCTCGCTCACTCCCCCTCGGTGGGATGGGGGAGAGAATCGGAAGAGCAAAAGTAAGAAAACTTGAGGGTTGAGATAAAGACAGTTTAATAGGGAAAGCAAAAGCCGCGCACGCAAGCAAAGCAAAGCAAAGAATTCCTTCGCTACTTCCCATGGTCAGGCAGGTGTTCAGTCATCTCCAAGAAAGCAGGGCTCCATCACGCGTAATGGTTACTTGGGAAGACAAACGCCATCACTCCAATGTCCCCCCCTTCCTTCTTCTTCCCCAGCTTTATATACTGAGCATGATGTCATGTGGTATGGAATAGCCCTTTGGTCAGTTTGGATCAACTATCCTGGCTGTCCCCTCCCAGCTTCTTCTGCACCTGGCAGAGCACGGGAAGCTGAAAAGTCCTTGACTAGTACAGCAACAACTAAAACATCTCTGTATTATCAACACTGTCTTCAGCACAAATCCAAAACATAGCCCCATACCAGCCACTATAAAGAAAATGAACTCTATCTCAACTGAAACCAGGACACAGCCTGATCCACCTGCTGGTTGTTTTGATGTTCCTCAGTGGCCCGACTCTTGGGTACGTGAGCATCTACGTGACGTACTTTGACAACCAGGTTCTCTACCCAGGCAGCAATATCTTGCCACAGTGCTGCAGCCCAGATGGGTTTGCCTCTGCGCTGCCAATTGTTCTGCTTCCATTGCTGTAACCACCCCCACAGGGCATTTGCCACCATCCATGAGTCAGTATAGAGATAGAGCACTGGCCACTTTTCTCCTTCAGCAATGTCTAAAGCCAGCTGAATGGCTTTTACTTCTGCAAATTGGCTGGATTCACCATCTCCTTCAGCAGTTTCTACCACTTGTCGTATAGGACTCCATACAGCAGCCTTCCACCTCCGACGCTTTCCTACAACACGACAGGACCCATCAGTGAACAGGGCATATTGCTTCTCATTTTCTGGTAGTTTATTGTACAGTGGGGCCTCCTCAGCACGCGTCACCTCCTCCTCTGGCGATATTCCGAAATCTTTGCCTTCTGGCCAGTCCATAATTACTTCCAAGATTCCTGGGCGATTGGGGTTTCCTATCCGAGCCCGTTGTGTGATCAGTGCAACCCACTTACTCCACGTAGCATCAGTTGCATGATGTGTAGAGGGGACCCTCCCTTTGAACATCCAACCCAGCACCGGCAGTCCAGGTGCCAGGAGGAGCTGTGCTTCCGTACCAACCACTTCTGAAGCAGCTCGAACCCCTTCATATGCTGCCAATATCTCTTTTTCAGTTGGAGTATAGCGGGCCTCGGATCCTCTGTATCCCCGACTCCAAAACCCTAAGGGTCGACCTCGAGTCTCCCCGGGTGCTTTCTGCCAGAGGCTCCAGGTAGGGCCATTCTCCCCGGCTGCGGTGTAGAGCACATTTTTTACGTCTTGCCCTGCCCGGACTGGCCCAAGGGCTACTGCATGAACTATCTCCCGTTTAATTTGTTCAAAGGCTTGTCGTTGCTCAGGGCCCCATTTGAAATCGTTCTTCTTCCGGGTCACTTGGTAGAGAGGGCTTACGATCAGACTGTAATTTGGAATATGCATTCTCCAAAAACCCACAACGCCTAAGAAAGCTTGTGTTTCCTTTTTGCTAGTTGGTGGAGACATGGCTGTTATTTTGTTAATCACATCCATTGGGATCTGGCGACGTCCATCTTGCCATTTTATTCCTAAAAACTGGATTTCCTGTGCAGGTCCCTTGACCTTACTTTGTTTTATGGCAAAACCGGCTTTCAGGAGGATCTGGACTATTTTCTTCCCTTTCTCAAAAACTTCCTCTGCTGTATTGCCCCACATGATAATGTCATCAATGTATTGCAGATGTTCTGGAGCTTTGCCCTGTTCCAGTGCTGTCTGAATCAGTCCATGGCAAATGGTAGGGCTGTGTTTCCACCCCTGGGGCAGTCGATTCCAGGTGTACTGAACGCCCCTCCAAGTGAAAGCAAACTGTGGCCTGCGCTCTGCTGCCAAAGGGATTGAGAAAAACGCATTAGCAATATCAATTGTAGCATACCATTTGGCTGCTTTTGACTCCAGTTCGTATTGCAGTTCCAGCATGTCCGGCACGGCAGCACTCAGGGGCGGCGTGACCTCATTCAGGCCACAATAGCCTACTGTTAGTCTCCACTCTCCATTAGACTTTCTCACTGGCCATATAGGACTGTTAAAAGGTGAACGAGTCTTACTGATCACTCCTTGGCTCTCCAGTCGACGAATCAGCTCATGGATGGGAATCAGGGAGTCTCGGTTGGTGCGATATTGCCTCCGGTGCACCGTTGTGGTAGCGATTGGCACCTGTTGTTCTTCGACCCTCAGCAACCCCACAACAGAAGGGTCCTCTGAGAGACCGGGCAAGGTGGACAGCTGTTTAATTTCCTCCGTCTCCAAGGCAGCTATACCAAAAGCCCACCGGTACCCTTTTGGGTCCTTGAAATACCCTCTCCTGAGGTAGTCTATGCCAAGGATGCACGGAGCCTCTGGGCCAGTCACAGTGGGATGCTTTTGCCACTCATTCCCAGTTAAGCTCACTTCGGCCTCCAATACAGTCAGTTGGTGGGATCCCCCTGTCACTCCACAAATACAGATGGGTTCTGCCCCTATATAGCTTGATGGCATCAGGGTACACTGTGCACCGGTGTCTACAAGAGCTTTATACTCCTGTGGGTCTGATGTGCCAGGCCATCGAATCCACACAGTCCAGTAAACCCGGTTGTCCCTTTCCTCCACCTGGCTGGAGGCAGGGCCGCCCTAATCCTGGTCATAATATTCATTACCCTTTTCTTGTGTATATGAGTCAGGAATTTCTTCATTAAAATCAGGAGTAAAATCAGCCCTCTTACTCTGTCTGGGGAACTGTCCACTGGAAACCGGAGCAGCAATTTTCCTGGAGGAACACCCTTTGGTGATTGTTTTTCCTTGCAACTCACGTACCCGTGCCTCTAGGGTGGAGGTAGGTTTTCCATCCCACTTCCTCATGTCCTCTCCGTGGTCACGCAAGTAAAACCATAGGGTGCCCCGTGGTGTGTACCCTCTATATCCTCTCTCTTGAGCAGAAGAACGCTGACTCCTAATAGCTGAGACACTGGTCCGTATAGGTAGGGAGTAGGACAAATCCTCTTTGAACCGTTTGAACTCCTGGGACAGTTCCTGCACAGCTGAGACAAAGGAGGAAGAGATACTTTCTTCATATTCCCGGAGGTTACTAGCAGCTTCATTCACTGTTGGACCGGACCGTCTCAATCTTTCCAGGTCAGTATTGCCAGTGAGTTGGCACACGACGGTGGTGCGTTTCGTACCAACTTCCGCCACATGGGTCTTGTGCACTGGACCTCGTCTGGATCTGTGGGTGACCGCACGTCGTTCAAGTCACCATAAATCACCTCCAGCACAGCTAATTCCCTCAGGTACTGGATACCTTTCTCCAGGGTGGTCCATTTCCCGGAGCGGTATACAACATCTTCCTTGAAGGGATATCTTTCTCTTATAGCTGACAGGAGTCGCCTCCAGAGGCTGCGGGCTGGTTCCCCTTTTCCAATCGCTTTGTCAATGCCCCCTTCCCTAGAAAGGGATCCCAGCTGCTTGGCTTCCTTACCCTCTAATTCCAGGCTATTGGCCCCGCTATCCCAGCATCGGAGCAGCCAGGTGACAATGTGCTCCCCTGGACGACGGCTGAAATCTTTTCGCATATCTCGCAGCTCACTCAGGGATAGGGATCGGGTGGTTTCCGTCTCATTTACGAGTTCTTCCTCTTCCTCTTCCTCTCCCTGTGATGGCCCTGCTCCTTCATTTTCCCTTTCTAAACGAGCTGACTTTCGCTTCCAGGATTTCTTTTTATGTATAGGGGCGACTGATACTGACACGGGTTCGTTCCCTGTTTGAACCGCAATGCTTGTAACAGAGTTGTTCGGTGCAGCTGCAGCCGCAGTGCCTGTCGCAGGGGGGGCTGGAGCAGCCGCAGCGCCTGTCGCAGGGGGGGCTGGAGCAACCGCAGTGCCCGTCGTTTTGTCACCAGATCCTTGAGGGTTCTGAGTAGCGTTGAACAGGGCTCGGTAGGCATGGGCCAGACCCCAGCACATTGCAGTGATTTGTATCTCCTTAGAATTGCCAGAGTCACAGCGTACTTTTTCCAAATATTCTACTAATTTTTCAGGATTCAGCACTTGTTCAGGGGTGAAGTTCCAAAACACTGGAGGTGCCCACCGCCCTAGGCATTTGCCCATGCTATCCCACACACCCTGCCACTCATAACTATCCAGCCTTGGGGCAGATCTCTGGATGATATTCTTAAATTGCTTACTAACCCTGGACAAGATTGAAACAATATTCCCAAACAATACCAATACAAGTATCTTAACTACCCAAGGTTGTTCAAAATACTGAAAAGTTACTGTAATGAAGGAGGAAGCATTGTAGAAGAAAGTAGTGAGGGTACAATTCTGCATTTCCTCCATAAAAAACCTCTCAGAGGAGAAGAAGTATAATTGCGAATTATCTCCATAAGATGATACCCGACATACAGTAACGGTTTCAGTAACGGCACTTAGATACCAAAATAAACCCAAGCTCACTGTTTTAATAACAAATCTCACAGGCAAAACATTACCAATTAAAGCAGAGCACAGCAAACTGCAAAAACCAACACCGATCTTTAACATGTATGGCAAAGAAATGAGCATGGTGCAGATCAGGTAAACCAATGCTAGGAACAAATGGATCAATATCACGTCCCACAACTACTAACAGATCTAAATTGCTTAATACGCTCTGGTTAATCTGTTATTATCTCAAACCCTTCGTGCCCCACGTTGGGCGCCAAAAAGGACTGTCGTGGTTTAGCCCCAGCCGGCAGCCAAGCACCACGCAGCCTCTCGCTCACTCCACCCCGGTGGGATGGGGGAGAGAATCGAAAGAGCAAAAGTAAGAAAACTCGTGGGTTGAGATAAGAACAGTTTAATAATTGGAACAAAATAATAGTAATAATAATAATGAATTATAATGAGAAGGGAAAAAAAAACAACGAGAGAGAGAGAGAGGAACAAAACCCAAGGGAGGGAAAAAAAGGGGAAAAAATATATTAAAAAAAAAAAAATACAACCGCTCACCACCCGCCGACCGACGCCCAGCCAGTCCCCGAGCAGTGATCGCTACCCCCCGGCCAACTCCCCCCAGTTTATATACTGGGCATGACATCATACGGTATGGAATAGCCCTTTGGTCAGTTTGGAACAACTATCCTGGCTGTGCCCCCTCCCATTTCTTGGGCACCTGGCAGAGCATGGGGAGCTGAAGGGGGGGGAAAGTCCTTGACCAATGTAAACACCGCTTAGCGACAGCCAAAACATCAGCGTGTTATCAATATTATTCTTATACTAAAATCCAAAGCACAGCACTATACCGGCTACTAGGAAGAAAATTAACTCTATCCCAGCCGAAACCAGGACACCCCCATTAAAAATTCTGTGTACCGATAGTGACTCCCCAGGAGCAGAGAACATCTCGCCCCCAAAGAACCAGCGGCACGGCAACAACAAAATGGCGAGTAGCTGAGACCTGGCCTTCAGGCCCAGTGACTTGTATCATATATACGCTTTGATATGAAGTGGTGGTCCCTCCAATACCAAATAGGGCAGAGGCAACTTCTTTTATTGGCCATCCTTGGGGCCATTTTGCTTTTGAAATTACTGTAACATCCGCTCCGGTATCTATCATGCCCTGTAGGTTGATAGTTCTAGGCGTCCCTTGGCCATTACTTAAAGTACATGTTAACGTAGGCCGTTGTGACTGTACTGTTTGGGCCCATAAGATCAAGGGCGTTCCTGTGGAGCCAAAGCCACCTTTTCCTCTTTTAACTGAGTCTGTCACTGGAACTTGACTTCTAAACGGTACAAGCTGTGCTATCCGGCTGCCTTTTGGAATGACAACTGGAGGAGAGGGAGTCCATATCATTGCTTGTATCTGGCCCTCATAGTCTGCATCGACGACTGCGGGGAGCACAAAGAGTCCTTTCAAAGTCCCTCTAGAACGTCCCAATAACAAGGCACTTAAACCGCCCCCCAGGGGCCCCCTTGCATTCAACGGCACTCGGTGCACCGTCTGGTCTTCCATTATTATTTCAGCATCTGCGGTGACATCCATTCCGGCGCTTCCTGCGGTTCGGCCTCGCAGGCCATTGCTGTTGTCATGGCTCGCCGAGGCACTTGTGTCTGTGCACGCCGCCGGCTCGCGCTGGTTCGGAAGTTTCCCTGAATGGATTTGCCATCTTTACCCCATTTGGAACGGCACTGATTAGCACAGTGATGCCCCTTCCCACATCGGGGGCAAACTCCAGGTCCCGAGTTTTGAATTTGGTTTACGTTTGGGCAATTGCGCTTAAAATGTCCTGTCTTCCCACACCTAAAACAGGCTCTATTATCAAATCTCAAGGCTTCGAATGCAGAGGCCATGGCTTGAGCCTGATGTTCGAATGACCCAAGCTTTTGACAGGCCTCCATCATTTCTACCAAGTTGGGATTGCGTAAGGTCTGTAACACCCTTTTACAATCTACATTTGCATTTTCTACAGCTAGCTTCATTAACATTTCAGCTCTCCAACCGCTGATTATACGTTCAGCCAGGCTCCGCTACCGGTCGCTCTTTCCCGCGATTCTGTCCCGCAGACTTCAAGTTGCTGTCCCGCAGACTTCAAGTCCCCTGTTCGGGCGCCATTTGTAGCGGATTGATGCACGGACTCCGATAGAGGATACATCGAAGACCCTTTATTGAAATATTACGTGGCTTATATACTTTCTAATTGTACATACGCTACGGAGAGAACTCTTATTGGTTTATATGTCTTGTTCACGCGTCCTTCATGCGTCCCTTCAGCTAATACCATTGGCTATCTTTTTGCAACTTTGCAGTTCCTTTCTTCACAACAAAACTCACGCGCTCGCCTATCTCCCTCCAATCCCATCCACCCCTGCTCCTGACACACAGCCTCCTTCCCTCAGACATGACCCGGACCCTCAGTACTTCAATCTTGTTAACCCTTTCACTCCCGCTATGCCTAATTCCTCCTCAAGCTTCTTCCTCCCACATACTTCCTGTAGGACCTTCGCTGCATGAAAGCCACTTGAGGGGCCATCGCGTCATTCAGAGAGATACCTCTGCACTGCATTAAGAGCCTTCTGAAGGGTTCACTTTTCATCTTGCAAAACCAGGTTTCTTTTCAAACCTCGAAGTGATGGGCTACAGAATACGCAGCGCCGCAGATTGCTTTGGAAAAGTACAGTCCAACAGGCAGGAAAACGAGCTTATCAAGCTTCTGATCATTTTCTGCTGAAGAGAGGCACCGAAGCGAAAGGAAACACCGGCAGGCCCTCGTCTCTCTTCTCTTCTTATTGCCAGCCTTTCTGCCCCGCTCTCCATTGCTCTGCCCAGGGCCGGCCACTGGCGGAGATCTTCTTCTCCCGGGAGAGCGGGGCAAAGCGCACAGCCTCAGCACGCAGCTCTGGGGAAAAACAAAGCAAGGCCAAACCCGTGAGCAAGGAGGAAGTCAGGTCACTGATGGAGCTGCCGGGCCTGTGCAGCCTCCCTTCGGCCTGCTTTCATCTCCCCAAAAGCGCCTGCAGTGCTTTGCAGGCAAAGGAGGGGTTGCGGGCCGTGGCCCGGCACAGGGCTTCCTCTCCTGGGGCCGTCTGCCAGGGGAGACCACGGTGCTGGGGACAGCGCTTGGGTGAGGTGCTGCAAACCCCGCGGAGCGTCCATCGAGGCTGTGTGCGCGGAGGTGACGATGGGAGGGAGCCAAAGGGAGAGGACAGGCAGGACGGGAAGGGCCTTCGCCAGCCACCAACCGGCCGAGGGAGCACCCAGCCCTGCCAGATCGACCCCTCGGGCTGCTGGCCGGGCGTCAAGGGCACCAGCGTGGGCAGGAGCAGCCGGGGACCAGTACCTGGGAGAAAAGGGGCTGGCCCCCCCACGCAAATGCTTCCACAACGCGGCCACGCGTCTCGGCAGCAGGCCTTCAGCCGGGCTCCCGACAGGTCCTGCTGGGCTGCCAGCTCCCTGCCACTCCCACCAACGGGCACGCCCAGGGAAAGGGAAGGGCAGATGGGGGAAGCGGCTCCTCGGCTGGGGCCGCTGGGGCTTTCCCCAGGCCCCTCTTGCTTGCCCCGCTCGGAAACTTCCTCCTGGCCAGAGGAGGCCCCTCGGCCGGGGCAGGGTCCCTGGGTCGCTGGTGCTGCCTGCCAGGGCTGTGGAAGGTTGCTTGCCAGTTGCTACCTGCTGGCACTTGGTCTCCTCCAGTTAAGGTACGTTCCTCTGCAGACGTGGAATGCAAAATGTATCGATGCCATGGAAACGCATTGCCTTTTACTTTGCAAGTAAAGGGGAGCAGGGGGCTTGGCACAACCGCCGCTCTGAGAGACAGAGCCACTTCTCATCTGCTCTGAACACCGGAGGAGTCTTAGCCCATCGGTACAAACCGCAAGAATCCAGACCTTCCCTTTACAACTTCACTGTGCTTTGAAGTTGTTTTGAACACAGAGAGATTGCGAACACACACAGATTGCCCCCACACAAAAGGTGCCAGCACCGAAAGCGGTAGCTGGTTCTCACTGTCTCCTGGAGCTGCATTCACTGCCGCAAAGACACTCGCGCTCTGCACTTGCTTAGCAAGAATCCAGACCTTCCCTTTACAACTTCACTGTGGTTTGAAGTTGTTTTGAACGCAGAGAGATGTAAACCAACGCAATATTCTCATGATTTAATCCTGCCAATGAACTGATCATTTTGACGTTTTCAATATCTCCAGGGCAATAGACACCAAACAATAGCGGGACCACCTTTTTCCTCTCCAATATTACTCTCTTACCAACAAACCCCTTGTCTGGAGAGGCTGGATCCCTCCTCTGCCCTCTCTGGGTGTCTCGTCCCCCTCGGTGGGTTGCGAGAGGGGTGAATCTTTTCGATTCCCCGACGGTTTGTGTACCGACAAAAGCCGATCTCTGCTCGGCAGAGCCGCGTGGTCGTAGAGTCACGACAATGACTCAGAGGAACAGTCTGTCCCACTTCTGGTACCGACAAAGGCCGAACTCTGCTCGGCAGAGCCGCGTGGTCGGCAGAGTCACAACAATGACTCAGAGGAACAGGCTGGCCAGCAACTTTATTAACTGGCAAATTCCACAAACGGACAAACTTAACGAACTGGCGAGCTTAACGAACGAACAAAGGCGATTGGGCAATGGAGCTATTTTCCGGGCAACCCGTCACAATTTATCCCAAACTTGCATATATATTGGAAGAGCAGAGGAAGAGAGAAGCAAGAAAAGGAAAGGAAAAGAGAGGAGGAAAGAGAAAGAAAAAGTATCACCACCCTTGGGTCCCGCGATGACGATGACAGACGTGGCAATCCTCCAGTGGTGGGCGCGCGTGCGCCTCCCTGGGGGGGGGGCATGTCTTTTATAAGCTAATCCCCGCCTCCAGGTACGCCCCTTGAGGACTTACATGGTTCTTGTTCTAGAAAGTTCTCGATCTTCTGCGCAGGCGCTGGGGGAGGGGGGTGGTCACGAGGGGTCTCTCGGGCAGTTGCAAGCCCCCTTAAGGTTCGGCGGAACCCAGAACCGCGCGTCCTCCGACGCACTCCCCACGTCCCGCACGTCCTGCTCCCGCTCTCGCTCTCCCACCCCGTGCTCGCCGACCTGCCGTCGCCATGCAAATAGCGCCTCAAGCCGCCACAATGTTTGAGACATTAACTCTTTCAGTCTCTCACACTGGGGTACCCCTTGGCTGACGTTGGGGAGCGCTCCAGGTCCGCCTGACTACAGAAGCCAGTCAAACACAGGCGGTACAGTCAGGGCAACAGGCTTATTGTCCTGCTGCAGGCTGCTCTGGGCAGGTACAGGGCTGCTGGACCGGGACCCCCAGGAGTCCCAGCCTCATTCTTAGCTGTACCTTCCATCCCCTCTTTCCCCCTTTTTCCTGATGCTCCGCTTTCATGACTTTTGTCTGGTAGTTTTCCCCCTTAGTGTCTTACCAGCTTAACCCCACGCCAACTAGATTGCTTCTTTCGTGCTCTGCCAACTCCCAACACTTTCTCACTTTGTTACATGGTGAGTTTAACCTCGAGCCAGTGAGAGCTTCTGTAAGCAGTGAGACAGCAGACACCATTAAAAAAGCCTATCCTCGCTGCTGCCCACGCTAGAAATCCCGAGAAATCTCTAAAGGCCCAGGAAAGGAATAGCTTTGCTGCTGTTCAGATCAGTCAACCAAGGGAACACAGGGCTCAAGGACACACCGGAGGGCAACAGGGAGGCCCCCCATGGGACATGAGGGCAAAGGGGGGCCTGGAGGCACCCCAAGAGCACCCAGGTGCCCAGTGCTGAGCCGGCCCTGGGCCCGCCCAGGGGATGCCCTGCCCCTCCCTGCCCGGGCAGCGGGTCACAGTGGGGCCCTTTGTGACCTCCCTTTGTGACACCCCACTGCCCTGCATGTGGTTGGCACAGCCGCGGCCCCCAGCCCGCAGTGTCCGGCAGGACAGCAACGGGACGGGGCAGGAGCACGGAGCTGGCCAGGAGCCCCCAAGCGCAGCCCGCGTCTTTCCCCGCCGCCCCTGGGAGCCCTGCGGTGCCGAGGCGTTTCGCCAAAGCTTCCCCCTTCCCCACCCCTGCCCCTTTCATCCATCCTGCAGGATGGCAGAGAGGCCCCCCAGCCGCCCCAAGGTGGCCTGGGAGGAGGATGAGGCTTCCCAGGAGAGCAGCTCTTCACTGGAGCCTGACGAGTTGGACATGGTCGAACCATTGCTGAGAGGTGAGTGAGGAGCCCTGTTGCTCTGAGCATGGCTGGGGCCAGCGAGCGCACCCTGCTCAACGCCAGGACCACGCAGCGGGGGTCCCATGGGTGGTGGGCATGATGCTGCCTGAATGCCGGGGATGCTCAGGCCTGGGACCTGGCCCCAGCACAGCCTCTCCCAAGGAGGGAGAGAGCAGAGGGAACCCAGTCCTGCTCCGGGGCACGGGCAGCGAGAGGCAGCTGGGCTGGCAGGAGGCAGCGGTGCTGTGGGACAGGGACCTTTCCTGCCCGTCTGCAAGCAAGTTCCTCAGCCCGGGGCACTGGGGGCTTTCCCCGCCACGCCGTGCTCCAGCATCGCAGCCCATCTGCCGGGCTCCCTCCAGCCCTGACATGCACGGGAAGAATGCGCCAGGGGAGCAGGCACGGGGCTGGACGGAGGGCAGAGCTCCTTCCTCTGCTCTCTCCTGCTGCCAGACCCTCTCTACAGCCCTCCCTGCTCTCCTCCTTTATTAGATGCCGCCTGGTTAGATCTCTACCTAAAGGACATCCAGGAAAGCATTGACATCATCCAGGCCTTTGTCATGAGCCCAAAAAAGGTAACCGCGGCCATTTCGAACGTGACTGTGCCGGCGTCTGCTGGCGGGGGCTCTGCTGCCGGGCTGCTGGAGGTGTGCTGGCTGGGCAGAGCCGCTTCTCCCAGGTCTCCCACGCGGCACTGCACCCCCAGTGCTCCAGTCCCGCTGCCGGGTGTCCCCCATCTCACGTTTGCCCGTTTGTCTCTCTGTTCCCCCGGCTGCCAGGAGGAGGGACGGAAGGTGGAGTTCCTTCAATACGTCTGCATCCTATGCGGAACCAGCAGGTGCTATGGCTTCACAGAGCGCCTACATGTCTTCTGCCAGAGATACGAGCTGGCAGAGAATATCAAGGTGAGGGGACACCCGGTGGCTCTGGGGAAGGGGGCAAGGCCCCCCAGCACTGGCACCCTGTGAGGACAGCGCTGGGGCAGGGTGAGGGTCTGGTGGCACTGGGTGCTGGCAGCTGCCAGGTCCCATCCCGCTTGTGCTCTGCAGGTGCTGCTGGAAGAGGAGCCCAGCGACCAACTGTGCACGGCGGTGCGGATAAATGCCATGCTTGCCATTGCCGAAATGAGGTACCCGCACATCCCTCTTGGGGACCACTGCCCCAGAGGCCCGTGTCCACCTGCACGAGGCCTCGAGGCACTGCTCCCAGCACCAGTGTCCGACTGGCCCCTCTCTCTCTCTGCAGCTCAGTGCAGACAGTGCTGGAGGGCAAAGAGAAAAGCCTCCTAGAAGTCTGCTTCTCGAGTGTCTTCTTGCTTCCTCCAGAGGAGGAAATGCAGGACCTGGACGCTTACCTCTACTTCGAGGTAAGTGCTGGGTCAGCTGCAGGAGCGCCCAGTCCCTCTGGGCTGCTCCCTGGCCATCCCGTGCTGCGATATGACCAGAGATCCGAGGCAGGGCAGGGTCTCGGCTTTGCTTTCCCACCCTCATCCCTTCATCCCCTTCCCGTGGGCCTGGCCGCATCCAGTGTCCCAGGCTGCTCTGCCCGCAGCAGATTGCCTGCCCCTGGCTCTCTCCTGGGCACCACGAGGCAGCACGGGAGTCCTCCCTTGGCTCTGGGAGTGCAGATCAGTCTCCTGGGGGTGAGAGGGACAGCAGGAAACACCGCCACAACTCTTTGTCTTCCTTGCAGACGCTGAACACCATGGACACCATGCTAGAGACGATGGTGCTCAGCTTTCCTGCCTCCAGAGTCAGCGAGGAGCTGCAGAACATCTTGCAGGTCTGGCATGTGCAAAGAGTGGGCTTCACAGGGGCTGTTCCTCACCCTGGGGGCAAGGGGGTGTCCACTCTTGCGTGGATGGCCCCTACCCCAGTGCCATGCAGAGACAGCATACCGCAGGGAGGGTGCCCATCTCCCTTGGGTAACCAGGGGCTGCCCACCAGGCTCTTCCGGAGCACAGTGGCTGCAGAGGGTGGCATCTGCCTTGCTGCCTGGCCACAAGGTTGGCCCGGGGCATTTCTCCCAAGCCTGCAAGCCTGCAGGCCCCTCTAGGAAGCCCACTACAGGCTTTGCTCGAGATCAGAGGAAGCCTTGACGGACTGTGCGAGTCCAGCCCAGGAGCTGAGCCGTGCTGCTTCTGCTGGAGCAGGTGTCTGCTCCCAGGGCACACCAGCAGCTTCTCTCTTCCCAGATGCTGCTGAACTTCACCCACTCTGAGACAGTAGCTGTGCGGGAGAGGGCCCTGGGGAGGATTAGTACGCTCAGCTATTTGCTGGCCACCAATTCCACGCTGGAGGTAAGGAGCCCGGCACCCTCCAGCCAGGCCATCTCCCCCTCCCTGCACACCAGAGCAGCCTGCAGCTCTCCCCGCGGGGGGCTGCTGCCCAGCTAGCTGCTTTGGGAGCCGCGGCCGGCATGGCCCCGCAAAGCCCTGGCTCACCAGGCATCCAGACCTGGACACCCGCTTGGGTTCAGGGCTTTGGCCCCAGCTGCCTGCCCTCAACCCTTCTGCTGTTCTGCCTCCCTCACCCAGGACTGGAACAAGTTTGGAAGTGACACATACGGCCCTGTCTGCTACGCAGAAATCCAGATCCCAATCCTGGGACAGCTCCTGGGACGTCTCCTCCTTTTCCGATCTTCCAAGGACGAGACACTCTGTCAAGCTTTGCCTGCTCTTTACTTCCTCTATGAATTCATCCAGAAGCAAAAAAGTAAGAGAAGCTGTGGTGGGCTTCACCCCTCCGCACACAGACATCTCCTGATAGGTCTGCTTCTCTTCCTGACCTCCTTTGCCCCTCACAGCTGAGGGGCAATTATTCCTGATGCCCTCCAGAAATCTCCTTGACCGCTTGTGTCCTGCCATCTTGCAAGCAGAGCTCAGCACAGTTTGGTAAGCTTGCTGGCAAAGCTGCTGTGTCTTACTGACTCTTCTGTGTTTCCCCCGCTGTTTAGGCAGGTCAGTGTCAAAGGATGAAGCACAACAGCTCCATTGGGAACCTGAGACCACCTCCTGGCTGTATTCACCCACCACCGCAGACTTTACCATGGTAATGAGCTCCCTCCTTGCTGGGACTCTTGTCCGTGGCATCAGCAGGGGACTTGTGTGTGCAAAGGCATCCAGAATCAGTGGGGCTGGCGTGGCCTCACTGTCCCTGGTGAGAGGGTTCCCGCTGTCCCCGAGCAGGGACGATGCGAGGGCTGCACTCCAGTGTCACAGCAGCAGCTCCAGCCCTCCTGGCCACCACCAAGCCCTGGTTCTCTGTAGGGCCAGCACACTGTGCCCACGAGCCCAACCCTCCTCCCTCACCTTGGGGGCCCTCTCTCCTCATCCTCCCCCGTGCAGTGACTGCGGCCCCTGCTGCCAGCTCTCCTGCGGGCACCGCCGCCAGCATTGCCGGGCATCTCTCGCCAGGGCTGCTCGCACTGCCTAGCTAAGAAGCAGCATGAGGGCACTCGGCGTGACACGTCTTCGCTCCCTTCCTTCCTCTCATAGGAGTTTGCAAACTACCTCCAACCTTCTGAGAGGACAGACATCGTCCTTGTGGCCATCGAGGCGACGAGAGACTCCAGCATCTTTGACAAGGAGGCGGCAAGAAAAATGCTGGATCTGGTCATGAGAAACCCTGACTTCTGGCTGGCGGATGTAAGTGGCCTGTGGCTGGATTGCCCTGCCCTTGAGCCCTGGCAGGCCTTGCTCCTCCCTCCATCCCTCCCTCCCAAACCCAGGTGTCTCGGGCACCTGAAGCCACCTTAAGCCAGCAGAGAGGGATGATGGGAAGGGCAGCTGAGGAAATGGCTGCACTCCAGTGGCAGCACCATCCTCACCTGTGTCCCCTCCAGGTGCCAAAGATCATGAAGTGCATCCACGAAAACCTGGAATGCATCAACAGGGAGTCAGCCCGGCAGAGCGTGCAGTCGCTACTTCTCCTGCTGACCGACTGGTACGCCACGCAAGTGGTCGTCAGCCTGTTGAAGTTCTCTCCGCCAGGAGACAGGTACTGGCCCCAAAAGCCATGAGGCCTTGTTCCCTGAGGGGAGAGGGGCCTGGACGCTCTCTGGCTGCCAGACCCACGGAATACTGCAGGACAGCCCCGGAGAGCAGGGCTCTCCATCCCACCACGCTTTCCAGCCCTGCTGGGTCGGCCAGGCCCGCAGCAGCCAAAGCTGGCCAAGGCAGCCCAGAGCCACCACGCTCCTCCCAGCCCCACGGGGAACACCACCTCAGCCCCTCTCCTGCCTGCCCAGGGCATCCCAAGCAAGGGGCAGGGGCTGCGCAATGCAGGGCTGTCCCAGGCCATGCTGCTGTGGCTGAGGCAGCCCTGCTCACGGAGCGCTCTGGCTTGCAGCACTGACATGGCCATCTGGGAGGTGATGCTTTCCGTCCCCCAGACTTTGGAGAAGATCTTAAAGGAGCTCCTCAGCAAACTCCAGGGCATGAAATTGCACAGCCTGTCCCCCTCGGCCACAGAGGTAACCTGCATCCCTCACTCAGCTGTGAGTTCTCAGAAAAGGCCTTGATCTCCCCCAGCGAGCCCTGCAGGCTCTGCCGCTATCTCACTGCTGTGGTTGTTTCAGCTGATGGCCTCCCGTGAGTTTCAGTCAGAGGATCTTGGTGACGAGTCCCACGTCGAGAGCTCTCAGAGGCATCCAGACCTGGTGATGGTCTCCCTGGTGCTGGGAGGCCTCATCACACTGTCAGAGAGACCTGACATGGTGAGCAGGGCATCGTCACGGGGAGCCACGTTAGCAGCTGGGGGCTGGGGCAGTGGGTAAGGCGGTGGCTTGGCCTTGGCTGGGAGTCAGGCGGTGGGGTGACTGCTCCAAATGCCCTCCCTGCCATGGTGGGCCTGGTGGCTGCCTGGGGAGCTTTCCAGGCACGGAGGGTTACCAAGCCATCTGCCCCTTCGGGCCTGTGGGAAAAGGGGGTGGCTGAGCAGGGGACAGGGAGGCTTTGCTATCCTGCCCTCCCTGCCCTCCCTACCCCTGCTCTCCTGCATCCCCATCAGTGTGCCCATGGCCACCACCTACCAGGAGGCTGCCGCAGAGATTCCTGGGCCACCCCCTGCCAGGAAGCCGGACAGGAGGCTGGTGCTCAGTGACCAGAGCATTTTTGCCAGCGTGGTCTTTGACCATTTCACAAAAAGGAAACTCTGCCTTTCACACAGGCAAGAAAAATGCAGGTCCTCCTGCCACGCATCATGGAGGTGCTCCAGGATGGTGACAGAGATATCAAGACGAAGGCCCTGGTGGTCTTCAGAAACGTGATGGGTCACCTGAAGAGGAAGGAGGCCAGCCCCTTCGCTGTGCAGCTGGTGGAGGAGCTCCTGCCCCTCTTTGACGATGTAAGGCTGATGTGGGAGACTGAGCCCGCAGAGGGGCACCCTGCAAGGAGAGCTGCCCTTCAGCCCAGCGCTGTGGGCAGCACTCGGAGCAGGGTCTGCTCCCCTGGGCTCTCGTGGGATGGCTTCGGGGCTTTGCAGCCCAGCACGGCTTCTCCCTGCTGCAGGATCTGACCCCGCAGCATCTCCCCTCACATCAGCCACAGTAACGCCCCTGCTCACCACGGGCAGGGAGCCGCTCTTTCTGAAGTCCACCTTTCCTCCTTCCTACCAGGAGTCCAGCCAGCTGCGAGAGCTCTCCATCAGCCTCTTCAGAGACCTGGTGGAGTCAGTGGTGGGGAGCAACAAGAAGAGGATGAAGAACGACATGTGGCGTGTACTGGTCCCGCTCTTCCTTCGCATGAGCGACCAGACCGACAGCGTGGCCAAGGTACAGATTTCAAAGCTGACCACTGACACAGAGAAGGGCGTGCTGACCCCACACGGGTGGCCTGGGCATCAGGGGCAGGGGCTGCTGGCAGCCCTCCTCCAGTGCAGCCCCTAGGAAGGGTGCCTGCAGACCCCGTGCGAGCAGGGACAGAGAAGCTGGGGGGACATTTCCAACACCTGCCCTACCTGGTCCAGCAGGGCTCCGCAGCAGCCCGTGGCCACCGAGGCCTGAACACACGTGTCCCTACAGGCTTCTCAGCTGTCCCTGCAGGGCTCTCAGCCTCAAACCCTGTCCCACCGGGCTGTGCCCAAGAGACCCCCAGATGTTTGGGCTAGGGCATGTCCCATGTCCTAAGGCCAGGAACACCCCAGGAACAAAGCCAAGAGGAGGGGCACGCCAGGTCTCCTTCCCCAGGCTGTGGTGCCATCTCCCCGCTTCTGCTCTTCTGCAGGCCTCCGGGGAAGCCCTCCTTGCTGCAGCAGAGCTCCTCAAGTGGAAAGAGCTCAGACACCTGGTGCAGACACAGCAGACCTGGAGGATTGGAGAGTGCTTGGTGAGCACAACCCCCAAGCCCTGGGCTCCAGGCCTGTCCCCCCGCGCCTGGGCTGTGGGCTCTGCAGCTGTGCCTCACCTGCCCTGCTCCAGCCCGCAGCCCACAGCCTGGAGCTGCATCCTTGTTCCCTGGCTTCAAGAACACAGCCCCCAAGGGCTCTTCTCCACACCCTTCTCCTCGCCCCGCACCCTGTGGGAGGGAGGGCTCTCAGCAATGCGGGGTGCTGGGAGGAGGGTCTGCTCTGGCCATCTGGGGAGGCTCTGTGACATGCCCTTACCCTTGTGCTCTCTCCAGCTGGAGCGGGACAGGAGCAGGGCCGAAGAATACTTGAATCGGAGCCTGCCATACCTGAAGGATGCTCAGGCCACCTTGCGAGAGGCGGCCGTGAGGTTCATCGGTGAGCCACAGCCCCCGGGGTCCCTCTTTTGGCAGCCTGGCCCCACTCCCCGCCGCTGCGCTGGCAGCAAGGAGCAGCCCTGTGGCTGCCAGAGCCCCCCGGCCGCCCCGTGCGGGGCCTTGGCCTCCCTCTCCCACCCCTGCCCACGCAGGTGGCCCTGCTGGCCGCCTTGCTCAGTCCCACCCCCCTCGGCTACTGCTCTTCCCCGGGCTCAGCCCTGACGAGGCCGAGGAGGGCGTGCAGCCCAGCCGGCAGGGCCGGGGGCTGTGCTGCGGGGAGCGTGCCGGGGAGCAGGGGGTCTGACGAAGCTCTGTGCCTAGGGCTTGCCGCGCGGTCCCTCAGGGACCAAAGCAAGGAGAAGCTGTCTGAGATCTGCAGCGGTGAGTAGGGGCAGCGCTGTGCTGGCCGGGGCTGGTGGGGCAGGGGACAGAGCCTGGGCAGGGTGCTGCCGTGCCTTGCCCTGCTCCAGGGAGACGCTTCAGGGGCAGGGGAGCGCGTCAGGGGCATTTGGGGCATTCCTGCGCAGCAGCTCTCTCCTGGCCCGGGAAAGAGGCGGGTGGGGCTGGCATGGTAAGGAGGGGACGCCTGTGGGTCTCTGCAGACACAGCCGTTCATCTCGGCTCCGTTTCTTTCTGTCGCAGCCCTTCGGACCTTGCAAAAAGACAGCACTGCCTCGATCTGTTCCCTGGCAGCTCAGACCATCCTCATCCTGGGCTCTCTAAGGGTGCAGCGGGCATCAGGACGCACCCTGCGAGCACCGTGCTGCTGCTGCTGCTGCTGCTGAGCCAGGCGGAGCTGCAGCTCTTCTCGGGAAAATGGCTGTATTTCAATAAAGCTGGAACAAGAAGCTCAAACCCATGGTGTCCTTCAGACATGTAGGGCCCTGAGCGTGCTGAGCAACAGCGTCATTCCTGGCCTCTCCCGCTGCCTGCAGGACAGCTCCTCCCTCAGCACACCCTGGCCCCAGGCTGGTTTTACACCTTTACCCCTCGGTGAGGCTTTCCCCAGAAGAAGCCACATTTGTTCACCCCCTGGGGAAGTCTTTTCTTTAGGGAGGCAGAGGGCAAAGGGGAAATGGCAGCCCCCAAAGGAATCGGGCTTGCCCGGAGAGCTGCCTGACGCCCACGCTTTCCAGCAGCTCCTGAGGCGAGCTGAGATGAGGCGAGGCGAGGGGAGGGGAGGACCTTTAGCCTAACCTGCCCCTCCAGAGAAATACCAGGGCAAGAAAAGATGCCCGCTCTCTACCAAGTTTGCAAGTCATCATTCATCCTGGTATTCAGAGGTGGCCACCTTTGGCACGCTCTGGGCTTGCACATCCTTGCTTGTGAGCCAGGGGAGAAGTTTCCCTGTGGAGAGAAAGGAGCTGTGCCCCCGTGGCCTGCCCCATCTCCTCTGGGGTGCTGAGACCAAGCTCCCAGCCCTGTGAGCAGCCAGGCAGCTCTGGCTATGCCCAGTGCCATCATTAGGCAGTGGGGCCATCATGTGCCGGGCACTCCGCAGCCACCTCTGGACAGGCTGGGTGGAGGGAGGACATCAAATCCTCAGCAGCAGAGAGCTCTTCACAACCCTGGCCAGCAGCTCCCTGATCTGCCATCAAACCCTTGGGTCCTTGGGAAAGCTCTCCTCTGCCAGCGCGCGGTGGCCAGTGCTTCAGCAGGGAGAGTAGGAGATGACGGACTGGGAGCCCCAGCGGGGCAGGGATGCCCCGTCACTCCGCTCTTCCCAGCAGCAGCAGCAGCAGCACCAACAAAGCTCGTCTGTGCTGGAGTCCAGCCCCTCTCGTCACCTGCACAGAGAGAGATGGCATTTTCAACGACAGCAATGGCCCAGCAGCTTTGTCTCCAGCACCGGTCTTGAGTTTCCATCAGGCACTCAGAGCTGAGTTTCCATCAAGCTGTCAGAGCAGAAGGAAACTATTGCGTGGTCCAGAGCCCCTGAACCACGGGCTCGTTAGCACCCAGTTAAAGGCTTTGGGAAACACCTACAAAGCCCAAATGTTTCTTTTTATACCCAGTTGCAGAACGACGAGCTCTTCCTTCAAGACATATCTGGCTATTTCAGTCAAGATGTAGTTTTAGCTCCTACCGCATCCTTCTCTTAAAAATGCTGTGTTTCTACAGTCTATTTCCTCTATCAGTGTTTGCCCTAAAAAAAGGGAAAAAAAAGACCAACTAGCACAAACACAAGCTGAAGAAGCCTGTTATGCCCAGGACAACAAAGGTTTTGCAGTATGGACAAAGTCTTCCAGATTGAAATGAAGGAGTCTTATAAAACAGACAACTCCGCAGTTAAAACGTAATGCTAAACAACCGTGATATCCAGCATGCTGCACACATGCTGCGGAGAAGTGGTAGAAAGTGCTGTAAGACAAAAACATTTACTTTCGCTAGTCGGCTTTTGTCATACTCTCCCCACGACGAGATTTCACTGGAGAAAACGAGCCAATGCTTCAGCAGCTGGTATTGTCAATTTTAACAGCTGACATTTAGAATAGAATAGAATAGAATAGAATAGAATAGAATAGAATAGAA
This sequence comes from Mycteria americana, assembly GCF_035582795.1. NCBI lineage: Eukaryota > Metazoa > Chordata > Aves > Ciconiiformes > Ciconiidae > Mycteria > Mycteria americana. Next base: position 975,451 of record NW_027445630.1, on the reverse strand, counting down.
TAGAATATTTCCATTGGAAGGGACATACAACAATCATCTAGTCCAACTGCCTGGCCACTTCAGGGCTGACCAGAAGTTAAAGCATGTTATTAAGGGCATTGTCCAAATGCTTCTTAAACATCGACAAGCGTGGGCATCGACCACCTCTCGAGTAAGCCTGTTCCAGGGGTTGACCGCCCTCTCTGTAAAGAAATGCTTCCTCCTGTCAAGTCAAACTCTATTTTACGAGTCCCTTTCAGAGCACCACCAGCACCCCGCTCCCTTGCCCAGCTGGCATACGCGAGCCCATTTGACTGAAAGGCTCCTCTCCCTTGTTGTCCTCTCCTCTCAGCTTCGCTTCCCTTCCGGGTGGCCACAATGCAGTTTTCCCGGTGGGGTGGTCCGGAATCACAGGGCTGCTTCCCCGTTTTTGCTCATCACTCGCACTGCTAAATGCCTTGCTGGACTGACAGCTCTTGTCCCAGGGAGAAACATGAAAGGCGCTGCCCGGCCTGAGGGCTCTGGCAAACCTGACCTCCACAGGGTCTGCGGCTCTGGTCCCTGGCTCCAGGAGCACCTGGAAAGGCAGCCCTGCATTTGCGCCCGAAACCCAGCAGATAGCGGCAAGGCACTAACGGCAATTTCTGCACTCAAGGGAACGACATGCGAGCCGGGGCAGCAGCTTTCCTAGATTTCTTCTTCTGAGGCGTTGGTGATGCTGGGCCAGTGCTTGAGCCTGGCGAAGCGGACGGACCTGTGGACAAAACGCTCTGTGCAACTACAAACTATGGTCTGAAGTCCTCAGCAAAGACCTGGCTGAGGTCTTCGCTGTCAGGTTTGTTAGGCTGCGGAGCTCCACAGCAGCTGCCAGTGCCTGGTGGGCACAGAAGAGGACTCTTCAGCCAGGGGACCGGTCGCTGGCACTCGGCAGCTCGGTGCTGGCACTGCTGAGCTGTCAGGGCGGCAGCCACCACGGGGGAGCGCTAAGGGAGGGGGCTTCTCCACTTACCGCAGGTGAGCGGTTTTCATGGGTGTGAGTAAAATAAGTGTTTCCCGTTAGCGTTACAGCAACAGGTGGATTAAGAGTCCTGTTCTGCAGCTGTGTTTTGGGAGGGCGGAGTGGTTTTGGGGTTTGTAAATACTTTCCCAAAGACTTTCTCAGGTGGCTATTAGATTGCAAAGAAATGCTTACAATCATCATCATCAGTAGTAGTATTATTATACCGCTGTCATCACCATCACAATTATCAGTCAAAACCTCCAACAGCTCAGTTGTAGAAGGCCCCAAAGAAGATGCCAGAAAGAGCGTTTCCAGCTGACGAGAGGTAATTCTGCTCCTGGGAAATACCATAGACCTGTTCCTTGAAGAGATACCGCAGCTACTCGACATTAGGTGCTCTGTTTGTATAAAAAGGCAGTGTTACCACACGCAAGGCAAGCTCTTAGGGAAGGGCTGGGTGATTTCACTCCACAATACCTTGAAGCAAGTTGATTCGACCCTCCCACGCCTTCTCACCCACCTGTGGACAAGAACCACACCACGAGCGTGCACGTGGTCTGCTCAGCACCGTGGAGATTTCTAGCAATTCTACAGCCTATGGTTTGGTTTTGCACGTTCGCCGTTTCTTAGCATTACAGGCTCTTTTGCTGGGGGGCTAGCAGGAGAAGCGGCGACACGTGGGGTGTGCCGGAGCCTTGTGGCCATCCCGCTCTTGTCATCTTCTGCCGACGGATCAGCTGGTAGTAGCAGAGGGCACAGCTAATCTTGGTGGAAGCAACACATTCCTCAATTTTCCTGAGGACTGGCTAAGCTTTTACAAAATTAAGCCCGATGAACCCTGGAAGAAATTTAACGGGTCTAACTCCAGAGCAAAACAATAACCCCCAGGTCTCTTCAACAGAAATAGCTGGCTTTATAACAGCTCTTACTGGGAATCAGCTTCACCAGTCCCCCTTCACAGGAGCTAGGGACGAACCCCCATGTACCCAGAGTAGTGGTGGAGGGTCCTGGCTGGTCGGGGCCGATGTCCGATTTCCAAGGCTGGGCTCACTGCCGTAGCCCCTGAAAAGAAGTCTTCCAGTTCATTTCCTGCCAGTGCATAGTACTCAAGACATCACCAAGGAGGCAAAGTTTCCCACAGTTTAAGCGTATCTTGTACCGCCACAGGTGGAGACTCCATAGCCTCCTCCTGGGGCCACCACGGGGAGGAAGGGAAGGGGAAATCCAAACTGTCCCTGCTCAGCCATGGTCATTCATGACCAGGGAACGATCTGGCACGGAGGGCAAGAAGGCCCAACTGCCGAAGGGCTTCAGGGATGCCAGGGACAGAAGGACTCCATGTCAGGGAGCAAAGTTTCCCTTGGTGATGAGATGAGAAAGGCCACGGCGTTGTCTTGGAGCAGCGGTGCAGGGCAGATGCCCAAGGGCCACCTTGGGCAGCAGAGCTGGCGCTGGGGGGTGAGCCCAAGGCTGGGCTGAGGCGCCCCGTGATGACGCTCACAGGACTGGTGCAAAAGGCCTATAAGGTATATGAGGAATACGTAACACATGGGCTCGACACGCGTCTTCGCAGACTCCTCGTACAACTGCTTCTGGCGGTAGGACCCTGCCCGATGCATTGCTCCATCAAATCGTTTTATATTTAAGCACAAATGTGTGTTTGATTTGCCTCAATAGCTAAAAAGACCAGCCAAGGACCCGGGGTGCTCAGCATCCCCTACGAGCAGTACCCCCGATGACCCACCCCGTCGCAGAAAACAAGATTATTGAAAAGATACACGCACTGGGAGTTAATGAGGAGGATTCTGATACTGATTATGATAACGAACCTTTTGCCCCTGCCCCAGCAACACCGTCACCTGAGCCTAATCTGGATGAGGTACCTTGTACTCTGTTATTAAAACAACTCCCAGCTCCTGTCGGAGCGGCAGGAGATGCCCCCCCACCTCGGGTTACAACCACCACTGTCATGTAAAATATAATAGAATGGAATGGAATAGAGTATTTCCATTCTCTTCAGTAATAGATGCTGCCAGACAACGGGAAGAACCGTGGGGATATAACCTTCCTCCTCCTTGGGCGGATACTGAGCCCGGCCTTAATGTGACATGGTGCAGCCCACGCCTGGAAGACCACGATGGCTCGAGGGCTGCAGAAGCGGATGGGCTTTATGGGAACCCCTGAGACGGCAGGCCACTGGAAGGAAGAGGGGGTAAGGATGGTCCCAAATGGCAAAGGCAGGTCAGAATCATAAGAAACGAAGGGAGGAACAGCCAATTAAGGCGAACTAAGGGAGGAAATCCCAGCTGCCAGCCCAGGCAGGTCCGATGACCCCTCCCGAGTGGCCAAAATCTTTGGAATTAATAGTAGTAAAAGCCCTCGGATACCATTAGTGGCGAACGATAAACACTCTCTTTACTCCTAGCCACAGGAGTCTCCGTATCAACGGTTAAAGCTAAGGACAAGCCTGGCTTCATCCGGAAACCTTGAGGAAGGGTTTCTATAACCAGGACTGCCGGAAAAGCTCCCAGCCGCGAGGATGAAGTTAACCCTGCCGAATCAAAGAAGACGCAGACCCGCAGTGGCGCTCAGGCCCTTACACGTGTACATGTAAGGGATATGGATACAGCAAACGTCCAAACCACGAATACTCTATTAGGCGCCCGGCTACCAAACCCTCAGATTCAAAACTCAACAGTCTCTACGGACAAAATCCCAACCGGGGGCTCGACCGTCTTTTTATTACCGGCTGCAGCTATATTACCTAAAGGTGGCCAGGATTAAAGCGGCGACATCCCAGACCTTACGGCCTCGTGCTCAGCCATAGAAGCTGGGGGAAGGAGGAAGGGGCTGTGTTCGGAGGGATAGCGTTTGTCTGCCCAAGTCACCGTTAGGCTGACGGGGCCCACCCATGTCACCCCTCCGGTCCCATCTCAACCCACCCCCAGTCTGACACAGGGTGTCCCCACCCGTGTGTGTCCCCCCCAGTCCCGAGTGGAGCGTACCCACCCATGTAACCCCTCCGGTCTCGAGCAGGGCGTCCCCACCTGTGTCCCTCCAGTCCCAAACAAAGTGTCCCCACCTGTGTCACCTCCCCCCCCCCCCCCCCATATGATGCAGGGTGACCCCACCTGTGTCACCCCCTCCAGTCCCAAGCGGGGTGTCCCCACCCTTGTCACCACTCCGGTCACTAGGAAGGAGTCCCCACCCATATCACCCCCCCCAGTCTGATGCAGGGTGTCCCCACCCGTGTCACCCTCAGTCCCCAGAGCCCCCCCCCCACCTCCCCGTCACGCAGAGGACAGAGACCACCAGGCGCAGCCGAAGGCTCTTTACTCCCCAGAGAAGCCAACACCATGGGGTGACACCCGCTGTCACCAGCCGGGGGGGTACATGACACCGGGGGGGGTGGACCCCGGTGCCTTGCTCGGATATGGGGGGACGGGATAGGGGGGCAGCTGAGGCGGTGCCCACCGGCAAGGGGGACCCATGCATCCGAGCGGCTGGGGGGGCCAGGGCTGGCTCAGGGCCCCCCCATGTCCTCAGGGCCCCCCTCAGACCTTCTTCCGCTGCGGCCGCACCCTGGGGAAGAGCTGGGGGAGGGGGAGGCTGTCAGGAGGAGGGTTCCCCCCCCCAGCCCCCCAGGACCGCAAGCCACGGAGGGGCCAGGGAGGCCATGAGATCCACTCCCAGGGCCAAGGAGGGGCTGTGGAGACCATGGGGGCTGTGGGACCCCCCCGGGGGTTCATGGGTGCTGTGAGAGCCCCCCTGGGGTGGCGGGGTGGTGGCCACGGGTGCTGCGGCACCCTCTCGGGGCTGCGGGCGCTGTGGCTGGCCCCCTGGGGCCGTGAGGTGGCCATGGGCGCTGTGAGACCCCTCTGGGGCCACGGGTCCCCCCCCGTGGCCATGGGTGCCGTGGGTGCTTCCCCCAGGGCTGCGGGGTGGCCGTGGGTGCTGTGGGACCCCCCCGGGGCTGCGGGCGCTACGGCACCCCCCCACTCACCCCGAAGTAGTTCCGGGGGACGTAGCCCTCGTGGCCGTAGAGGGACCCCCACCACCAGTCGAGCTCCTCCTGGGGCTGGCGGCGCAGGACGGTGACAGGCTCGCCCTCGCGGAAGGACAGCTCGTCCCCGAACTCGGCGCTGTAGTCCCACAGCGCGTAGACCACCCCGCTGTTCAGCACCCCCATGCTCTGCTCCACCTCTGCAGGGATGGGGGCGTCAGCACCCTGGACCCCCCCAAACGCCCCCCCCGGCACTGCACCCCCAGCACCCTCTTACCCTGAGCCCCCCCAGCACCCCGTAACCCCCCCAGCACCCCCGTGGCCCTGCACCTCTGGCACCCCATTGCCCTGCACCCATACCCGTCCTGGTATCCCCTCCCAGTACCTGCACCACTCCCAGTACCCCTTCCCAGTACCCATACTTGCCTAGTACACCCTCCCAGTACCCACACCACCCCACTATCCCCTTCCCAGTACCCATATCTCTCCTCCCAGTACCCATACCCAGCAGTACTGCCTCCCAGTACCCACATATCTCCTCCCAGTACCCACACCACCCCAGTACTCCTCTCCCAGTACCCACATATCTCCTCCCAGTACCCACACCACCCCAGTACTCCCCTCCCAGTACCCACATATCTCCTCCCAGTACCCACACCACCCCAGTACTCCCCTCCCAGTACCCATATCCCTCCTCCCAGTACCCACACCACCCCAGTACTCCTCTCCCAGTACCCATATCCCTCCTCCCAGTACCCACACCACCCCAGTACTCCCCTCCCAGTACCCATATCCCTCCTCCCAGTACCCACACCACCCCAGTATCCCCCTCCCAGTACCCATATCCCTCCTCCCAGTACCCACACCACCCCAGTATCCCCCTCCCAGTACCCATATCCCTCCTCCCAGTACCCACACCACCCCAGTACTCCCCTCCTAGTACCCATATCCCTCCTCCCAGTACCCACACCACCCCAGTATCCCCCTCCCAGTACCCATATCCCTCCTCCCAGTACCCACACCACCCCAGTACTCCTCTCCCAGTACCCATATCCCTCCTCCCAGTACCCACACCACCCCAGTATCCCCCTCCCAGTACCCATACCACCCCAGTATCCCCCTCCCAGTACCCATATCCCTCCTCCCAGTACCCACACCACCCCAGTACCCCTCCGAGTACCCATACCCCTCCCCGTACCCATATACTCCCAGTGCTCCCAGTGCCCCCCGTGCCCCGGTACCAGTGAGGTAGTTGTAGCAGTCGGCGTAGCCCTCCCGGTACGGGTCGCACTTCTCCACGGCCAGGCTGCCGTCGCTGGTGGTGGTGGCGAAGATGGCGGCGCCGTGGCGCACCAGGGCCACGCACACGCCCGTGTCGTTGCACGAGGCCGCGCAGTGCAGCGGCGTCCTGGCACCATCGGGATGGGGGGGATTTTGGGGGGCGTGGGGGGAGACAGGGGGCAGAGGATGGGCTCCCTTGGGACCCCCTCCAGCGTCATAGGGATGAGGGAACCCCCGTGCCCGGCCCCGGTCCTCAGTTTTGGGGGGGTCGGGGTCCCCCGTCCCTCCCCATCCCCAGTCACCGAGGGCTGCCAGGGGATGACGGGGGTCCCCGAGGGGGGAGAGTCCTGTCGATAATCCTGACGAGGGTTATTGGGGTGCCCGTCCCCAATGACACCGGGCTGCTGGGGACAACCGGGGTCTCCAGCCCTGTCCCTGCTCGCCCAGCGTTGGTGGGGGGGTTACTGGGGGGCCTGTCCCCCTCTGTCCCCAACCCCAATCACCCCAGGCTCTGGGGGGTTATTGGGGCCCCCATCCCTGTTCCCCACCCTGGGGTGCCTGTCCCCATCCCCTCTGGCTGTGGGGATCTGGGGGTCCCAGATGTCCCCACCCCTCCATGTCCGTGGGGTCCCCATACCCCCACCCCGTGTCAGTGGGCCCCTGTCCCCATCCCACCAACCGTGGCTGTGGGGTCCCCGTCCCCCCGTCCCCCCGTGGGTGGGTGCCCATCCCTGTCCCACCAGCCGTGGCTGTGGGGTCCCCGTCCCCCCGTCCCCCCGTGGGTGGGTGCCCATCCCTGTCCCACCAGCCGTGGCTGTGGGGTCCCCGTCCCCCCATCCCCCCGTGGGTGGGTGCCCATCCCTGTCCCACCAGCCATGGCTGTGGGGTCCCCGTCCCCCCGTCCCCCCGTGGGTGGGTGCCCATCCCTGTCCCACCAGCCGTGGCTGTGGGGTCCCCGTCCCCCCGTCCCCCCGTGGGTGGGTGCCCATCCCTGTCCCACCAGCCGTGGCTGTGGGGTCCCCGTCCCCCCGTCCCCCCGTGGGTGGGTGCCCATCCCTGTCCCACCAGCCGTGGCTGTCAGGGGAGTTGACGTTGGCCCCGCTGGCGATGAGGAAGTCGACGATGCCGTAGTTGGCGCCGCAGATGGCGTTGTGCAGCGCCGTGATGCCCTCGTCGTTGGGCTGGCTGGGGTCGTTCAGCTGGGGACACGGATGCCTGTCCCCACGCCGCCACCCTCTGCCACCCCCACTGCCGCTCCCCGGCACCCCGCTGCTGACCCCCAGCCCCTGCCACCCCTGAGCACCAGCCACGTCGCTCTCCCTGTCACCCTGTCCCCCGTCACCTTGTCCCCGCTGTCCCACAACCCTCGCCACCCCAGCCCTCGTCCCTGCCACCCTGTCCCCCCTCACCCTGTCCCCATTGTCCCCCAGCCCCCACCACCCCAGCCCTTCTCCCCGCCCATCCCTGCCACCCTGTCCCCGCTGTCCCCCAGCCCCCGCCACCGCGGCCCTTGTCCCTGCCACCCCCTGTCCCCTTTCCCCGGTCCCACCTCAGCCACCGCCTGCTGCACCACGTCCAGCTCCCCGGTCAGCGCCGCATCCAGCAGCAGCACCAGGGGGTTGAGGCGCACGCGGGCCCCGGGGCGCCTGCGGGGCGAGGAGGGGTCGCGCAGGGCCGAGCGCCGCTCCTGCGGCAGCCGGGGGGTCAGGGGGGCCGGGGGACACCGCCGGGGCACCCAGCACCGTACAGCACCCGGGGGACCCTGGGGACACCTCCTGGGGCACCTGGTGCCATACAGCACCCGGGGGACCCTGGGGACACCTCCCGGGGCACCCGGCGCCGAACAGCACCCGGGGGACCCTGGGGACACCTCCCGGGGCACCCAGCGCCGTACAGCACCCGGGGGACCCTGGGGACACCTCCCGGGGCACCCGATGCTCTGTGGCACCTGGGGGACCATGGCAACACCTCCCGGGGCACCCAGTAGTATATAGCACCCAGGGGACCCTGGGGACACCTCCCAGGGCACCCAGCGCTCCACAGTACCAGAGCCACCTTGGGGACACCTCCCAGGGCAGCCAACACGCTACGGCACCCAGGGGACATTGGTGACACCTCCCGGAGCACCCAGTACTATACAGCACCCAGGGGACCTTGGGGACACCTCCCGGAGCACCCAGTACTATACAGCACCCAGGGGACCTTGGGGACACCTCCCGGAGCACCCAGTACTCTATGGCACTCGCGGGACCTTGGGGACACCTCCCAGTGTACGCGGTGCTGTATGGCACCCAGAGGACCTTGGTGACACCTCTGGGGGCAGCTGGTGCCATGTGACACCTGGGGGACCTTGGGGACACCTCCCGTGGCAGCCGACACCATACGGCACCCAGGGCTCCTTGGGGACACTTCCCAGAGCACCCGGTGCCATACAGCTCCCAGGGGACCTGGGGGACACCTCCTGGGGCACCCGGTGCTGTAAGGCACCCGGGGCACCCTGGGGACACCTCCCAGAGCACCCAGTGCCGGGTGGCACCCGCAGAACTCTGGGGACACCTCCTGGCACAGCCGGTACTGTACAGCACCTGAGGGACCTTGGGGACACCTCCCGGGGCATCCGGTGTCATATGGCACCCAGGGGACCCTGGGGACACCTCCCGGGGCACCCGGCGCTGTATGGCACCCAGGGGACCTTGGGACAGTTCCCGGGACACTGGCTGGCACCACGGGGCACCCAGGGGGACCGCAGGGGCACCTGCAGGGCACGTCTGGTGACACCAGGCACTGCTTGCCATCTCTGGGGACGCTGGGGGAAGCCCTGGGGACACCAAGCACCCCAGGAGACAGCACCCACTGCCTGGCACCCCAGGGGGCTCCAAGGGACACTGGGGGACACCAGGCACCACCTGGGGACTCCAAGGGACGCCGGGCACCGCGTGGCACCCCGGGAGGCTCCAGGGGACACCGGGCACCGCGTGGCACCCCAAGGGACACTGGGGGACACCAGGCACCACCTGGGGACTCCAAGGGACGCCGGGCACCACGTGGCACCCCGGGAGGCTCCAGGGGACACCGGGCACCGCGTGGCACCCCGGGAGGCTCCAGGGGACACCGGGCACCGCGTGGCACCCCAGGGACCCTGGGGACCGCAAACACTTACCGGGATGGGCGCGGGGCTGCTGGAGGACTGCGGCGGGGGGCTCTGGTGGGGTGGCCGGGTTTCGGGGGCCACCGGAGCGGGGGGTGGCAGGTCGGGCGAGGCACCGGCGTCGCCGGGGGCCGGGGGCTCGTCGCGGCGGGGCGGGCGATGCAGGAGGCGGGTGATGAGCTGCTGGTACTGGCGGGTGCGAGTGGGCGGCAGCGCCGGCCCCGGGCTCTGCTCCATGGAGCCGCGGCGCTTGAGGGGCCGCGGCATCTCGGCCAGCACCCGCGCCACCTCCTCGAACTCGGGGACCCGCTGGGCCTCGGGGGGCAGCAGGGGCTGCAGCCGCGTGGGGCTGAGCGGCCGCTCCAGCCCTTCCGCCTCCGCACCCTGCAGCAGCCGCTCCAGCTCCGGCTCGCCCTCCGGCTGGACGGTCTCGGGGGGCACGGGGCGCCCCGATCCTGCGGGGGGGGGAGAGGGGGGCCCCCGGGTGGGTCAGCACGTCGGAGCCCCGCAGGCCCCCCCCAGAGCCCCCCACATCTCAGCATGCTGCAGCCTCGCTGCCCCCCCACCAGCCGCCATGCCCCTCACGCTGCAGCCCCCTGGTCCCCCCCAAACTCACGTCCCGCTGCCCGCTCGAGCCCCACAGACCCCCCCCCCCGTAACCCCTATGTCTCCCCACCCCAGAACCCCGCCCCGGCCCCCACCCCGCGAGCACCTCACCTTCACCCCCGGGCAGCGCCGGGGGGACCTGGGGGAGCGCCGGGAGCTGGGGCTGCTTTTGGGGTGCACGGGGGCCGGCGGGGGCGGCCAGGGGGAGCCCCCGGGGACCGCCGACCCCCTGCTCCCAAAAAGCGTTTTGCAGCTTGAAGATCATGGAGAGGGGCAGGGGCTTGTGGCGGGGGGGTCGCCCACCCTGGGGGGGCACGGGGATGCGGGAGACGGGCTGCTGGGAGAAGTGCCAGCCGCGGGGCAGGGTGCCGGGTCCCGAGCGCCGAAAGGATCCCTCCGCCCGCCGCTCGCCCGCCAGCGGGGACACCTTGTAGTTACGGGGCAGCGTGGCACTGTGCCCCCCATAGGCACCATCCTGGGGGGCGAGGAGGGAAACAAGGCGTCGGGGAGGGAGCCAGCCCCCCCGCCCATCTGCCCCGGCCTCGGGCAGCGGGGCTGGGGACGGTGGCCGGACCCCCCCCCGCCAGCGCCCACCTTGCCGTGCCCGCCGGCTCCGTCCAGGCTCGACTCCCTCCAGGGTGCCAGCGCCAGCCCCAGGGACGGCCGCAGCCCTGGCTGCCCCTCGCCGCTGCCTGGGGGGGTGGGGGGGGAGACCTCAGTGCCGTGCCGGGGTCGGGGGGACGCAGCCCCCGCCCCAGAGGCACCCCGACACACGCCCGTGTGGCACTCTCGGCACCCAGCACCCCACGCCCGGCCCGGCAACCTTGGAGCCCCCTCCCCCGGCAGCCCTAGACCACCCCCCCCGAAAGCCCTGGACCCCCCTCAGCACCCAAACCAACAGCCCCAGACCCCCACACGGTGCCCCCCAAGCCCTGGACCCCCACCTCTGCACCCAAACCAACAGCCCCAGACCCCCACACGGTGCCCCCCAAGCCCTGGACCCCCACCTCTGCACCCAAACCAACAGCCCCAGACCCCCACACGGTGCCCCCCAAGCCCCCCAGCAGCCCTGTCCCCCCCAAGCCCACTGTACCCCGATGAGCACCCCCAGACCCTCCTGATCCCCCCCCCCCCTCAGGCCCAACCTGCCCCTGGACACGCCAGCAGCCCCCCAAGTTGCTTCAGGACCCCCCGGCCCCACTGGAAGCTCTGTCCCTGCTCTACCCCCAAAATACCCCCCCCCCAGCCCCAAACTTTCTTAATACCCCTAAGCCACTTCAGATGCCAGCCCTGGTTTCCCCCAGCCCCCCCAGTGCCCCCCCAGTGCCCCCCCAGCCCCCCCGGCTCACGGTCGTAGCCCCCCGAGCTGGGGGGTTTCTTCTCGTAGGCCACGTCCAGGTCGGACTCGTTCCAGCTCTTCTGTGGCCGCCGCTTGATCACGAGGTCATCTGGGGGGGGGACACAGGGACGGGGGGACACAGGGACGGGGGCTGAGGGCCCCCCCCCCCCCCGGCACAGCCCAGACATACCCCACCCCCCAGGCCCTCAAGTTGGGGTACGGGGGATGGATGGGAGCACCCCAGGGTGGGGCGGCAGCACCCGGTGACAGGGACACCCTGGGATGGGGCCAGCCCGGGGGAGGTTGGGGACACCCTGGGATGGGGCCAGCCCGGGGTGGGACAGAAGCGCCCCGGGACAGCGTGGGGACACCCCGAGATGAGGGATACCCCATGACAGGGGGTCACGCTGGGATGGGGACACCCTGGGGTGGGGGGGACAACCCATGCATGACAAGGACGTTGCAGGATGGGATGGGGACACCCCGAGGTGGGGGATACCCCACGATGGGGTCACCCCGGGATGGGGACAGGAACACCCGGGGATGGCTGGGGGACACCACAGAATGGGGGATACCCCATGATGGGGTCACCCTGGGATGGGGACAGGAGCACCCCAGGATGGGGACAGCCCAGGATGGACTGGGGACACCCCGGGTGGCTCGGGGACCCCCCGGGACGGAGCAGTATCTCACGGCGGGGCTTCCGGAAGAGGGACAGGAGCACCCCAAGATGGGGACACGTGGGGACGGGGACACCAGCCCCCCCTCCCCCCCCCCCAGCCCAGGGACTGTCCCCACCGTGTCCCCCCGCCACGGTGGCCTTACCCTGTGCCCTGAAGGTGACGGCGGGGCTGCTGACGGAGGGGTACAGCCCGTGCACCTCGTAGGGCGGGGGCGCGGGGGGCCGGGGCGAGGGCGCCCGCTCGGGGAAGAACACGGGCCCCTCGCCTGGCCGGGGGGACCCCCCGAGCCCCAGGAACTCGTAGGGGCGATGGGGGCGTGGGGAGGGGGCTCGGCCCCCCGGGCTGGGCAGCGCCAGCCCCTCGTAGGGCACCGCCAGCACCTTGGGGCGGGGCGAGGGGGCCCGATCCTCCCCCGGGAGGTAATGGGGGGTCCGGGGGGAGCCGGGGCGCCCCAACGGGTCCCCCGACAGCTCAGGGCTCTCCGGTGCCAGGCTCCTCCGGCCGAGGGGCGAGCGGGTCCGGCTGGGGCTGTACGGCTCCTGGGGGGGGCGGGGGGGCACCGGGAGAGGCGGGTTGGGTATGGGGGGGGGCAATGGGGTGCCCCCCCCTCCTCCCAGCCCCAGGTCCTACCTTGGGGGGTCCGGGGCCGTCGGTCCAGAGGGACTCGAGCTGCCGGGAGAGCTCGTCCACCTTGGCCACCGCCGTGTCCAGCTCCACCTGCTTCAGGTCCATGTGCTGCATGGCCAGGGCTGGGGGGCACGGACGTGGCGGGGGGGGGTCAGGCTGCACCCCCAAGGGGGGTCCCCCCCCCCGCTGCCCCCCCACTCACACTGGAAGGTGAGATCCAGCAGGTCCTGGGCGCTGCGCAGCCGCTCGCTCGCCATCCTGTCGCCTGGGGGGGGGGGGACACGGACCCACGCAACGGGTGACCGAGGGTGGGGGGCGATGGGTGGGCACCCATGGGGGGGCAGCCCTTCATCCCCACCCTGCGCCCCCACCCTGCGCCCCAGTCCCCTGGGAACGCGGGGAGCGGGGACGTGTTTCGACCCGCTCGGGGATCATCATCATCATCATAATTACTGGTAATTAATCCATCGCGAGGAGCGGGCGCCGCCCGCCCCCCCGGGGCAGGGCCATGGGTGGGGGGGGTGCACCCCCACTGCTAGAGGCAGGGTGGCAGGACCCCCCCCATTTCCACTGGGGTCACCCGTCGTGGGGGGCAGGAGGGAGGAGGCTCTGCCCCCCACGGAGAGGGGACACCCCCCCCCCCCCGCCCCACCGTGGGTGCCCCAGTGCCAGCGCGGGGGGGGATTTGGGGTGTCGGAGGGGCACCCTGTGTCCCCCGCGCCTGGGGACAGCAGAGGGGGGGTTTGGGGGACCCCCCCCAGCGCCACGGCCCCACCCAGGCGGCCCCACCCGGCCCTCGCCCCCGGGGAGACGGGGACGAGCCCCAGCTCGCCCCGGGTCGGGCGGCGAGACGGGAGGGGAGCTGGGAAAGAGCCCAGGCGTCCGGGCACCCAAGGGTGCTCCCCCCCACCCGGCACCCTCGATCAGCCCCAGGCACCCAAGCACTCCCTGACCCCCTCAGCACCCCAAACCGGACCCAGGCGTCTGGGTGCCCAAAGGTGCTCCCCCCCCCCTCCCCCGAGAGCGCCCTGAATCGGACCCAGGCACCCAAGGGTGCTCCCCAACCCCCCCCCTGCTCCCCGAACCAGACCCAGACATCTGGGTGCCCCAGGGTGCTCCCCATCCTGAGCACCCCGAACCAGACCCCAGTGTCCAGGCACCCAAGGGTGCTCCCCAACCCTCCCAGTACCCCCAAATCGGACCCAGGCACCCAAGGGTGCTCTACCCACCCCACCCAGCACCCCGAACCAGACCCAAGCTTCCAAGCACCCAAAGGTGTCCCCCCCGCTCAGCACCCCGAACTGGACCCAAGCATCCGGGCACCCAAGGGTGCTGCCCCAGCACCCCAAACTTGTCCCAGGCACCCAAGGGTGCTCCCCACCCCCCCCCCCAGCACCCCGAACTGGACCCAAGCATCGAGGCACCCAAGGGTGCTGCCCCAGCACCCCAAACTGGACCCAAGCATCCAGGCACCCAAGGGTGCTGTCCCAGCACCCCAAACTTGTCCCAGGCACCCAAGGGTGCTCCCCAACCCCCCCCCCCAGCACCCCGAACTGGACCCAAGCATCGAGGCACCCAAGGGTGCTGCCCCAGCACCCCAAACTGGGCCCAGACACCCAAGGGTGCTCCGCAACCCCCCCAGCACCCCAAAACCAGACCCAGGCGTCCGCCCGTGTCCCCCCCCCAGCCCCACGGGCCCCACGCGGGGGTCGGTACCTGGTGGGGTGCAGCGGGGTGCTGGCGGGGTGGGGGTCAGGGTGCCGGTGCCGGTGCAGCACCCGCGTCCCGGCGGCCTCTACGCCCAATTCCAGAGCGCTGGGTCACGCGGGGGAGGGCGCTGAGCGGGGGGGGCCGCGCCCTGCGCCCCAGGGTGCCGGGGGTGGGGGGGGCGGGTCCCACGGGGAGGGTTCCCACGAGAGGGGGGCAGATCCCACGGGGGAGCGGGTCCCACGGGGCGGGGAGAGGGGGGCAAGATCCCACGAGGGGGGTCCCAGGAGTGGGGGCAGGTCCCACGGGGGTGGGAGGGGGATCCCATGAGAGGGGGGCGGGTCCCACGGGGCGGGGGGGGGAAGATCCCACAAAGGGGGGTTCCCACGAGAGGGGGGCAGATCCCACGGGGGAGCGGGTCCCACGGGGCGGGGAGACGGGGACAAGATCCCACGAGGGGGGTCCCAGGAGTGGGGGCAGGTCCCACGGGGGTGGGAGGGGGATCCCACGAGAGGGGGGCGGGTCCCACGGGGCGGGGGGGGGAAGATCCCACAAAGGGGGGTTCCCACGAGAGGGGGGCAGATCCCACGGGGGAGCGGGTCCCACGGGGCGGGGAGACGGGGACAAGATCCCACGAGGGGGGTCCCAGGAGTGGGGGCAGGTCCCACGGGGGTGGGAGGGGGATCCCACGAGAGGGGGGCGGGTCCCACGGGGCGGGGGGGGGAAGATCCCACAAAGGGGGGTTCCCACGAGAGGGGGGCAGATCCCACGGGGGAGCGGGTCCCACGGGGCGGGGAGACGGGGACAAGATCCCACGAGGGGGGTCCCAGGAGTGGGGGCAGGTCCCACGGGGGGGGAGATCTCACGAGAGGGGCACAGGTCCACGGGGGGTGGGTCCCACGGGGCGGGGGGGGGGAGATCCCACGAGGGGGGGTCCCACGAGAGGGGGGCAGATCCCACGGGGGTGGGGGTGGGATCCCACGAGAGTGGGACAGGTCTCACGGGGGTGGGGGAGATCCCACGAGAGGGGGGCAGATCCCACGGGGGGGGGGGGGTCCTACGAGAGGGGGGCAGGTCCCACGGGGGGGATTCCCACGACAGTAGGGCAGGTCCACGGACGTGGGGGGGGGTCCCACGAGAGGGGGGCAGGTCCCACGGGGGGGGTCCCACGGGAGGGGGACAGGTCCACGAGGGTGGGAGGCGCCCCACGAGAGGGGGGGCAGGTCCCACGGGGGCGTCACGGGGGGGTTTGGGGAGTGCAGGGCCCCAGCGCTCCCCGCGCCCCCGGTACCTGCAGCGCCGGCGCCTCCCAGCCCCGCTCCCGCGCCCGCCCTCGCCCCAGCCCGGCCCGGCGGGGCCCGGTGCTCGCCGGGAGCTGTGATCCGGGCCCACGCGGTGCCCCCGACCCGCGGGTGCCCCCGGTGCCCCCCCGCCCCCCTCCCGCCCCGCGGGGTCCCCGGGAGGGGGGGGGGGGGGGTCTGCACCTTTAAACGGCGCCGCCGGCCGACGGCATTCCGGCCACGCCCACTTAAGGGCGGGGATAAGGGCGTGGCCCCGCTTTAGGTCCCGCCCCCCCATGTTCCCGCCGCCGGCCCGCACCAACTGCCCGCTGGGGATAGGGGGGGAAGGGGGCGGCGCTCCCGCGCTGAGCGGCTGGGTGGGCGCGCCCGGGGGCGGGGCGACGCGGTGCACGCGGCGGCATGGAGGGTGAGCGGGGGGGGATGGCGGGGGGGACACGGGGGACATGGGGGGGGGATAGGGGGACACGGGGGGACATGGGGGGAGACAGGGGGATATAGGGGGACGGGGGGACATGGGGGGAGACGGGGGGCGGGGGGATATGGGGGACACATGGGGTCGGGGGGGCTGGAGGGGATGGGGGGACATGGGGGGATATGGGGGGGGCAGGGGGGACACAGAGGGGACATGGGGGGGTGGGGGATATGGGGGGCACATGGGGTCGGGGGGGCTGGAGGGGATGGGGAGACATCGGGGGGGCACATGGGGTCAGGGAGGGGGGAGGGGACGATGGAGGGACATAGGGGTCGGGGGGGCACACGGGGGACAGGAGGGGGCTGGGGGTGTATGGGGGACATGGGGGGGGCCAAGGGACAATGGGGGGGCATGGGGGGCTGGAGGGGACAATAGGGGGGACATAGGGGTCCGGGAGAGGCACACAGGGTCGGGAGGGGGTCTGGGGGCACACGGGGGGGCCACGGAGGCAGGAGGGGGGACGTGGGGGTCGCAGCGTAGCCCCCTCCCAGCCCGTGACCCGGCTGTCCCCAGGGCCGATGCGGTTCCAGTGTCCCCCCGAATTCGAGGCAGTGACCCCCTCGCCCCCCCCCGGGCTGCGGGGGGCGGCCCTGGGGGGTCCCTCCACCGAGCTCTGGCTCATCCGCGCCCCCGCCGACTTCTGCCCCGAGAGGTCAGCCCAGGGGGAGGGGACGCAGTGACATGGGGGGGGGACGGGACGGGGAGGTGACAGTGCCATCGGGAGGGTATGGGAGGGCAGTGACAGCGGGGGGGGGTCACAGTGCCATTGGGGTGGGCACGGGGGGGTGGCAGGGCTGGTGACAGCAGGGTGGGCTTGGGAGAGGGGGCAGCGCCATGGGGGAGGGGAGGAGGCGGGGGGGGGGGGGGGGTGACAGCGCCAGCGGCCATGTCCCCCCCCCTCACCGCCCCGTCCCCGCAGCCTGGAGGGCTGCACAGTGCCGCTGGACGGCTGCGGGCAGCTCCAGCCGCCCGGGGACGGTGACAGTGACGGGCGGCTCTACGGGCTGCGGGGGGTCCCGGGGGGGGACGGCGGCCCCCTCCTTCTGGCCCCCCACTCCCCCGCCGGCCCCCTGGCCTGCGCCCCCCCACTCCGCGGCTGCCTCGCCATCACCGAGAGCTTCGGGCCCCCCCCCGGCGTCCCGGTGACCGTCCCCACGCCCGACCCGCCGCCGGCCAAGAGGAAGAAGAAGAAGAAGAAGACGACGAAGGAGCTGCCGGAGGTGCCCGAGGTGTTGACCCCGGGGAGGGCAGCGCCCGGCGAGGGGGGGGAGGGCGGGCCGGGACCCCCCCCAGACATCGAAGTGACCCCCGGGGAGCCGGAGGTGCCCAAGAGGAAGAAGAAGCACAAGCGGGAACGGCCGGAGTGACCCCGGGCGCGGCGGGGAGTCCCCGTCATCGTGTCCCCGTCCTCGTCCCCTCCCCGAGGCTGTGTCACCGATAAACGCCATTTATTATAAAAAGGGAGATTTGGGGGGCAGCCGCTCATTTGGGGACCTTGAGGAAGGGCTCGTGCAGGACGTCGAAGAGCCGCTTGGCCTGGGGGGGGGGGGACGGAGGGAAAAGCGGGGGGCGTGAGGGGGGGCTGGGGAGCGAGGAGCCGCGTCCCTGCGTCCCCTCGTCCCCGCGCCGCTCACCTTCTGGGGCCCGACGCCCGGGCAGAGGGACAGGTCCTCCCTGGAGGCATCCACCACGGCCGCCAGCGACTGCGGGGACGGGTGGGAGGGTGAGGGGGGTGGGCGAGGGTCCCAGGGGAGGGGGGAGGGGACGCGTCCCCGTCCCTGGCGTGCCCCGGG
This sequence comes from Mycteria americana, assembly GCF_035582795.1. Classification (NCBI taxonomy): domain Eukaryota; kingdom Metazoa; phylum Chordata; class Aves; order Ciconiiformes; family Ciconiidae; genus Mycteria; species Mycteria americana. The sequence continues at coordinate 957,512 of NW_027445630.1, read as the reverse complement.
AAGGGTGGCGGGTCCCCACGGCGACTCACCCCGAAGGTGGTGAGGAGGCTCAGCGCGTCCGTCTTGTTCACCGACTTGACGCCGGTCAGGCAGTCGGTCATCTGGGGGCGACGGGGGGGGGGGGGGGGGTCAGGGGACCCTCAGGGTCCCCAAGGTCCCCAAATTGGGGTGCGGGGAGGGGGCGTAGCTCACCCGGGAGAGGAAATCCTGCTCCACCCGCTCCTTCAGCAGGTCGGGCGGCTTCTGCTCGTAGGCCTTGTAGGTCTCCAGGTACCGCCCGGCCTCCTCGGGGCTGGCGAGGGGAGAGGGAGTGGGTGGGGGGGCCACCCACGGGTGACAGCGGGGTCCCCCGCGGGGGAGGCGGGGACAGCCCCTACCTCCAGGCCAGCAGGAGGGTGCAGTCGGCCAGGATGCAGACCTTCGCCAGCTCCTTCAGCGCCTGGTGCGGGTCCTTCTGCGGCGGGGCAGAGCCGAGGGGACAGAGGGACGAGTAGAGTGAGGGGACAGGGACGGAGGAGACAGAGGGATCAGGAGAGTGAGGGGACAGGGACGGACGGAACAGAGGAACCAGGAGAGCAAGGGGACAGAGGGATGAAGAGAGTGAGGGGATGGGGATGGAGAGGACAGAGGGACGAGGACAGCCAGGGGACAGGGATGGAGGGGACAGAGGGACGGAGGGGACAGAGGGACGAGGACAGCCAGGGGACAGAGACGGAGGGGACAGAGACGGAGGGGACAGAGACGGAGGGGACAGAGGGACAAGAACAGCTGGGGGACAGGGACAGAGGAGACAGAGGGACGAGGACAGCCAGGGGATGGGGACGGAAGGGACACAGGGACAAGAACAGCCAAGGGACAGGGACGGAGGGGACAGAGGGTCGAGGACAGCCAGGGGACAGGGACGGAGGGGACAGAGGGTCGAGGACAGCCAGGGGACGGGGACGGAGGGGACAGAGGGTCGAGGAAAGCCAGGGGACAGGGACGGAGGGGACAGAGGGACAAGGACAGCCAGGGGATGGGGATGGAGGGGACAGAGGGATGAGGACAGCCAGGGGACGGGGACAGCCAGGGGACAGGGACAGAGGGACGAGGACAGCCAGGGGACGGGGACGGAGGGGACAGGGATGGAGGGGACAGAGGGACGAGGACAGCCAGGGGACGGGGATGGAGGGGACAAAGGGACGAGGACAGCCAGGGGACGGGGACGGAGGGGACAGGGATGGAGGGGACAGAGGGACGAGGACAGCCAGGGGACGGGGATGGAGGGGACAGAGGGACGAGGACAGCCAGGGGACGGGGAGCCTCTCACCACGTCGACCTGGAGCAGCAGCAGCTGCAGCCCGTAGCTCCGGCCCAGGTGCCGCAGGCGGTCGTGGATGTAGCCGGGGTTGAGGTGGTGGTACCGCAGGCTGGGGGGGGGTGACAGCGGGGTCGGGGTGACGCCGAGGGGACCCCCCGGACCCCCGGGGGACCCCCAGGAGCCCCGGCTCACCTGAGGAAGAGGGCGCAGGTGCTCTGGCCCAGGACGTAGTCGGGGACGACGTCCCCAAACTCCCAGGGGACGTTGCGGACGAACTTCAGCACCGGGTTGCCCCGCTGTGGGGAGAGAGCGGCGGGTCGGGGGGGGGGGGGGGGGACACACGGTCCCCCGGTCCCCCTCCTTGCCCGGGGACACCAGGGGCCACCCCCTCCCGTGTCCCCAGACGCCGGGGCACGGTTCCCCCGGGATTGTCCCCCCTCACCTGCCGCGGGCTGACCACGATGCTGCTGCTCTTGGCGCCCGGCTTGAGCGCGGGCAGGGGGGGCACCGCCCCGGGGCTGCCCCCGCCCGGTGCAGCCCCCCCCGGGGGGCCACCGCCGGCCTCGGGGACCGGGGGGGGCCGGGGGGGGGGCCCTGCCGCGCTGGCGGGGACCGGGGCCGGTTCGGCGGCTCCGGGGAGGGCCGTGACGGCCGACGACTGCTGCACCACGTACTCGGCGTAGGAGCTGGGCCCCGGGGGCGGCGGGGGGGGCCCGGGGGGAGGCCCGGGGGGGGCCGCGGAGGGTTTGAAGAGCGACGGGACCTGGGGGGGGGAGGGAGGGGGAGCTCTGCGTGGGGCCTCCCACGCCTCCCCCGGCCCTCCCCGAGCCTCCCGTGGGGACCCCCCGGCCCCCGCGCCCCTCTCGGCCACCCACTGCCCCCCCCCCCCGGTCACCCGTGGGCCCCCCCCGCCGCAGCCTGCCCCGGCGCCGGTACCGCGGGGTCGGCGGGACCCTCCTGCCGCAGCGTGAACCGCCTCCGCTTCCCCGCCGGGGCCGGGGCCGGGTCTCCGGCCGCCTCCATGGCCGGGACGGGGGTCGCAGGCCCGGGCCCGGCCGGGAGCGGGGTCAGGGGTCAGGGGTCAGCGCGGGGGGCGCCGGAAGGGCTCCGGTGCCGCGGCAGAGGCGTGGCCACAGCGCAGCCGCTGCGCCCGTCACGCCTCCGCGCAGCGATTGGTCCCCGCGCGGTCAATCAAAAGGCGCGGCTCCCCCTTCTCAGGTGGTGATCGCGCATGCGCACTGCGGCGCTCCCCGTACGCCCGGCCCGGGGCCGCTCTGGTCGCTCCGGTCCTCCCGTCTCGATGGTGGTGGGCGGGGTTACGACGCTGGGGCCACGCCCCTCCGCGCGGGGCGCACGTGGGCCCGGTGCCGCGGGTGGGGGGGGGGGTGACAGCCCCGACCCCGCGTGTCCCCCGTGGGGGGGGGGGGGTGTTCCCATCCCAGGCCGGGGATGCGGCAGCGGGGGACCCCAGGGACACAGGGGCAGGACACGGGGGGGACCCCGGGGGACACTGGGGACATGGGGGGGACCCCGGGGGACACCAGGGAGGGACAGGGGCACCCCGGGGGGACCCCAGGGACCACTGGGGGTCTGTGGGACCTCTGTCCCCACCCAGGGACAGAGGGACAGGACACGGGGGAGGGAGGACCCCGGGGGACCCCGGGGACACAGGGGCAGGACACGTTGGGGACACTCCAGCACCTTTATTCCCCGCACCCCTACAGCCCCCCCACACCCACCCCCTCCCCAAAAGCTGGGGGTTGCTGGCGGGGGGCGGGGGACACCGGGGGGACACCCCCCCCCAGGGCGTCGCGCAGGGCGGCGATCTCCCGCTGGGTGCGCCGGTTCTGCCGGAGCAGGGCCCCGGTGCGCAGAGCTGCCGCCAGCAGCCCCCCGCCCCGCAGCAGCCCCGCTGCCATCCCCAGCCACCGGCTTCGGCACCCCGGGCTCCCTACCGGGGTGGCCATCGCGGTGGCATCGTGGCGGATGGCGGTGGCATCGTGGTGGGGGACGGCGGGGGGCAGGGGCTGGAGCAGGAGAAGCTGAGCCGGCTGCCAGGGCCCCGGGGTGGCTCCAGGGGGCTGCGGGGAAGGGGGGGGTGAGTGAAGCCAGAGCCAGCGCGGTGCCAGAGAAGTGCGGTGCCAGAGCAGCCCGGTGCTGGAGGCACCTGGTGCCGGAGACACCCCGGTGCCAGAGCAGCCCAGTGCCGGAGCTACCAAGTGCCGGAGCAGCCCAGTGCCAGAGCCACCCAGTGCCAGAGCAGCCTGGTGCCGGAGCCGCCCGATGCCGGAGCCACCCGGTGCCGGAGCAGCCCGGTGCCGGAGCCACCCAGTGCCAGAGCAGCCCGGTGCCGGAGCCGCCCGATGCCAGAGCCACCCGGTGCCGGAGCAGCCCAGTGCCAGAGCTACCAAGTGCCGGAGCCACCCAGTGCCAGAGCAGCCCAGTGCCAGAGCTACCAAGTGCCGGAGCCACCCAGTGCCAGAGCAGCCCAGTGCCAGAGCTACCAAGTGCTGGAGCAGCCCAGTGCTGGAGCCACCCAGTGCTGGAGCCACCCAGTGCCGGAGCCACCCAGTGCTGGGCTACCCAGTGCCAGAGTAGCCTGGTGCTGGAGACACACGGTGCCGGAGACACCCAGTGCTGCAACAGCCTGGTGCCGGAACAGCCCGGTGCCAGAGCAGCCCAGTGCTGGAGCTGCTCAGTGCTGGAGCCACCCGGTGCTGGAGCCACCCAGTGCCAGAGCAGCCCGGTGCCGGTGCTGGAGTAGGCCGGTGCTGGAGCAGCCCGGTGCCAGAGCAGCGCAGTGCCGGAGCAGCCCGGTGCCAGAGCCGCTGGGTACCGGAGTTGCCCGGTGCCAGACGCGGCCGCGCGGTGCCGTTACCTGGTTGTGGACGAAGCAGACGGGTGCAGGAGGGCGAAGGGGCGGCCGGGTGCCGGGGCAGTGAGCGGGTGCTGCGGCGGGGCCGGCTGGGTGCCGGGAGGCTCCTCCGTGTCCGCCTGCTCCGGCCCGCTCGGGTGCTCCGGCTCTGCCGGGGCGGGAGCGAGCCCCCGCTGCGCCCCGAGCCGCCCCAGGGACCCCCAGCCCGGGGGCCGGGGACAGGGACCCCCGGGCCGGGGACAGGATGCGGCCCCTACCCGAGAACCCGGAGTCCTTCTCGGAGTCGCTGGCCGAGGGGGGGGGGGCTGTGCCCCCCGCCCGCCCCCCGTCTTTTTTGGGGTGACCCGGTGGGGGGGGAGCTCGGTGGCCACCCCCGGCCCCGCTGCCAGCGGGGCGGCCCCACCTGCGGGGGGACACGGGGGGAAATGGGGGGGTCCCGGGGGCACACGGTGACTGGGGGGGGGGGCTGGGGGGGATGCTGGTGTCCCCCAATGTCCCCCCAATGTCCCCGTACCCCCCCAATGTCCCTTGTCCCCCCCAATGTCCCCGTGTTCCCCCATCCCCCCCCCATACCTGCCGGGGTCGGGAGCCGGTGCCGGTACCGAGCGGGGAGTGGGGGGGGGGGGTGGTGGTGGTGGCGGCGGCCGGGCCCGATCTGGGGGGTACCGGTGAGGGGGAACCCGGTAACGGGCAGGGGTCTCCGGTACCAGGGACCTCCGGTACGGGCTGGGGCCTCCGGGCCGGAGGTGGCTCCGGTACCGCGCAGGGAACTCCGGTATCGGGGTTGGGGGCTCCGGTACCGGGAGCCCCGGTACGGGCTGGGGGCCTCCGGTCCGGAAGCGGCTCCGGTACCGGGCAGCGGGTTCTGCTACCGGACTCGGGGGCTCCGGTACCGGCGGGGCCCCGGGCGCGGGTGCCAGCTCCATCCCCACCGAGCGCTCTCCGTGCCCCGCCCCCGCGGCGGACGGACGGCGCCGACGGCCAATGGGCGCGGCCGCGGCTCGGTGACGTAGCTACCGGCGCCACGTGCGGCCGCCGGGCCGGTGCTCCGCCACGTGAGGGGGCGGAACCTCCGCAGCGCGTGGCCGCAAGGCGCTGCCGCCACCGGAGCCCCGTGACGGGCGGAACGGGCCCCCCCGGGGCACCCCCAAAATCCCCCCCACCCCCCCCCCAGGACCGAGCCACCCCCTCCGGTAAACACCGGGAGGGACCCCCGGGACCAGGACCCCCTCCCCCCCCCCCCCCAGGAGGGACCCCCGGGACCCCCCCCCCCCAGGGGGAAAGGGGTGCCCCCCCCCATGGGGGTGCCCCCAATAGGGGGGTTCAGGGTGCCCCCCTCCTGCCTGCCTCATCCCTGGGGGGGGGGGGTAGGCCCCAAAGGGGGAACCCCCACCCCTCTTTGGTGGGGGAGCACCCCCAAATGGGGGGGGGGTGTTATCCAGCCCGTTAGACTACAGGGGGGCACCCCGAAATAGGGGGGCAGCCCAAGGGGGAAGGGGGGGCCCCAGAGGCGAGGCGGGAGGGTGGGTTTTGGGGTTCAATCAGCTCTTTATGGAAGAGGCGACGCCGTGACACTGTCCTACACACCGGCACAATGGGATGGAGCGCACAACGCTGACGGGACCAGGGGGACGTGAAACACAGCGGGGGGGGCCCCGACCGCTCTCTGGGGGGGCCGGGGGGCCACCCCCCCACCCCCCAATCCCGGGGGTGACGGGGAGGGGGGGGAAAAATACACCCGGCACGGCCGCTCCCCCCATCCGGTGCCCGGCGAGGACGCCGGGTTTGGTAAAAACCGAGCGAGGGGGGGTCGGTTAATCCTTCTTCTTGTCCTCTGGTGGTTTCTCCTCCCCCGGGGGGGTCGGGGGGACCCCGGCGGGCAGCGTTGTGGGGGGGCTGCCGGGCAGGGGGGGCCTGGGGGAGACCTGGTCCTCCCCGCTGACGCCGAATTCGTTGACGCGCGTGAGGTCGACCCGGTAGATCCAGCGTTGGTAGAGGTAAATGAAGAAGACGACGTCTGGAGCGGGAAGGGGGAAGAAGAGAGGGGTGAAGGTCGGGGGGGGGGCAGAAGTGGGGTGTGTCCCCCCCCAACCCTGGAGAGTTGGGGGGCAACGGGGCGATAAGCGGCGGAAGGGAGGGCGCAGGGGCCAGCGTGGACCCCCGGGGATTGGGACCACCCCCCTAAGCACCAAGAGGGACCCACAGGGCCCAGGCCCACCCCCGTCAGCACCAAGGGGGACCCCCAGGCCCCCCCCCGGGGCCCCCGACCCCCCCAGGCCGCGCCGTACCGTCCCGCAGGCAGCCTATCCTGTACATCATGGGCATCTTGATGACGAAGGCGAAGAGGTCATCGATGAAGGTGTTGAGGGCTTTGTAGGTCAGCATCCGCCAGGGCAGGTGGGCGACCGACTTCAGCTTGTAGTTGATGAAGAGTTGGGGGGTCATGGTGATGAAGCCTGCGGGAGGGTGGGGGGCTCCTCGTTAGCCTAACGAAGCCGTGCCGGTAGCGGCAAGACACCCCCCCCCACCACCACCACCACCACAAACCGGGGAGCCCAGGCGGAGCGGGAAGGAGCCCCAGAGGAAAAGCTGCACCCCCAGGGTGCAACCCGGCCCCCCCGCTCCTCTTCCTCGCGTCAGGGGGGATTTTCGGCGTCTCCCGGCACGAGCGCGGCACTCACCGAAGGTCAGGAGGAAGCCGTAGAGCATGCTCAGCACCCACGAGTACCAGCCCTTGTGCTCCAGGTAGAGCAGGCTGTACACGGCGTAACAGCCCAGCAAGGGGAAGAGAATCCACGAGAGGTACCGGAAAGCCATCTGGGGAGGCAGCGACAGCCAAAAATTAGCCGGGAACGTGCCAGAGCTCCGGCCCGGCGCTGCCCCGGCTCCCACGTCTCAGACCGAGGAGGGGCTGGGCAGGGCCGGCAGCTCATTTCACCGCCTGCCCCGTCCCGGGTGAATCCCGGGGGAATTGGGGAAGACGAAGCGAGGAGACGCGTGCCGAGACATTCGGCCAAGCCGGCAGCCAGCTGGAGCCGTGCTCGGCAGCGCCGCGCTGTCCCCGGCACTCGCCCCCCCGACTCACGTCGTCGTACACCTTCGTGGAAGACTCGATGTAGGTCGATTTGTCTTTGAAGGTTATGCGGGGAAACACTCCTGCCACCTTGTTCTCGCGGTCCAGCTGCCAAAGAAGAGGGGAAAGGCGTCACCGAGCAGGACTGCGGGCGCTGCCGGAACCCCGCTGCGGCCGCGCCGGCTGCCTACCCGGACGTCCATGACCTTTGTGATCTTCCAGAGGTCGATGAGGAGCCCGATGAAGACGCTGACTTGCACCACGAAGTTGGTTTCGTTGTCCAAGATGTAGAGGAGGACGACGAGGGACTGGAAGACGCCGAAGAAGACGGAGCGGACGGAGAGCCCCTCCAGAGATTGCCGGCTGTTCCAGAACTGGATGTCTGTCGGGAAGGGGTCCAAGCCATCACCCTGCCGGAGCAGAAGGGGAACCCCCCCGCCCCACGCTGGAAGCTCCGGAGAGCTACCGTGGCACACGCCACGGCGGAGGGAGCGAGACGAGCGAGCGGTGCGATTGCCAGAGCCGAGCAGACACCACAAAGCGCCATCTGGCATCGGCGCAGGCAGCGGGGACCCAGAAAACCACAAGTTTCCGTCTTTCTGCCCTCAAATCGGCTCTGCGGCACGGAGGAGCGCGGCCGAGGAGTGCCGGATGCCTCGCCGCGCACCACAGCGGCCGCAGCCTGCCCAGGAGGCGGTTGGATTTGGCTAAGGCTGCTGAAGATGTCGCAGCCGGGGAGAGGAAGGCTCGCGGCAGCACGTGGCGTTCAGCCAGCCGCAACCGCGCCGCAGCACGAGGACGTCTGCTCCGCCACCGCCGCGGGAACGAGACGAGGCGGAGGCAGGAACGGGGAGAGGGTTTTAGGCCACGCCACCGCCTTCGCGTCCTTCCCCTCGCCGCAGATCCCCGAGGCTCTGCCGCGGCGCTCACCGTTTTTGAAGGCCAGGAACTCAAAGATGCTGTGGACGATGGAGACGACGATGGTCAGCGCCAGCAGGTAGGGGTTCGTCTCCAGGAGAGCAACCTGGAACAGGCACCGAAAACCTCTCCGAGGCTCCGTCCCAGCCAGCACGCCAGGGTGAACGGGGAGGATCCAGGAGGATCCAGCCGGTCACGGGGCACCGGAGCACCGAGGAGGACGAGGGGTTTAATTCCTCTCTATCGTTACGGCCTCCAAGCTGCCTTCCCCCTAACGTAGCCAAGACAGGCAGCGGGCAGGTGCCTGCGCACCCCCTCCCTCTTCGCATGGCAAAGGTAGTTAATAAGGAGCGATCGCAACGAAGAACGGGCGTCGAACGCTCTTCCAGCGAGGCCAGGGACGGTCGTGAAACGCGGGGGAAGGAGCTGCGACGAAAGAGAGGTCCCCATCTACGGGGGCGAGCAGGAGAGGAGGCAGGCTCACGAGCGGCTCTCACCTTCACCGAGTCCTGCTCCTCGTCCGACTGCTCGTAGAGATCCTCTCCCAGGAAATTCCAGGGGGATTTGGTGCTCTGGGCGGCGTAGAGCTGCCAGCGCCACAGGGAGAGCGGGCAGAAGGAGAGGCGGAAGGGCAGGCGCTGCAGGGTCTCGTTGATGGGGAAATAGTCCTTCTGCAGGTTCCAGTAGTCGTTGAAGTAGAGGATGGGGTAGTAGTCGCCGCTGATGGCGTCGAACTTCACATCTGGAGCCGGGGGAAAGAGCAGAGGGAAGGGCTGAGCAGGCGACAGGGAGCCGCGAGAGCCGCCGTCACCGTCATCCCCCTCGGCAGCCACCTGGGAGAGACCGAGAGGCTGCCGAACCCCGGCCCGGCCCGGCGCAAGCTCCCGGAGAGGTAGGGGGTCACGCTGACGACGGAGAAACAAGCCCCCGTTCCCCCCAGGAAGCCAAACACGTCCTCCGAGGAGAGCGGACAGCAGGGCCAGCCCCGGAAAGCCGCCCTCGGAGCGGGGGAGCCCCGGCGCGCCCCGGCCCTTACACTGGTCCAGGGGGGGTGGCACGCTGCCCTTCACCCAGGGCGTGTGGTCGTCCACCATGTTGATGGTCAAGTTGGGGTGCCAGTGCGAGATGACTTCCACCGGACCGTAGTCTTCCGCCCTCTGCAACGAGAATACCGCCGCCTCCGTCACCGGCACGGCGGCTGGCGTCCCCCCACCTCGCCCCGCGTCAGCCCTCGACCGCCGTCCCCCCCTTAAACAAGGCAGCAAAGGCGGGGAGCGGGAAGGGGCAGAGCCAACCCTCCCGACCCAGAAATGCTACAAGGAAATCATCCTCCTCTTCCTCCTCTGCGGAGCAGGAGGGACGTGTCCCAGGCAAGAGGGGCGTGCTGGTTTTGGCTGGGATAGGAGTTAAACCACGGGTTTAAACCCCGGCTGGGGTTAAACCACGACAAGGGGGAATCCTCTGTGGCACTTCCCGACAGCTTTGCGACCGTAGGAAGGCCTGAGTTTGGCCAATCCGGGGGGGGGGGGGGGGGGGGGAACAAACAAAAAAACCCCACCACCAACAAAAAAAACCCCACAACACAAAAAGGAAGAGCCGGTTACCTTGATCATTTCGGGGTCTGCCTCTGTCTCACCCGTCAGGAGGTTCTTGGTTTTCTGGAACCGCCGGCGCTTGTATTTGTTGATCACTGGAAGGGAAGAGGAGAGGAGAACATTTCCAGCTCCGCCCAAGAAGGTCGGGAAGGAAATCTAAGGAGGTGACGGCCTGCCAGGAGGGGAGCAGGACATTTTATGACAGGCACGAGCTGATGGGAGAAGCCCGTTTCCCTCACATCACCCCCCCAGAACAAATTAATCCAGACCGTCTCACAGATCTTCCAGTTATCAAAGGGAAAGGCTGTGTAGTTTGGGGACAACGAACCAGATTTAACAGCCAAACCTTTGGGATAATCACATCGCTGTTGGAGGAAAGCACCTGTGAGATGAAGTGTCTGGATCTTCCTGTCCTGCAGGAAGACCTGAACGTGGGAATTCCTTCCCCTTCTCAATGCCGACGTGGTTCCGCACTCCCCGTACAGGTAGGGACCCCCCTCCCGCGCAACGTGGACAGAAACCAAGAACTCGCAGAGATTTAAAGAGGTTTTCCCTCCGTAGGTTCACAAAAGACAAATTCCAAGTGGGGAAAACGTCCAGCTCGGGGAGCAGCCGAGCCAGCGCGCCGGAGGCCGCGGGGAGTCAGATATTTGCCCTAATCTTCCCCTTCAGGCACCTGCCTTCGCTGAGCCAAAGCCAGAGCTCAGCCTGACTCCTTCGGGCTCCCGTTTTGACACGAGAATTGGGGCGCCCCTTTCCCCAGCAGCACCCCGGGGCCGCCCCACGCTGTACCCCTCCTGCCCCGGGCCGTACTTCGTGACGTGTGGACCGTGGCGAGGCGCCTGTACAGGTTTTTCTGCCTGGGGTCGGGATGGAAGCCGCTCTTGGTGAAGTACACGTGGATGTAGATGGAGCCGTTCTGCTGGACGCTCTGAAATCACACCCCGACAAGGCGGTTACGAGTCGGATGCGGTCACGGCACGGCTGTCGTCTCCCAGCCACGGTCACCGCCTCGGCGCCTGCGTTCATACAGCGCCCGGCACCGACGCCAACGTCCTCCCGCAGCCATCGACCCCGTAGGAAACCAAAGCGTGAAGAAGCAGCCGCTCCCTCACGGCATCCGGAGGGCAGCACGCCTACGGCTTGCGCCCTGTGACGGAGCAGACCTCAGCTGCTGTACGGCTCAGGGCAAACCTGAAGCCTTTAACGACTGGTCACCAAAACGATGGCTTCGAGCCCCGTCACCTCCGCAGCCCGCCTGGAGAGACACCAGCCCGCTCCGCAGGGTCTCACCCACCGCCCGAAGCGAACGGGATACGGATAAAGGTGACAGCAGGGACGCGCTGCGGCAGCCAACGCCGCTCCGCGCCTCAGCTGCACTCAGAGCTCCCGGCATGGCTTTGAGCACGGTCCTGGCAATCCCCGCCAGCTCCTCAATGATCCCCCACCCAGCCTCAAACCTCCCAGAAAGAGCAGCGGGCGCACCCACCTGCGAAATGTCGACTTCCCCGTAGTGTTCGTAGCAGCCGTCGGCGTTCTCCCCGCTGGTCCAGTCCCCGTAGACAAGATCCCGCTTCTGCCAGAACAGCGCCGAGCTGACGTTGAAGTCCGTAAAGTGCTCGTGCTCCGAGATATAAACGTAGAGGTCCTGCGGAGAGAGGAGGACGTCGGCTGCCCGTGGACAACTCAGCCCGACGGCGAGATACCGGCGCCCGAACCGCTCCCGTTCTGCCGTACGGTGCCACAGCATTCCCTCCCAAACCGGCTCGGCACTCCGGTGAGCCCGAGAAATAACTCTTGGCTGACGCCACACAGCCAGGACACCGCAGCCACAGGCAAAGCTACGATTTCGCTCCGTTAGATTTAAAATCTAGCTCAGCGCTAGAGCAGCAGGTCCAGCCACAGAGCCACCGCGCGGTCACCACGCTGCCGGTCACCCAGGACGGGATGGCGCAGCTTCTGCCGGCGTTACCATTAAAGTGTCCTTGGGGAAGAGGTTTCGGCTCGGGGCTCGCGGCGTCCCGCCCGCGCTGCTCTGCTCCTGCGGCGCCGGCCCGCGGCGGAACCAGCTGCTGATGGCCCAGATGATGAAGATCCTGCAGGAGGAAGGGGGAGAAGCCGCTCAGGCGTTTTAGCCGCCCTCCCCAGCCGAATCGGACATGGCCTCCTGCGAACAAACCCCCTCCCCGTTCCCTGGGGCGGGGAGGGGGGAAATCGTTAGTGCCGGATGGACGAGTCCGCGTTTCAAAACTCGCCTTCTGTCACGGCAGGTGTTTGCCCTCGCGCGAGAGGCGCCGGCCAGAGCAAACTGTTCTGGGCCAGTTCAGATCCAGCACGAGGCACGGCGGGAGCACACCAAAAGCGAGCAAAGGCACCGGGAGCTCGCCCCAAAGACACAGCGGGAAAGTCACGCTCTGAGGCATCCCGGAGAAGGCTGCTAACGGGTGTACAAGGCGTCCCTGGCACAGGACGGGGACACCGGGGCGTCCCCGGATCCTGGCAGACACCCCGAGTCACGCACGCGAGGTGCCCAGCCCTCCATAGGCGAATCGACGCCGAACCAAGGAGACGCTGAAGCCACAGGACAAGGCTGGCTCCCACGCACGCCTGGCAGAACCAACAGCGTCACCCAACGAGCGAGGGGCAGAGCCCGGCGTGCTCCCGGCCACGCAGAGACCTTCCAGCAGAGCCCAGAGCAGCCCCCGGCTCGCTCGGCACCTCCAAACCTGCGGCCGTGACGGTTCCCGACCTCCGGCACGCAGCTGCAATCGCTCTCCAAAGCTCCCCGGGCTGCTCCCAGCGCAGAGACCGGGACAGGTCCCTTCCGCACGCTCTCCGCAGCCCTCTGCGAGCCAAGCCAGGCACCAGCGTTTAAGTGCATTAAAAGAAATCGAGCCTTCTTCCCCCATTTTGAAAGGTTTTCAGTAGCGCGTCCTGAGGTACAAGGGTTTCCGGCTCTGTTTTTCTTTGCAGGTAAAGCGTGAAGAGCCTTTCATACATGCCCCAGGTGCCGTTAAATCAGACTTCCCCCGCCCAGCCTGCGCACAGACCGACCGGGTAACAAGCTTGGGAACGGCGAGCAGCACCAGCGACCGAACAACGTCCTGGGACAAGTGATGGGCATGGCCGTGCTTCCATGCCGTGGGCGGAAGACTCCAGAGACCCCAGGTCGAGATTTAGTTCAGGATAACTCTTCGTTAGGCCAAGCCGCAGCGTTTTGGAAAGGTCAAGAGCCCAAACAAGTCTCCCCGAGCGCTCCTGGACACGCCGCCGAACTGGAGGGAGCACACAGGGCTCGGCACAGAGCCCGCGCCGCCGGCTCTTCTGCAGCCTCATCAGCGGTCGTAAATCCGTGGCTCAGAACATCGCCGTTTGCTCAGGAAAGACTTGAGAGGACATTTCTTCTTCCAAAGGTTTCGGGAACCAAACCACCACACTCTGCCTGCGGCACGTGGACGTCACCCGCTCGGGGCCAGGCGACGGGGCTGCCGTCCCCCCGTGGGTGCGAGTTTTCCCTCGCGCCTCCTCTGCCAGCCGACCACAACGGGTGGAATATTTCCAAGCGCTTCCAAAGGCACGGCTCTGTCGGTGATGAGACGACGTTGCGCTCTTCCCTCTGGCTTCGCCGGCCACGACACCGGATCTGCCGGGGGAGACGGTGCTTTGGAAAGGAAGAAACCTGCCCTCGGTGGGATGGGAAGGAGGAGACAGACAGAGGAGAAGCGGAGCGGGAAGGCAGCTCGTAGATGCGAGGAGGAGTCACGGCTTCCGGGAAGGGATTCACAACCCATTCGGCAGCACCGGTCCGAGAGCTGAGACCTGCCGGCTCCGGCATCGGCCTCCTCACCGCAACGTGGGCGAGGCCAGGAACAGCGCATCCAAACAGCACGACGCCGGCTCCAGGCGTGCCGGCGAAAACGCCCTGACCTTCTCCTTCCCCGCGGGATCGGGATCCCCTCCTCACGGAAGCGGGAGCGACCCGGGGCAGGGGCTCGGCACCACGCTGGCAGTCGTCCGTGCCACGGCGCGGACTTTGGATCCCCCGCGGCGAGGCGCAGGGAGAGCCGGCGGCTCCTCGGAGGAGCCCAGGACGCGTCGGCTGCCCCTGCCCGGGGCGAGCCCGGCCCCGGGCGTCCGGGGAAAAACCGGGAAGGAGCTCGAGAGCCCGGAGCGCTGGGAGAGCTCCCGGGGGGGCAACAGCCCCACGAGGGACAGCCCCACGGGCTTCCCTCCCCCGGCAGGACCCCCAAGATGTGGGGACGGGCAGCACCGGCCTCCCACGCCCCGGGGACCCCGCCGCGCCCCCCGGTTTTGGGGCCCCGGCGCCACGGCGGGCTGGGGCACAGCCCCGGTGCCACGGCGGGGGAGGACGTTGGGCCGGTGGCACCGGGGGGGGGGGGCTCACCTGAAGAGGACGCCTTTGATGACCTGCCAGGCGTTGGGCGCCGGCTGCTGCCGCTGCGTCTCGGCCGCCGCCGCCTCGCCGCCACCGGCGCTCCCATTGCTGGTCACCTGCGGGGAGGAGGAGGACGCACGGCACCGTCAGCAGAGCGGGATCCCCCGCCTCGGGCCCGGCCTCCCCAGCCCCGGGCCCGGCCCGCCCGTACCTGCCCCGGGCCCGGCGCGGGCCCCGCCGCCGCCGCCGCCACCTCCGTTCCCGGCGCCGCCATCTTCCTGCGCCGCCGCTCCCGCCGCTCTCGCGAGACCGCCGCGGCGGGCACGTGACGGCGAGGGGCGTGGCCGGGGTGGGCGGGGCGAGGAACCTCACACACACACACACACACACACACACCCCCCCGTGGCTCCCGGCCCCGCCCCCGCGACGGCGCCGTCACTGCCGGCGGCCAATGGCAGCGCCACCCGCGCGGGGTTTCCCGGCCCGCCCCGCGGCGGTGACCTCAGCGGCCGCAGCCAATGGCGGCGCCGCCCGCGCGGGGATTTCCAGCTACGGCGGCCGCGCGGCCTCGGGCTCCGGCGGCGGGCGGGGGCGGGCGGGGGGCACCGGCACCGGCACCGGCGGCGGCCCCGGCGGGACATGGCCCTGCCGCTCGGTGAGCGCGGGGCCCGGCCCTGCCCCGGGGCCGGAGGGAGGAAGCGGGGCCTGCCCTGGGAAGGGGGGGGCCGGGTCCCGCCTCGGGGGGGGGGACAACCGGGACCTGCTGCGAGGGAGGGATCGGGGCCTACCCGGGGGAGGGGGCTAAGGTAGCCGCGTCTGCGGCAGGAGGGTCCCGGTCCCTTCGGGGGGGAGTGACCCCGGGGACCCCCGATCCCTGCCCGGGAGGGCGGTGACCGGCGGGGGGCGTGGTCCCGGGGACCCCCGGTTCCCGCCCTGGGGGGGTAGAGGGGAGCAGGTACTTGTTGGGGGGGGGGGGGGGTCTTAGGGATCCCCTGACACCTCCTCGGGGGGGCAGGCCCTGTCCCCGGCGGGGTGTCATGGTCCTGGGGACCCCCTGATCCCGGCTGGGGGGGTCCTGGTCCTGGGGATCGCCTGATTTCTGTCGGGGAGGGGGGGGTGATCCTGAGGATGCCCTGATCCCTCTTCTGGGGGGGCTCTGGTCCTTTAACTGGGGGACACACACACACAGTGACCCCAGTCCTGCTCCGTGGGGTGACGGTCGCATGTCCCCACAGGAGCTGCCCTCCAGGATCCCGGCCTGGCCATGGCGCACGCCGCACCCGTGACCGGTAAGACCCCCTCCCCCCCCCTCCCTGGATCCCGCTGTCCCCTCCCGGTCACACACCCTGCGGTGGGGGGGCTCCACGGGGGGCTGGGACCCCCGGACCAGAGGAGATCCCAGCTTGGCCCTTGCAGGCTGGGGGTCCCCCTCCAGGACCCCACGGCTCAGCGAGGTGCTGGAGGGGGACTCAGGGAGCGTTTTTTGCCTTTGCAGATGATTTAGGTGAGTGGATCCCGGGGTACGCGGGCAGCCGGTAAGTTTTGCCACACGTTTTTGGGGCGCCTCAGCTAGAGCAGGACCCCGGAGCCTCAGGTGACAGAGCCAGCAATGGGGTCCGTCTCCCCGCCATGTGCCTGGACTGGCCCAATCCATCCTCCCCGGGGCCGTGACCCGGATTTAGGGTGCAGAGCTGTGTGCCGTGAAGCAGCAAACCCCCCATGGGGATGTGATGTGGTCCAGGGGCGTCTTGTCCCCCCCCGCCCAGTGGCTGCTCCATCCTCTGTCCTGAGCGCAAAGGAGGCATTTGAGGGTGGAAACGAGGCAGGATCCGGCCGGTCCTGTCCCCTCCCCTGGCAAACAGGGGCTCACGGCAAGCCCAGAGGGGTCTCACCGGGGACTCGGGGTCCTCCCCGTCCCGGGGCTGCCCTGACGTCCTCCTCATCCCGCAGAGATCATCGAAGAGGTCATGAAGGAGGACGGTTTCCAGCCGGATCCGGCCCCCGTCCTGCCCAAAGCGTTGTCCAAAGGCTCGGCCAAGCTGGTGGCCCGTGGCTCCAGCCCTGTGGTAGCCACCCGGCCGCTGCACCCGGCTGAGCCCTGTCCGCTGGCGGCCGGACTGGCACCCTACGGCACCACAGTGCTGCCGGCCGACACGCGGTCCCCGCAGCTCGCCCAGAGCCTCAGCACCCTCTCGCTGTCACCCAAGCTGGTGCCGCGGGACACGACGGGTGCTGGCGGGCGGCACCGCTGGTCTCCGGCCGGCGGGCACGGCAAGGACCAGCTGGAGGAGCTGCTGGAGCCGCCCAAGCTGGTGATCACGGAGCAGCCCAAGCAGCGCGGCATGCGCTTCCGCTACGAGTGCGAGGGCCGCTCGGCCGGCAGCATCCTGGGCGAGAGCAGCACCGATGCCAGCAAGACGCTGCCGGCCATCGAGGTGAGCGTGCCGCGTGGCCGGTGCCCGGCTCGAAGGCAGCCCAGGGCGGGCAGGCTGAGGCTTGGGGGTGGCAGAAGGGTGCTGGGGGGCTGCCAGAGCCCCGTGGGTGGCAGGGGGATGCGGGACCCCCGCAGGTGTTGGGGTGCTCAGTGCCCGTCCTTGGGCGTAGGGGTCTCCCGTGTTGCGGGGGTGCTGAGGGCTCGTGTCTCCCTGGCGTGGCGGGTGCCAGCTGGGTACTGAAAGGTGCCCGACCCCCGTGGGGTGGTGCCAGGGCCTCGTGGGTGGGGGGTGGTTGGACCCGAGTGGGTGCTGGAGCCCATCCCGGGGTGTTTATTCCCCCCCCCGCCACGTCTCTGGGCGTGGGGCCCCCCCGTGTTGGTGTACCCAGGGTGGCGCTGACGGCTCGCGTCTCCCCAGCTGCTGAACTGCCACATGATCCCCGAGGTGAAGGTGACGGCGTGCTTGGTGTGGAAGGACTGGCCCTACCGCGTCCACCCCCACGGCCTGGTGGGCAAGGACTGCAGCAACGGGCTCTGCGAGGTCGTTCTCAAGCCCCAGACCAACCCCAAGCACAGGTACGCGACGCCAGGATGAGTCCTGCTGCCGGCAGGGAGTTGCGCCGGGCCGGGGCAGAGACCTCGCACCGGGTCACCGGCATCGGCTCATGCTGAAGCCGGCGCCGGCAGGACGAGGGCTGTTTTTTGGGGGGTTCCCTGGGCAGCAGGAGGCTGGGAGGGGCGGGACACCTGGGTCCCCTGGGGTTTTGGATGGGGGGAGCCGCTTCCCCAGCACGTCTCTGCTCCCCGGCAGCTTTAGCAACCTGGGCATCCAGTGCGTGAAGAAGAAGGAGATCGAGGTGGCGATAGAGAAGAAGCTGCAGTTGGGCATCGACCCCTTCAAAGGTGGGGGGGGCTCAAGCGGAGCCGTTCCTGGGGACCCCATCGCTGTGGGAGATCCGTGGGGATGTCCCTAACCCCGCCACGTGGGACCGCTGACCGTCCCCTCTCCTCTCCCTTAGCCGGTTCCCTCAAGAACCATCAGGAGGTGGACATGAACGTGGTGAGGATCTGCTTCCAGGCCTCCTACAAGGACAGCTCCGGGCAGACACGGCACCTCAGCCCTGTGCTCTCGGAGCCCATCTTTGACAAGAGTACGTGGGGGGGGGGGGGGGGGGGGCTTCATGTCCCCGGTGGGGCCACGGACCCCCAGAGCCCTCCCTGCTCCGGGATGGGAAGGGTGGTGAGGCTGCGCCAGTTGGTTTCTCACCGGGGCCCGGCTCAGGCCGCAGGGTTGGTCCCACATGGCCGGTGGGGATTTGTCCCCCATGCCCGGGGTGGGACGGTCACCTGCGTCCCACGGGGCCGGTACCCTGCGCAAGGGCTGGTTGGGAAGAGACGCTGCCGACGGGAACGTCCCCGGTGCCCGAGCCGGGTCCCGGTGCCCTGTCCCGGTCCGATGCCTGGTCCCGGTGCCATGCCGGGCGGTTTGGGAGCCGCCTTGCCGGCTCGCAGCCTGAGCCGTGACGCTTCCCGCAGAGTCCACCAACACCTCGGAGCTGCGGATCTGCCGGATGAACAAGGAGAGCGGTCCCTGTACGGGCGGCGAGGAGCTCTACCTGCTCTGCGACAAGGTCCAGAAAGGTACCGGGGGCGAGCTGGGAGCCCCGCGACCCCGAGGGCATCTTCGGGGGCCAAATTACCCCCCGGGAAGCCAGGATGGGGGTGAAGGAGGGGGAGGAATGCTGGAGCTGCTGGGAAGTTTTGGAGATGGGTCTAAATGGGGTTGGGAGCTGGGAGTTGCCACCTCCCCTGGGCTCCTAAACACCCCTGGGTGCCGGAGGAGGAACCATGGGTGCTGGAGGGGGGACCGAGGGGGTCCTGCAGCCTCCCAGCCGCTCTGCTGTAGGGGAAGGGCCCCTGGGCTGGAGGGGGAGGACCCCAGCACCAGAGAGAGGACCCCACGTCACGATGGAGGGATCTTGAGTGCTTGTGGGAGGTGTAGAGGACAGGAAGGGGGGACCTGGGTGCAGGAGAGGGGACCTCAGGGTGCTGGAGGGGGGACCCCAAGTGTCGGTAGGTGACTTTGAGGGCTGGAGGGGGGACACCCCACCGCCTCGCTGACACCGCCCCCCAATCCCCGCAGAGGACATCGCGGTGGTTTTCCGGAAGGAGACGTGGGAGGCGCGGGCGGACTTCTCGCAGGCCGACGTGCACCGCCAGGTCGCCATCGTCTTCAAGACGCCGCCCTACCAGCACCTGGAGCTGGCCGAGCCCGTGGAGGTGGAGGTCTTCCTGCAGCGGCTCACCGACAGCGTCTGCAGCGAGTCCTTCCGCTTCACCTACCTGCCCAAGGACCACGGTACCCGCGCGGCCACGCGCCCGGGGAGGGGGACAACAGGCCACCGGGATGGGGACAGGACCCCGGGGTTGGGATGTGGCCCGGGGGATGGGGACGGCCCACGTGGGATGGGGACGGGCCACTCAAGAGTGGGGTGAGAGGGATTGGGGACACCCTGTGGGTGATGATGATGATGATGGTGATAGCCCACAGGACTGGGGACAGGTCCCCAGGATGGGGACAAGGCTTGAGGGTTGGGGACACAGAGTGGGGACAGGAGCCCAGGGTTGGGATGGGGACAGGCCACTCAGGAGCGGGGTGAGAGGGATTGGGGACACACTGTGGGTGATGATGATGATGATGGTGATAGCCCACAGGACTGGGGACGGGTCCCCAGGATGGGGACAAGGCTTGAGGGTTGGGGACACGGAGTGGGGACAGGACCCCGGGGTTGGGATGGGGACGGCCCACGTGGGATGGGGACGGGCCACTCAAGAGCGGGGTGAGAGGGATTGGGGACACCCTGTGGGTGATGATGATGATGGTGATGATAGCCCACAGGACTGGGGACGGGTCCCCAGGATGGGGACAAGGCTTGAGGGTTGGGGACACAGAGTGGGGACAGGAGCCCGGGGTTGGGATGGGGACGGCCCACGTGGGATGGGGACGGGCCACTCAAGAGCGGGGTGAGAGGGATTGGGGACACCCTGTGGGTGATGATGATGGTGATGATAGCCCACAGGACTGGGGATGGGTCCCCAGGATGGGGACACGGAGTGGGGACAGGAGCCCGGGGTTGGGATGTGGCCCGGGGGACGGGGACAGCCCACCCGGGCTGGGGCCAAGGCCTGCGGGACGGGGACGTGGGATGGCAGCGGGCCGCCTGGGGCAGGGACGAGGGACGAGGACGAGGATGGTGAGGGCTCTCTCCAGGCTGGGGCCAGGCTGGGGACAAGGCTAACGGGGGAGACCCGGGGTGGGGGGGCCCCTGGCGCTCACAGCCCCCCCGCCGCTCCCCGCAGACGCCTACGGGGTGAACGTGAAGCGGAAGCGGGGGATGCCCGACGTCCTGGAGGAGCTCTCGGGCTCAGGTGGGTGCCGGCAGGGACCCCCCCAGGGAGGGGAGACAGCTTCACGGGGGGCACCCCAGCATCGGGGATCCCCCTCCCCAGGCCAGGGTGGGGGGTAGCCCCACGCCGTGCTGCTCCCCTCACCCCGCGTCCCCCCCCCCGGCCCCGCAGACCCGTACGGGATCGAAGCCAAGAGGAGGAAGAAGCCGCCGGGGTACATGGATCACTTCGCGCCGCTGCCGGCGGCAGGTGGGTCCCCGGGGAGGGGGACGCGGTGGGGGACGGAGGTTGGGACCCTGTTGGCACCCGGGGCTGGCAGGGGGGGGGGGGCTTGGCCGAGGTCACCCTGGGGTTGGGACCGTCCCCCCCCCTTGCGTGGGTCCTCCCAGACTTGGGAGTTGGCCCTGGGGACCCCCCCCCCAGCCTCGCTGTTCCCTCAGGAGGGTGTTGGGGGGGTCGGTAGGACCCCCCCAGAGCCCCCCTCCCCAAAAAAAAACCCTTCTCTTCCCCCCTCCCCCCCAGAAGACGCCTTCGCCCTCTTCGCCGGGGAAGCGGAGCCCTTCGACGCCCTGGCCCAGCTCTACGTCCCCTTCGCCCCCCCGGGTCTTCGCGAGGGGCTGCCCCCCCCGTACCCCCCCACGGACTTCCCGCCCTGCCTGGGCCCCGAGCTGCTGGCCGAGCCCTACGGCTCCCCCCCCCCGCGCCCCCCCTTTCCCCCCCGCCGACCCCCACCCCACCGCCAGCCTGGTGGGCACCCACATGTTCCCCGGGCACTACAAGGAGGCCGACCTGCGCCTCGGGGACGTCTGAGCCCCCCCCCACCACCCCCCCCCCCCAAAAACCCAGCACGGACTTGGGGCACCCCAATACCCCCCTCCCCGAGCTGGGGGGGCTCCCCGTGCCCACACCCCCCTGCCCCGGGCCGGCTGGCCCCGCCGGGGCGGCGCGGAGCCCCCCGGGAAGGGCACCCCCCCCCCCCCCCCCCCCCCAGTTCAAGCCGCTTTGCACTATATTTATAG
The DNA here is from genome assembly GCF_035582795.1 of Mycteria americana. NCBI lineage: Eukaryota > Metazoa > Chordata > Aves > Ciconiiformes > Ciconiidae > Mycteria > Mycteria americana. Next base: position 936,494 of record NW_027445630.1, on the reverse strand, counting down.
GGGGGGGCACCCACTGGTGGCCCCGGGGGGCTCGGGGTGGCCCCCGGGGGGGGGACACGTGCCACCGCCCCGATCCCGCGGGTCCCTGTGCGCCGGGGACGGGGGGAATAAAGCCATGGACACCATCGCCGGCCTGGTGCTGCCCCGGGGGGCTGAGCGGGAAGGGGACACTGGGGCTACTGGGAGAACTGGTTCCCAGTGGAAGTCCCCGCTGGGAAGCCCCGGCCACGCCCCGGCGCTGGGGCCGATCCAGCAACAGGAGGGCACTGGGACCAGTCTGGCCCAGTACAGCCCGGGAACTGGGACCAGCACCGGGACCAGTACAGCCCGGGGACTGGGACCAGCACCGGGACCAGGCTGGCCCAGTACAGCCCAGGGACTGGGACCAGCACCGGGACCAGTACAGCCCGGGGACTGGGACCAGCACCGGGACCAGGCTGGCCCAGTACAGCCTGGGGACTGGGACTAGCACCGGGACCAGTACAGCCCGGGGACTGGGACCAGCACCGGGACCAGGCTGGCCCAGTACAGCCCGGGGACTGGGACCAGCACCGGGACCAGTACAGCCCGGGGACTGGGACCAGCACCGGGACCAGGCTGGCCCAGTACAGCCCAGAAGACTGGGACCCGTCTGGCCCAGTGTCACCCACTGGGACCAGCACTGGGACCAGGCTGGCCCAGTATCACCCTGGAACTGGGACCAGCACCAAGACCAGCTTGGCCCAGTATCCCCCAGGGGCTGGGACCAGCATGGCCCAGTATAGCCCTGGGACTGGGACCAGCACCGGGACCAGGCTGGCCCAAGGACTGGGACCAGCCTAGCCCAGTATCCCCCTAGAACTGGAACCAGCACCAGGACCAGCCTTGCCCAGTACAGCCCAAGGACTGGGACCAGACTAGCCAAGTAGCTGCCACGGACTGGGACCAGCACCAGGAACCAGCCTGTCCCAGTACAGCCCTGGGACTGGGACCACCACCAGGACCAGCCTGGCCCAGTATCACCCTGGAACTGGGACCATCACCAGGACCAGCCTGGCCCAGTATAGCCCTGGGACTGGGACCAGTCTGGCCCAGTATCCCCTGGGGACTTGGACCAGGACCAGCCTATGCCAGTATAGCCCAAGGACTGCGACCAGTACCAGGGACCAGTCTGGCCCAGTATCCCCCAGGGGCTGGGACCAGCATGGCCCAGTATAGCCCTGGGACTGGGACCAGCACTGGGACCAGCCTGGCCCAGTATCCCCCAAGGACTGGGACCAGCATCAGGACCAGCCTGGCCCAGTATAGCCCAAGGACTGGGACCAGTCTGGCCCAGTATCCCCTGGGGACTTGGACCAGCACCAGGACCAGCCTATCCCAGTATAGCCCAAGGACTGCGACCAGTACCAGGGACCAGTCTGGCCCAGTATCACCCTGAAACTGGGACCAGTACCGGCACCAGCCTGGCCCAGTATTCCCTGGGGACTGGGACCAGCATGGCCCAGTATAGCCCTGGGACTGGGACTGGGACCGGGACCACCACCGGGACCAGCCTGTCCCAGTATAGCCTGGGGACTGGGATGAGCACTGGGACCAGCCTGTCCCAGTACAGCCCGGGGACTGGGACCAGCCCCCGCTGCCCCGCCCAGCCCCAGGCCCCGCCTCCATCGCCAGGCCCCGCCCCCCGGGGGCGGTACTCGGGGACCGCGCACCTTCGCCACTGGCCCCTCCCTTCCTTACGTCATCCTCCTGCCCCAATGCGCAGCGCCCTGGCCCCCTCCTCCGACCCCTCCCCCGTCGCCTCACTTCCACTTCCGGGTCGCTGTATGGCCGCTGGCCCGGCGGTGAGTGCTTAATGGCGGCGGGGCCGCCTCCCCCCGTGTGTCCGTTCCCCCCAGCGATCCTCCGGCGGGTCCCCCCCGCCCGCCGGAGCAGCGGCCGCCACTCACGGTGGGCGTGGTAGGGGGTTCCGCGCCCGGCCTCCTGCGGGGGTTGTGCCCCGGGCTCTCCCTTCCCCCTGCCCCGGGGTCTCCGTGTCTCCCCCCTCCCCAGCCCTGGGAGGCGCCCGGTGTCCCCGTCCGTCCCCCCCCCGCCCCGGGAGATCTCCGTGTCCTCCCCAGCCCCGGGGGTGCCCAGTGTCCCGTCCCCCCCCCGCCCTCCATCCCCCCCCCGGGTGCCGGGGCTCCTCCCCCCCCCCCCCCCCCGTCCGCTGCCCTCCCCCCTCCCCGGGGTGCCCGGTGTCCCCTCCCCGTCACCCCGGGGTGCCCCCCCCCCCCGCTTCCCGTATCGCTGCCAGGTGTCCCCTGGCCACCACGTCCCGCCCTGTCCCCTAACGCAGCCCTCCACCCCCAGGCAGGGAAGAGCCGTCCCTGCTCCAGGAGCTCCTCTTCCTCCTCCTCGTCCTCCTCCTCCTCCTCGTCCTCGTCCTCCTCGGGGCCCGGTGGGAGCTCCCCCGGCCCGGTGGCAGCCGGGGGGACGCCAGGATGTGGCACGAAGCCCGCAAGCACGAGCGCAAGCTGCGGGGGATGATGGTGGACTACAAGAAGCGAGCAGAGCGTCGCAGGGAGTACTACGAGAAGATCGTGAGTGTCCCCGGCCTCGTCCCCTCCCCGGGGACAGCGGTGGCCCCCCACACGCCGTCCCTCGATGGGCCCTGATTCGGGGCGCACCTGGGGCGTTTGGGAACCGTCCGGGCGCTTTGCGGCTCGTTTTGGGGTGGAAGAGGGATGGGTAAAGGAGCTGCGGCGCTCGCTGCCGGCTGCCTTCCCGGGGGACCCCCCAGGCAAAACAGCCCCCTGTGTGCCCCCCGCTTTCTCCAAGGCTCAGGGCTCCCCCTTTTCCCCGAGACGCGGGGCTCCTGCTCCCCCTTTTCCCCAAGACTCCTGCGCTCCCTTTTCCCCAAGGTTCAGGGCTCCTCCCCCCCTTTTCCTTGGGGTTCCCCCTTTTCCCCGAGGCTCGGGGCTCCCCCTTTTCTCCAATGCTGGAGGCTCAGGGCTCCCCCTTTTTCCCAGGGCTCAGGGCTTGAGCTCCCCCTTTTCCCTGAGACTCCCGCTCCCCCTTTTCCCCAAGACTCCCGCTCCCCCTTTTCCCTGAGGCTCAGGGCTCCCGCTCCCCCTTTTCCCTGAGACTTCCGCTCCCCCTTTTCCCTGAGACGAGGCTCGGGGCTCCCCCTTTTCTCCAGTGCTGGAGGCTCGGGGCTCCCCCTTTTTCCTAAGGCTCAGGGCTTGGGCTCCCCCTTTTCCCCGAGGCTCAGGGCTCCCCCTTTTTCCCAAGGCACAGAGCTCGGGCTCCCCCTTTTCCCCGAGGCTTGAGCTCCCCATTTTCCCCAAGGTTCAGGGCTCCCCCTTTTTCCTAAGGCTCAGGGCTCAGGCTCCCCCTTTTCCCCAAGGTTCAGGGCTCCCCCTTTTCCCCGAGACTCCCGCTCCCCCTTTTCTCTGAGGCTCAGGGCTCCCCCTTTTCCCTGAGACTCCCGCTCCCCCTTTTCCCCAAGGTTCAGGGCTCCCCTTTTTCCCTGAGACTCCCGCTCCCCCTTTTCCCCGAGGCTCAGGGCTCGGGCTCCCCCTTTTCCCCAAGGTTCAGGGCTCCCCCTTTTCCCCGAGACTCCCGCTCCCCCTTTTCCCCGAGGCTCAGGACTCCCCTTTTTCCCTGAGTCTCAGGGCTCCTGCTCCCTTTTTCCTAACCCTTGGGGTTTTTACTCCTTTTTCGTTTTTGTTTTTTTTTTTTTCCCCTGACCCTGGGGGGTTTCTGCTCCTCCTAGAAAAAGGACCCGGCCCAGTTTCTCCAGGTGCACGGTCGGGCCTGCAAGGTCCACCTGGACTCGGCCGTCGCGCTGGCTGCCGAGAGCCCCGTCAACATGTGAGTAGCCCCGTGCGGGGCGGGAGCCGTCTCCCGCTGCTCCCCGGGCAGCCCCAGGGGGTTCGGGGGGAGCCGTCGGTGCCTCGCCAAAACCGTCACCTTTTCCGGGGGCTCTCGTGCAGTCGCAGAGTCTTTGAGAGGTGCCGAGCCCGCCGGCGAGGGTTCAGGGGGGGAATGCGGGGGGGTTTTGCCCAGCCGGCGGCACGTCCCCGGCTGCTCGGCTCCTCGTAGCGCAGCCGGGTCCCTTCCGCCCTGGGAAATAAAATCTGGGCCGGTTTCTGCTCGTCAAAGCTGTCTAAAAAGGACTCGGCTCCTCCTCCCCCAGAGCTTCTAGGAGACGCTGCTGCGGCAAACGAGTTGCTTCCCCCCTCCCCGCTCGGGAGTGACTAATGCAGGAGAGCCGAGCGTGCCCACCAGTGCTCGAAGGGGGGGTTTGTGCGGGTCTGGGGGGGCCCTGCTCCTCCCGGGGGGGCTTCCCGGCTGTCCCCCAGGCCTGACGACCTCTCTCTCCCCGCAGGATGCCCTGGCAGGGGGACACGAACAACATGATCGACCGCTTCGACGTGCGGGCGCACCTGGACTATATCCCCATGTACACCCCGCCCCTGCTGAACCCCATGTAAGCCGTGGGGCGCCGGGGCACCCCGCTTCGACGGGAGCTGCCGGGTCCGGATCAGGCCTTCTCGGGTCTGTTTTGGAGCGGTTGGCCGAGGTTTCGGAGCCAGCGTCACCTGCGAGCCTGGCTGGGGTCGCTGCAGAGCGGGCAGGGCTGCTTTGTAGACTGGGACCAGTGTAGAGATCCCAGTACAAGGAGGATAAGCTGGAGCGAGCGCAGAGGGACGGGTAGGGCTGGAGCACGGGGCGAAGGGAAACCCGACAGCGGCTTTTCCGTACCTAAAAAGTTAGAGAGGACAGAGCTGAGCTCTTTGCAGTAAGAGGGTGCGATGACAAGGCCAAAATTAGAGCGAGGGAGTTAATTAAGCACCGACGCAACCCCCAGAGGCCGGTGGGGTCTCTCTCTCTGGAGAGAGCGATGCTCAGCTGGAGCGGGCTGCTGTAGTCAGCCCTGCTTTGAGCAGGGACGGGGCGGAGGGCAGATTTGCCCCCAGGGCTGGGGCTGGGGCCGTGGAGAGCAGCCACGTTCCCTTCCTGCCCCTGCTCGATGCTGCTCCGGCACCTCCTTACCCTCTCCGGCCTCGGCGCAAGCTCCGGAGAGGAGTTCGGTCCCTTTGCCGGGTTTTTGAGGGAATCCCGGACCGGGATGTGATCCCCCGCCTGCAAACCCCAGCCCCAGTCTCTTCACGCAGCGAGGGATCTGATCTTGCTAATCCGAGCCAAAAGGGGCTGTGGTTTCTCCACCGTCCAAAATCCCTCGGGGAGAGGGGAACCTCCATCTCCCCAGAGGCTCGTGAGCACCGACGGCTGCGATTTCCTCCTTTCCAGCTCCCCCGAGCAGGAATCTGATGAGAGGAAGTGCAACTACGAGCGGTACCGAGGCCTGGTGCAGAACGACTTTGCCGGCAGTAAGTGTCTCGTGCGGGCGGGAGGGTCGGGGCTGCGCCGAGACAGGGCGAGCCCCCGCGATTCCAGCTCGTCCAGGGCACGGCTCGACGTGGCGCCAGCCGAAGGGCGAGGGGACGGTCTTGTCCCCGCTCTGGGGGTGGCGGAGCGCTGGGGGAGCCGCGTCCCCGCTAACGAGCTGCGGTTAATCAGCTCTCTGAGCTGTTCTCTCTCAAGTGGGCGTAAAGCAAGCTGGTAACTTCTCTGTGTGGTTGCAGTCTCGGAGGAGCAGTGTCTCTACCAGATCTACATTGACGAGCTCTACGGGGGACTCCAGAAACCAAACGAAGATGAGAAAAAGAAGTGAGTGTGACAAGAGGTGACAGAGGACGGTTGTCACGTCCCTGTCCTTGGGGGCTATGCTGGGACTGCGGCTCCACGGCCTCGGAAACACCCACTGTTCAACCGGTCCCAGTTTCCCCTTTACTGGGGTGGGACGGAGCAGCCACCGGCTGCACTATCCTCCCTCGGCTGCTCTCGGCAACGCTCTGAAGTTGTCCCTGCTGAAATGTCCGTCCTGTCCTTGTCGCTGCGGCCGCGAGGCTGCCCTGGGGCCGAGCGGAGCTGTGGTGGCTGAGGAGGGAGGCAGAGGGAGGGCTGGTTTCTTCCCGAGGAAACTTTCGGCTCTGATGCCTTCTTGCCCGACGCGGAGCTGCCGCGCTGGAGGGGAGAGGCGGGCAGGGGCTAAGCGTGTCTGTGCCCAGGTTGGCGGAGAAGAAGGCTTCTATCGGCTACACGTACGAGGACAGCACCGTGGCTGAGCTCGAGAACTCCTTGGAGAAGCGGGGGGAGGAGGAAGACTCCGAGGAAGACAGCAACACGGACGAAGACGAAGTCATCCCCGATATCGGTAACGGCCCTCCCTTGCCTCCCCCGGTTCGGCAGGCGTGCCGAGCCCTGCCTTGCCGCCCCGGCGGGCTGGGGGTGTGCTGAGCTGCCCGCGCTCTGCCTGCAGATGTGGAAGTGGACGTGGACGAGCTGAACCAGGAGCAGGTGGCCGACCTGAACAAGCAGGCCACCACGTACGGCATGGCGGAGGGGGACTTTGTCAGGTATGGCTGGCGGCCGGGACAGCCGGGGAAAGCCCCAGGACCTTAGCAGAGCCTCGCCGGGGCCTCCCCTTCTCACTGGGGGCTGAAGCCTTTGTGGACGTGGCTGTCTCTAGGATGGGGGCCCCCAAAAACCTCTCCCCCGAGCACAGGCTCCCTTTCTGGGTGCTGGCCGATGGGCTCTTATTGAGGGTCTCTCTTTTTTTGGCGGGGGGGAAAAAGGATGTTGCGGAAGGACAAAGAGGAGGCGGAAGCTATTAAAAATGCCAAAGCCCTGGAAGAGGAGAAGGCCATGTACTCGGTAAGGGGAGCTCCGGCACGCTCTGCCCCGTCCCGCTGCGAGGTTTCGCCGGCCGGGAGCCTCCCGGGGCACCGGGCTGGGCCGAGCGGGCGCCTTGGCCCCCCAATGCTCACGGAGGCACCTCTGCCTCCCGAGGGGGGGCCCGTAAACACCCGGGGCGGCTTCCCCCGGGCCGGTGCCATCTCTTAGCTCAGGCTGCTCTCCTAGGGCCGTCGCTCTCGCCGCCAGAGGAGGGAGTTCAGGGAGAAACGCTTGAAAGGGAGGAAGATCAGCCCGCCCAGGTGAGCTCCCTGGCCCGGCAGCAGAGACGGGGCTCCCAGAGCTCGGCCACGGCCCTGGTCCGCTCGTATCCCTCCCAGGCTGCTCCTCCCTGCTCCGTCCCGGGCGTCGTCCGTGCCCGTGCCAGCCTGCGTGGGGTCGCGGGGCTCCGTCCCCTGGTGACGTCCCGCTGATTTCCTGATTTCTCCTTCCCTAACGCTCGCTCCTTTCGCAGTTACGCACGGAGAGACAGCCCCACCTACGACCCCTACAAACGGTGAGCGGCCGCAGCCCTGGGACGAGCGGGTTCTCCAGGCTGGGGACGTCCCCTTCCTGCGGGTCCCTGCAGCCGGTGGGGAACCTGGCAGCACCCGCGGTTTTTGGGAGGGAGCGTTTTCACCAACTGACGCCGCCTCCCTCCTTGCCACCTCGCAGCTCCCCCTCGGAATCCACTTCCGAATCCCGCTCCCGTTCCCGCACCCCGTCTCCCGGCCACGAGGAGAAGATCACTTTCATCACCAGCTTCGGCGGCAGCGACGAGGAAGCGGCAGCAGCATCCGCGCAAGCCGTCGGCGTCTCCGGAAAAGCCACCGCACTCGGCAAACAGCGCTCCGCCCCAGGGCAGCCGGGCAGCGCCGCGGCAGGTCATAGCACCTCGTCCCGGTCGGTAACTCTCCCATCCGGCTCGCTTTCCCAACCCTTACCCGCAGAGGCGCGGTGGCGGTGGGCCAGGCGAGCTGCCCGGCCCCTCGCGGGCACGGAGCCGGGCCGGCGCTGCGTGGAGACGCTGGCAGGGGATGTTCTCGATGCCGTGGCCTGGCTGCTGGCGCTTCTCGAGGGGGGGGAACGTGGTGGGAGGGAGCGGGTGGGTTCTCCGTCACGGAACCGTGCAGGACGTGTGCCTGCCCCGGTTCTGCTGCGGTGCCGGGGCACGGCTCGCCAGCTCAGAGAGGGTCTTCGTGGCATCTCCGGGTCTTCCTGGAGACGGGCAGGGTTGGGGGGCTGGAATTTGGGTGTGAGTCAAGACACCTCCTGCCCTAAAAGAACGAGAGTGTCTGCCGGCTCCTGGAGAGCTCGGGGAGGGAATCGGGGTGGCCGTCGTGGCTCCTTTCCCGGCACGGCTGGGGGTCCGGGGGGCTTGCTGCCTCCCGAGAGGAGGCCCTTGGCAGAGGGCTGAGCGGCTCCGGGGCCATTCCGGCTGTGCCCGGAGGCACGCTGCTGGCGTGGGGCAGGGGAGAGGTGCCCGCTCCCTCCTCACGGCTCAGCCCCCAGCACCCGCGGGTCCGGCCGTGCCCCTGCCGTGCGGTGCCACCCAGCGCTGGGGACAATGAGGGTCCCAGCCCCTCCTCGCTCGTCCTGCGTGCCAACAGCTCGTCCCGTCTGTCCCTTCCAGGAGACGCTCCTCGTCCTCCTCCACCTCCCCGTCCTCCTCCTCGTCTTCCAGCTCGCGCTCCAGCTCCCGCTCGCACCGAGGCGGCGGCTACCACCGCTCCAGCCGCTACTGCCGTTCCCACAGCCGCCGGTACTCGCGCTCCCGCAGCCGCAGCCGCCGCTACTCGGGAGGGGGCTCGCGGGACAGCCGGCGCCGCTCCAGATCCTATTCCCCCGACCGGGGGTATCGCTACAGCTCCCGCCGCCGCTCCAGGTGAGCTCTGCCCTCGGCTGTCCCAGTTTCTGCCCATTTCGCCCCAGTTCTTCACTGGGCTCCTCCGTGGTGAGTTTTGCCGGTGGCTCGTCGCCCTCCCGCTCAGCCGGAGGCAGCGGTACCGTCCCCTCTGCCGCCTCTTCGGGCTGAACAAGCCCACGTGTCTCAGCCTCTCCCTTCCACTTCGTGCTCCAGCCATTGCCAGACTGGTCCCAGTTTGTTACTGGGAGTCCCACACTGGTCCCCGTATCCAAAAAAGGTCTTGCCAGCGTTAGATAAAGGGGAAAATAATCCCATCGCTCACCCTGCTAGCGGGTGGCTTCACCCCGTGGGCTGCGGGACGCTGCGCGCTCCCCCAGCACCATCTCCGCTCGCTGCTGGGGTGGGGGGGCCCCAGTCAGCCTTTGGGTGCCCCCCGACACCCCCCTCCTTGACTCCCCATCCACAGGAGCCGTTCCAGGTCCGGGGAGCGTTACCGGCGAGGCGGCAGGTCCAGCCGACACTGGAGCAGCAGCCGGAGCAGCCGAAGCCCCAGCGATTCACGGAGCCGCAGCAAGTCGGTGTCTCCGGTGCGAGAGAAACCGCCGAGGCCCGCAGCGTCGCCCGCCGTGGGGGAGAAACTGAAAAAGTGAGGCAGGGGAAGGGCGGGGGGCACCGGAGGGGGGTGAGGAGGGGGTCACCCCCCCGCGCTGATCCCCCCGCTCTTTTTTCCCCCCTTTTAGGGCTGACACTGCTGCTGGTAAAGAGACAGGAGCTGCCAAAGTCAGTAAGAATTTAACCTCACCTGTTTAATTGGCATCACTGCAGAGCAGGCTAAGGGACACGGTGGTGGACGGGCTGGCGGAGGTGCCGGGACTGACGCCGGGTCCCCCCCGCCCCGCGACCCGTTGCGTCCCCCTCCTCGGCCGGGCGCAGGTCCCGCTCCCTCCTTGGAGCTGGGGGGCTGCCGGGCGGGAGCGGGGCCACGGCCGCTCGGGGCAGTCCCGGCTCCGGGCGGGTGGGGGGGAGCGGGGACCCCCGGGATCCGGCTGGCGCTGGGTGCCGTCTGCGCCGAAGCCGGGGGCTGCCTGCCCTGCTTTGCTGGGTCCGGGCTGTCACCGGTGGCTGTCCCCGCGGCCGGTGGCTGTCCCCGCGCCTGGCGGGTCCTCGTGCTGCTCTGGGGGGGAAGGTGGAGGTGGTGGCAGGGGGCTGGGGGAGCCCCTCGCCCCACTCGGAGTGGGGCGGCCGGGCTGCTGACGGGGCGTGGGGCACGGACGTCCTCTCCGGCTCCGTGAGCCTCCCCGTGCCCTCGGGCTGTCCCCAGCCGCCCTGTGTCCCCAGGCCACCCTGTCCCTGGGGTCCCCAGGTGCCTTCGGGCCGTGCCCGCGTGTCCCCCAGCGTCCCCGGGTCGCAGGTGCCACCTCCCGAGGCCGCGGGTGCTCTGGTGGGGAGCGGCTCACGCTTCCAACGCCACCCTCATCCGCCAGCGTTTGTCCCCACAGCACCCACGGGTGACGCGCGAGGTCCCCGCTGCTTGGGGACAGGGCGCGGGGCACGAGCAAAGCCCCCCGCGACGTGGGCAGGGACGCCCGGACCCCGCAGAGGGGCTCAGGGGGCGCACAGAAACGTCGCTGTCACCGCGGCAAGGCCGGCTGGCGCTCGAAGCCGGTGTCCGCCGTGGGGTGGGGGGAGCCTGGGCGGGGGGGCCTCCAGGCCGGGCCAGCGTGGCTGCACCGTGTCCTCGTCCCCCTCCCTTCACACGCGGCTCCGGTTTGGTTGCAGCCCAAGCTGACGCCGCAGGAGAAGCTGAAGCTGCGCATGCAGAAGGCGCTGAACCGGCAGTGTAAGCGGCACCCACGTCCCCCCGCTGCGCCCGCCCCCCTCCCAGCCTCCCCTCCCCATTTTATTGTATTTTTTTTTTTATAGTTAAAGCCGATAAAAAGGCGGCGCAGGAAAAAATGCTGCAACAGGAGCACGAGAGACAGGTAGGGGAGGGCGCGGGGAGAGCCCGGCTGGCACCGTGTGCCGGGATGGAGCCGGTTAACGGGAGATTCTTCTCTTGCAGGAGCGGGAGGACGAGCTGCGGGCCATGGCCCGGAAGATCCGCATGAAGTAAATCCTCTCCCGCCCCTCCGGTGGGATCTGGTGGGATCCGGTGGGTCCGGGCCGCAGCATAACCCCCCCCACCGCCATTTTATTTCTCGGCAGGGAGAGAGAGCGCCGGGAGAAGGAGCGGGAGGAGTGGGAGAGGCAGTACAGCCGGCAGAGCCGGTCCCCCTCCCCACGCTACGGTGAGTGCCGGCGTGAGGGGGGCGGCGAAAAGGGGTTCGGTGGAGCCCCTCCCCCCCATCATCAGGGCTTTGAGGGGTGGGAAAGAAAAGCTGGGGAAAAAAGGGTGGAAAAGGGGGGGCTGCGGTGGGTCCCGGCGTCACCTGAGCGCGTCCCCTCTGCCTTGCAGGTCGGGAATACAGCTCCTCCCGGAGGTACGTCCCCCTCTCCCACCCCACGGGTGGGGGGTCCCCGTGGCCGGGCTTCCCCGGGGACCCCCACTCTCAACCCCCCCTCTCCCCCCCTCCGCAGGCGTTCCCGGTCCCGCTCCCGGAGCCCTCACTACCGGCACTGACGGCGCCGGTTCCGCTGACGGCAAATAAAGATGGAAAACCTGAATCCTGGGCTTTTTTTTTTTCTTCCCGCTCCCCCAGAGAAATTGTAATTCTGGTCAGAAAAGGGCAGAAAAAGGGGGTTGGGTTGGGTTTTTTTAATAATTAAAACCAATTCCTCCTTAGTCGAGGAGGAAGGAGTAGGCGAGGACGTCGGTGCAGCGCAGCAGCGCGGCCGCCTGCACCCCCAGGGGGGTCCGCAGGGCGTCCACCTGGAAAGCCACGGCCTCCACGTCGGCGGCACCGAAGACGGCGTCCACGCGGACCCCCGCCCGCAGGCAGAACCGCGTGGGGCGGCCCCGGGCGGCCGCCAGCCCCCGCAGGTACCGCTGCCGCAGGGCCGCTCGTACCCCCTGCGCCGCCGCGTCCCCCCCCAGCAGCGCCTGGAACCGGGGTGAAGCGGGGCTGAAACCCCGGCTGCAGCCGTCGGGGCCCCGTGGCAGCCGTAGGACCCCCACCGGCACCGGTACCGGCATGGCGGCTCCTGGGGGAGGGGGGGGAGAAAAGTGGGGGGTGGTCACCTGCAGGCCCCCCCACGCCCCGTGTGTTCCTGTGCCACCCCCTTGTAGAGTCCCTGAATCCCCAATTCTGCCCCCCCCCCACCCCCCCCCGCAGCCCCCCAACCGCCTGCTACCCCACACATAGACCCCCCCGGGGCTCTCCACAGAGCCCCAGGACCCCCCAAAACCCCAAGCCGCCCCCACCCCAACAGCCCCACGCACCCCTCTGTGCCCCCCACGGCCTCCCACTGCCCCACAGAGCCTCCAATCTCCCCCCCCCGTAACCCCTCCCCACAGGCCCCTGCCCCCCATACATCCCCCAAGACCCCCTATAGAGCCCCCCCAGCCCCATATGACCCCACAGCCCCGCTCCCCACAGGACCACAGTGCCCCTAACCCCCCCCCCCCGCCCACTGGGCCCCACAGAGCTCCCACAGCTCCCCACGGAGCCCCCCGCCCGTAGGGTCTCCCGCTGCACCCCCACACCGCTCCCACGGGGCCGCCGTACCGCCGGGCCGCCTTCCCGCTCACGCGTGGGGCTGCCGCGCATGCGCGCCGCGCCGCCACCGGAAGTGCGCCACGCTTCCGCGGGCCGCCTTTACCGTCGCCGCAGATTCGTCTTAACGGGCGAGGGGGCGCCGGGGGGGGGCTGGGGGCTCACGGCCGTTCCCCGCGTGTCCCCGTTCCCGCCGCTGCTCCCGGTTGGCGCTGCCGCCTCCTCTGCCTCCTCCTCCCGCCCCCTCCCCGCCGTGGCGAAAGTGCGGCGGCGAACCGAGCGCTGCTCCCGCCGCCGGCCTGGCCCGATTCGCTCCCGCAGATTCGCCACCGCCGCCCGCGCGGGTCCCGGCGCCGGAGCGGGGCTGAGCCCCGCGACGCCGCCTCGTCCCGTCCGCGTTTTTTCTCCTCCGCCTCCCCTTCCCTTCCCCGCTTCTCTCCGACCTTCCCCGGCTCGCCTTCCTCCCCTCCCCGCGGCCGTGGCGAAAGTGCGGCGGCGGAGGCGCAGGGCGCTGGCGGGCGGCGGCGGCGGCTCCGCTCCGGTGCGCGGCGGCTGCGCCCCCCCCCGCCTGCCCCGCCCCGCCGCGTCGCGGCCCCTCAGCGCCGGGCGATGCCCCCGGGGCGGCGGTGAGGAGGGAGAGCTCCGCCATGGAGGCCCCGGGGCAGGGCTGCGGGCCGGCGGCCGCCCCCCCCGAGCCCGGCAACGAGGCCCCGCCGCCCGCTGAGGCCTCCCCGCCCGGGGCGGCCCAGGGACCGGAGGACGGGCGGTTGCGGCCCGGCGCTAAGCGGGTGACGTTCCCCTCCGACGAGGACATCGTCTCCGGGGCGGTGGAGCCCAAGGACCCCTGGAGACACGGTAACGGCCGGGGAGGGGGGGGTGGGCACCGGGTTGGGCTCCGGGGTCGGGGCCGGAGAGGCCGGAGCAGAGGCCCCGGCTGCGGCCCCTCGGGCCCGGGGGAGAGATCCCCGGTTCCCAGCCGAAGCCGGGGTCGGGGGCCAGAGCGTGGCCTTCGGGACCCCCCAAAACCGTGGGCCCGGCCAAGCCACGGAGGCGAATCGGTGCCGATGGCGGGGAGCGGCCGCCCCCACCCTCCCAGCCATCGCAGGCTTCGGCCCGGAGGGGAGCTCCCGGCTTGGCCACCCTGCACCGGCGTGGTGGGAATGGCGGTGATGGTCAGGCTCCGCCGGCGTGGTGGGAGAGCCCTGCCCGGTGCCCGGCTCTCCGGCCGGGGTCTGTGCGCCCACCGCCATGGAGGATGGCGACGGTTCCGCGGCAGCAGCGTGGAGAAACCGGCGTCTCTTCCCCAAAGCGTTACCGGAGCTTCAGCTGCCCGAGGGAGGAGAAAGGGGACGACCTGGAGCTCCGTCCCTCCGAGGTCCCGAGGGTTTCGGTAACGCCACCGGATGCCAACGTCCACCCCAGCCCCTCCGGCAGCGCGGGGAGCTCGGCGCAGCGAGCAGACGAGCGTCGTGTTCCCGGGAAACATCCCCAAACGAGGGGCACGGCCAGAACCTGAGCTCCAGCAAAGCGCCGGCAGCCGTTCTCCCGGTGTTCGTCGATCCGCTGCCAGTGGGTGCCAGACCCATCGGGGGCTCCGCTCGAGGCCCCTCTGCCGGGCTGGGTGAGGGGGTTTGGACCGGGATCCCGAGAATTGCGTGATGTGACTGGCTGCAAATTTCAGGACATTCTTTATCCCGTACTGAAACACGGGAACCGGCTGGAGATACGGTGTAGGACGTCGCGCTGCGCTACGAGCGTGGCCATCCCAAAAGCTCCTCGCAGGCCGCTGCTCGCCAGGGTTTGCGCCGTGAGCTGCGTTTCTCTATCCCAAACCGAACCGCTGCGGTACCCGCCACCAAAAATCATCGGTCGCCGGCAGCCATGCCTCCTTTTTGGGAACCAAACAGGCCTTTCTTTTTATTTTTACTATGTCGCAAGCTAGAAATTGGGTTTTTCCTGAGTTTTTTCTAGTCGTGCGCCTCCTTGGGTGATGAGACCCGTTCCGGTTTCACTGCACGGACATCGGACGTGGCCTAAAGGGCGCTGGATCTCGTTCTGTAGCACCGATTAATTCTGGTTTTATTGCTCGGCGTTAGCCGGCTCGTCCCGAGGCAGTAACCCGTAGCCAGATGCCTCCGGCAACGGCGAAAAACCGCTCGCTAACGCGATGTTGTTGTTCGTGTGTCCTGCCAGCCGTGTTAATATGAAATTTCTGCCGCTCCGATCCTGCTCCGGATGAAGACGTGGTGTTTGCCTGGCGGAGCAAGCCCGGGGCTTGTCCCCCAGGCCCTTCTCCGCTGCTCCAGCACACGGACGTCGTTCAGCGCTCTCAAACGAGCCGCTCTGTTTCCACACGGCCGTATCCCAGAGGGAGATCCCAGATTCCTCAGCCGAGCTCGCCTTTCCCGAGGCTCCGGGCGTGCTGGCTCGGAGCTAAAAGCTTTCCCCGAAGGCATCGCGCCCTTTGGGTGTTGGGGACCTTTTCTCGAAAGCCGTTTAACCTCAAACTTCAGCCCCCGAAGGTGCCCAGCGTGAAGGGCCCGAAAGCAAATTTCCCCTCTGTAATTAGAGAGGAATCCCGTACGCTGCCGATCGTCCCGGCGCTGGGATTTGGGGAAGCCGGCGTCATCCGGGGCAGAGCCGGCATCCGGGACCTGCCTTTCCCTTGACTTCAGGAGCGCGTTGCCCGTGACACCGCTTTTATTCTTCCTCTCACGTGTGGATAATAACTGTTTCTATTCGGGGCTTTATTTATCTCTCATTCATCATTCGTCGGCTGAAATTGCTCGGGTGGATGCGCCTCTGCTCATTTAGCTTCCTTCTGGCTACTTGAATCCCAGCTCTCCTTGCCAGCCGGTACCGGCAGGGCCGGTTTTGCCGGGTGGCGAGAGGCTCGGCACCGCCGCTCGCACATCGGTTTGGGTCCTCCTCTCCGGTGCGCTTGCCACCCCGAAGCCCTCGAGGGTTTGGAAGAGGAAGGTAAAGAAGGCGTATGGTTTACCGCGAAGCTTCGCGCTACGCGACGCGAAGGAGGAGACGTGTTGAGAGCATCGTCGGCGTCGTTTACCGGGCAGCGGGGCTGTCTGCTCCCGGTTTCTCACCCCACGAGGCAGACGCTCGATTATTTTATAAACCGGCCATGTGTGAACGTCAGCAGTTCCCTCGCCTCTCGCAGAAACGCCGTGCTTGTACGCCGAGAGGCGGTCAGTGGCTTTATAGCATCACGTTTCTTACCGCATCAAGCACCGTGGCTTTTTTTTTTTTTTAAATATTCCTCTTTTTTTACCTTCTTTTCCCGCCTTGGGACCATTGCACCTTTAAAGCGTCCCAATCCCACAGCGCTACCTGAGCTCGTAGATCAGTGGCCTCTCGACAGACCCGTGTCGGGTTCCGTTCGTCAGCCCTCCTTTCTGTGAAACCTTGCCGATTAGCATTAATTATTTCTACCTTTAATTCTTTATTGCCAGGCTGCAGTACCGGCCTCTCCGCCGCCTCGCCCGGATCGACGTCAGGTTAAATTACGACGCTTTCTGCTCTGACCTTGCTCTCCGCTCCTTCCCTGCAGCGGCCTCGTGGCCGGTGGCTCTCTGCCGGCCCCGTACCTCCGCCGACGGAGACCCAAAAGACCCAAAAGCTCGTCACGTTTTTTCCCAACTTGTTTTCTGACAAACTCTGTCTTGATTTAAGCCCGCGCAAGTCCAAGGGGTTGGCTAGGATGGGATAGCTGCCTGATGTACCCGGAGAGGGGACGATTCAGGGCCAGACGCTGCTGCCGTCCGGCACCCCGCAGGCACGTGGTTTGTGGTGCCGCGGTATTCGTTGGGAAATGAGCCAGAGCACAAGACGAGGGGGGGAAGTGCCCCCTTATTTCCTTCCCCCCCCCTCCTACGGCTTCGCCAGCCGCTGTGTTAGAAAGCTCAGGAGCTCCGTGCTTGAGGAGAGGAGCCAGAGGGTTCCCTGTCGTCGAGACGTGTCTTCTGCCGTCTCTGATGGAAAGCAGGGGAGGGGAAAGACGTCCCCTTCGCCGGAGGAAGAGCGCATCCCGGTGTCGGGGTGACTCTGGCACTGCCTTCCTCTCCCTGCAGCGGGTCCCACCGGACCGAGAGCAAAGGAGCCGCTTGATTGCCGGCAAACTCCTCTGCTGGGGTTTTTTTTTTTTATGCTTCCCTAGAGAAGAAAATAATTTTCTTCCCGCTGCTGTTCCCCCTGCGTGGGAAGACGGGACGCGAAGCCTCGCCCGGGAGAAGCGGCAGCAGGATGCTCCCGAGCGGAGGCAAAGAGTGAGAGATCTCAGCTGGTGACCTCGGGGATGGAGGTAAATCGTTTGATTTAGATCGCGTTAAAGTCGCTGCCTGATCGGATTTTGGGACGTACTCCCCGAGCAGCGCCAGGGCAGGGACGTCCCGGCTGCCTACGTTGGCTCTCGCCTCCTTTTCCTTACGCTCTGCCTCCCGGGATGCGGCTCGGAGTCAGCGCAAACTACGCAAAGTGCGGCGTGAGCCTGTGAAAAATCAGTTTTCCTCTTCCGTGGCGCGCAGGCCGAGAAGACGAGCTGACCGCAGCCGGCGGCTAATGCCGCCTGTTAATAAATAACGACCTGTTTGCTTTGGCGTCGCGTCGTCCCGGGCTTGGACGTGGACGGAGGAGCAGGCGAAGCAAAACCCGCCGCGGGCAGAGCGGTTACAGGGCATGGAAATGCCGGGATTTAATAGGATTTAACGGTCGGTCCCCCCTCCGTGCGGTGCTTCCTCGCGGGCAGCGGGGCCTCTGCATCATCCCGATCCCCCGGGGGATTAAGTGCCTTTCGGGAGAGGTAAATCCCGAGGGATTTGGGGATCCTTTCCGGGGGATCCAGGTTTGTTGCTGCCTGAGTTGCAGCACCCCGGGGGGCTCCTCGTCGAGAACCGGAGGAAAAAAAAAAAAAAAGCCCCGAAGAGCTCGTAATTAAGGGCAAAACACACATAAACGGTGCTTTTGGTGCCTGGGAAAAGGAGAGTGGCACGAGGCCACTGTCATCTTTTGCAGGAAGAAGCGTTATCTGCATTTTAAACTTTATCCATGACTGTTTCTGGGTTTTCTTCTGAATTTTCCAGGCTTTCTCCCAGTGCTTTGTCAGCTGAGCGGCCGCGGTTTGTGTTTTCCGGTGCCCATGCCGTCACTGGAGCAGCTCCCGGTGAAGCCGGCGGCCGCTCTGCCAGGAGCCGTGGGCAAAAATTAGTAGAAAATTATCAGATGAAACACGTCGAGTTACACAGGAGGCTGGGAAATACTCTCGTTATTGCTCTTCGGATCTTAATCCACCGAGCAATAATAAAGAGATTAATTACTAAGGTAGTTAACTCTGTTTGGGGATATTAGCGCAGGGTTTTAAAATGGCAGAGGGGGTCAGGACGTGAGCGGGGTCAAAGCCGGTCGTCGTTTGAGTAATAAATCTTAGTTCTTCGTTAGGGAAATGTGTTGAAGTCTCGTGCAGCCGCTCTTCTCCGGGGGGAACCTGAAGCACCGTGAGACGAGCTCTGGTTTCCATCTCGTTTTGTCCTTTAACGTGGTTATTTTTGGAGCAGATGTTAAGGAAGGAGGGATCCAGGACGCTGTCGGGGATGCTCCGAATGGAAACCTGCGCGGTCTCCAGCCTGCTCTTTCTAAAACCAGATATTTGAAGCCGCGGGTAATTCCACCCGAGCTAGGAGTCGGCCACGCTTCGCTTGCTCAAGTCACCCGCCCAACCATGTGTAAATATGTATTTTATCAAACCTGTTTGCAGAACAGCTCTGCTTTTGTTTTACGGACGACGTCGGCAGCGTAAAGCCCTTCCGCCAGCTCCGGAGCAGCTGAAAAACACGTGCCGTGCCGCCGGATCGGCCTCAGCCCTCGCCTGCCAGCCTGCTCTGCCAAAAAAAAAAAAAAAAAAGGCTTTTCCCAGAAATTTCAAGGGTTTTTAGAAGACGGGTGTTACAGACGCTGCAAATATTTGCTGGTGAGCCGCAAGACAGAGCTCAGACAGGAAATATTAATACTGACTTGCAGGCTTCGTTACCACAAACGGGCAGGAGAGCGGCCCTTTGCGAAGGGGGAGAAGAGAAACGAGCAGGGATGGGACGCTCTAAAAAGCGGCGTAAAGATCGTTTTTAATTAAACCCCCTGATATCTAGCGAGGAAATTCCCTCGGAGGGTCTCGGTGCCGATCCTAAGGATGGATCGTTGGGGCAAAAGCGAGAATGTTTTTCGTGGATCTGAGTTTCGGAAGAGCGCGGTGGCCTCGGAGCGAAGCCCGAGCCTTGCCGGAAGAACCGCCGCTGCTCGGTGTTGGCGTTTAACCTCCTTAACGGCTTCACAAGAGCAAAACCGAGATCAAATCCCAACCGCCCCTACCAGCAGCCCCAGCAAGATGATCCGGAGCCGCCGCGGAAGGGTTATGGACCAGCTGGGTGATCTCCTGTCAGAAACGCCGCGGGGATTGCCGGGGGACGCACGGGGACGTGCGGAGCGGGTGCCGGGCTCGCCGGCGTTCTTGGTCTTGCCCGTACGGTTACGTTGCGACTCTGGGGGTAAACTCGGGGCGTTTTCCAGCACCCGGCAGATGCAGGAGCTGCGGGTGGGAACAGACACGGCACTGGCGGTGAAGCCCGGAGAAGATCTGGGAGCAGCAGGTGAGAGGTTCCCGCCGGTGATCTGGATCCGCTCGTGAGCCTCTAACCGCGTGGATGAAATCACGCCGGGATGTTCTTCGGAAACGGGGGAGTCGCTCCTGTCGCGCGGACCACGGCGTCAGCGCAGCTCTCGGCTCGCGCGGGACAGCGAGCTTCTCGGTGCACGTCTCTGCGTGAAGGCGGACGTCGGAAGCGGCTCGAGGGGACCACGAGATCTGTTACTTCTTCCCGCTGGGCTTCCAGCGAGGCTCGGCGAGTGCCGAGATGTGCCGGCACGTGCGCAGAGGGAAGCGGAAGCAAATCCCCGTCCTCCAGCAACGAGGGTTGTTAAAATTTCGGACTTCCACCCAGGAGAGGACAGAGCGAAGCATTTTACCGCCGGGAACTAATAAAAAACTAGATTAGCGAAGCGTGCTTGAGTTCAGATTTGGGGAGAAATCCTTCAACCAGGACGCTTTGGAGCCGGGTTCGCAGACGCTTGGATCACCCCGTGCCCCCTTGCACTCCCGGGGTGCTCGACCGCATTCGGACAGCGGCGACTCTCCTTCGCTCTCCTCGCTTTCCCAAAATCACGCTTGATTTTTTTTTTTTTTTGAGGAAAACGTTCACGTGGCAGATGGGATCCGAAATGTCGCAGCATGCTGCTAATCCCCTCGCTAACCTTAATATTTCTCTTATTTTTTTTCAGACGCGGGGCTCGCTCGGCCTCGGTGGATTTTTCTCCCCGGTGCCTTCTTCAGCTCCCGGGGAATCGACAACCCAGCACATCCCCGCGTCGCTTCGGAGGAGCGAATGCTTTCTGTCGCGTGGGGCTTTTGGGGTGTGAAAGCGGGTCTTAGGCTTCGCCTACTTAAGTGCTGGCTTGGGCTGTATTTAAACCTTTGCTGCTTTGCTCGGCCGGGCGTTAGTTGTCCCCGCAAACCTCGCCACGGTGGCCTGGAAAGGGTCGTAGGGCTAAAAACTGCCGAAAAGGCGTTTTTTTGCGTGGTGCGCCTGAGCCGGGGCGCGGCGTTGCCTCTGCCACGTGTCGCTCTGACCATGTCCCGCTGCAGAGGTGCCTGACGGGTTTGTTGTGAACAGGAAGAAGATTAAAATAGTCTTTTTTTGTTGTTGTTTGGTCGGTTGTTTTGCAGCTGGCAGTGCGTTTAGGTTTTTATCGAGCTCTCTGGATGTCGTAATCGTCGGGGATGGGAGGAGGGGGTTGCTTCGTGCTCTGCCAGATGAGGTTCCCGGGGAATCTGGTTTCTCCAGATCGTCTTCCGACCGAGGATGGCCTTAGTGTTTATTCAGGCCGATCGCCGAACCGAAATCGCGCCAAAAGCGGAGGTGGGCATCGCCTCACGTGGCTAATGATCCCGCGGCAGCTCCCGCCGCCCGCGTCGGCTTCCCCGGCATCCGGAGCGGCGGCATTACCCGTGATTCAGGGAAGGCAGAAGCGGTGAGTAAATGCCGCTTGGCTGCTTGGAGCCGGGCTCGGCGGCGCCGAGGCGGTGACGGCAAAAGCACCCCTCCCGCGGCTTCCAAACGAGGAGCTGAATTTTGAGGATGTATTTACCAGAGGATGACAACTCTCGGAGATTTTAGCTGATGTCTCAGACTGACCCCCCAGTCTGCCGCACGCTGTTCCGGCTGTCTCCGGAAGCCGATTAGGGAAAATCTAGAGTTATACGCGGGGGTGGATGCTCCCTGTCTGGCTCCGTGCCCGCACAGTGATCGCAAAACGATCGAGTGAAAAACCAAAGTTGAGTGAAACTAAAAGCAAGAGGAACGAATTCGACAGCGGTTTATTAACCACCGCAGCAACCTGCTGAGGGGGGCCGGGGTTTGTCATCCTGTAACTCTTTCTACTCCCGAAAGAGCAGCTCTTGTGCCAAAACACGGCTGGAGGAGGCAGGAGGTGCCGGCTACGCTCCTCCGGCCCCTCTTCTGCCCGAGCAAGACGGGGCTTGCTCCCGTAGACGTGTTCGAGCAAGCTCTGCTCAGGTTTTCCTTCATTCTGTTGCGTTCGGACATCCTTAATCCTTGTAATCTCCTTGCAGGCTCCTCTCCCGGCGGATAGCGGCGTCCGACGGGGAAACAGGGACGTGTCGATCCCTGCAAACACCCCCGTAACCTCAATTCTTACCCTGTGCTTTTTCAGCCCAGAACGTGACCGTCGATGAAATCATGACCGCCTACAAGCAAGCCTGCCAGAAGCTGAACTGCAAGCAGATACCCAAACTACTGAAGCAGATACAGGTATAGCCGGTGGAGGTGCTGTCCCAGCACCGAATGATCACGCACACCCCTTTATTACACGACTCACCGTAGACTTTTACAGTCACTGGCGTGTCACACGGGAGCAAAAGCTCCCGTTTTCATAGCACGAGCAGGTTTCTGGGCAGGTGAAGCTTGCTGCAGAGAGCAAAAGTGAAGGAGCTTGCTCGCAAAATATTATGCGTAATTTAATGTTCTACCAGACCCTGTTTTTTCCCCTGCCGAAGCTGCGTCCATCTCCTCGGGCTGCTGTGCGGGGGTAGCTCCAGCCCGGCTGGCAGCGGCGGGTGCTGGAGGTGGGCTCCGACGTCCCCGCTGCCCCCCCCCCCCTCCCGGCACGCCATCGAGCCGGGGGACGAGACTCGAAGGGGCTCGTTTGCAAAGCGGTTTATAGCTCGGATGTTATTTTAAATGGAAATCTGCGCATGCGGTCGGGGGAAGGAAGCCCGCGGGGAGACCGCGACGAGGGCTGTGGTTTGCCCTGCTCACGTGGGGTGAATAAAAGTCCCATTTAAATGCTCAGGCCTGAGAGCAGCACGCTGGAGCACGATGTTCAGAGCTCTTCCCTTGGCCTGGGAGGGAAGAGTTTTGCTTTTTCACCCGCTGTGCCTTCCCCAAGCAGCTCCGGTGCCTTGACAGACCCTCATCTTCATCAGCCACCCTTCCTCGTAGACCTCCAAGACCTTGTCCCGGGGAGGATCACCAGCTCGCCCTGTGCCTCCAGCCTGCAAAGCGCCGTAGGTGGCAGCTTTGCTTTCGAGTGAACCACGGGCTGGGAGTTCCCATATCCTCTCTTCATTTGGGGGAGGATTTGCCCAATTTGTCACGTTACCTCGTTATTCTACCACACTCATTCCCCTTCCCCCCCCCACCGCCCTCCTCCTCCTCCTCCTCCTTGAGTATGAAATGCTGCTTTTTTTTCTTTTGCAGGAATTTAAAGATCTGGCTCCCAGGATAGACTGCTTAGATCTGAAAGGTAAGCTCCTTTTCCATCACCAGGGGATTTTCTTTCTCTTCTGGGCAATCCCGGTGTTTCATTCCGTCGGTGCGGCTCTTGCTGGAGTCGCGGTCCCAGCTGGGGCTCTTGCAGGCTAGAGCGGGAGAGAGCCTTAATCCCAGCAAGAGCAGAAAAGTAAGTACCGGAGGTGTTTCTGTACGAGGAGTATTAACGTCCTGGTCGAGGAGCACCAAAACAGCAGCAGAATAGCTTCAGCGGCCCCTCGAGCAGCGGACTGTCCCTCACCACCTCCGAGCACCGTCCTCATATACCCCCTGCCTCCCGAAAGGGCTCGTTCGGGGCACGAGTTAGGGCTGAGCGGAGCGGGTTTGGTGGAATACTCCTCCAACTGATGTATCGAAACTCCTCGCCCCATGGGAAAACTGGAAAGGTGTTCCGGTTAATTCTTCTTACGGCAAACGTCTTTGGGAACGGTGGCTTTTGTGGAGCATCTCCCCTGGGTCCAGGAAGGAGAGGAAGAAGAAGGTCATCTTCGCTTCCCTGCGAGGCAAATATTTTCCAGGGGGTTCTTCTCCTAGCAGGTCGCTGCCTCTCTCCTCCTGCCTTCTGCTGGTCTCCTTCCCTTCCTAAAGAGCCTCTTCTCCCGCTCTGCGCTGGGGGATGCCTCCCAAAAACAACCTGGCAGACGGGCAGCAAGAGCGGCCGCGGAGCAGGGATGCTCCCCAGCGCAGCCCGGGAGGAGACGGAACGGTCAGCGTTGACCGGAGCGTTCTTCCTTCGTGGAGCGATGGTGTTGGCGTTGCTCCTCTCAGCGTCTGCCTCTTGCTGAGGTCCCGCCCGGGCCGTCCCCGTTTCCCACGACCCTCAACGGGTGTGCGAGTGGTTGGGGTTTGCTCCGGCAAACTCCGGCTTGGCTCTGGGGACAGAAGCCGTTTGCCGGGGGCTGCAGCCTTGGGGTTTAATCCGTAGCACTTGGTGCCTGTTGTCGCTTATTCGGTGTTTGGGGGGGGAGACCCAAAGGCTGGGGAACCACTTGGGAGCTGCTGTTATCGAACCCGAGAAAATACCTTGCTGCACGGGGAGCCGGGGTGTCCGTGTCCTGAGCTGATTCGCCTGCCGGAGGACAGACGTGCTGCTGGAGGAGTAACAACACGAGCTTGCCCAAACACCTCCCCACAAATAAAATCTTTTACAGGCCCCGTCACCGTCATTTGGACTCAACTTTTGCCAGACAGGATTTTATTTTGACTTCTTACAAATCTCGGAGTCGTCGGCTGGCTGGGCAGCCGGAGCCCGCGTCCCCCTTCCCCTAGAAGTGGGGGTTTCTCGGAAGACCCCAAGCGATGCCGAAGCCCGGCTGCTGGTTGCTTTCTGCCGTTACCCGCGACAGGACGCCGGCACAGCCCAGGCTCGGCCTTTAGCGAAGGGATCGTAGTCCCCCTCCGCAGCGCGCACTTTGCCTGACCGTTTCCCCCGCCCCGGCGCGCAGCCGCTTCTCCCCTGCGCTGGATCCCCCTCGCGATGGTTATCCCAACAGAAACAAAGCTCTGGGTTTATTTTAAGCTGCTTTCCACCTTTTTCGCTCGAGCTGGCGTTGGACGTGGCCTCCTCTCGCTTGGAGACGTTGGAGGGAGCTGACGAGGGACTGCAGCTCGCCCCGGTCTCGTTGAGTGAATTCCCAGCTCCGCAGGGTGGGATCGGCCCGTGGCTTGGCTCCGGCGTGGAAAGGGCGATCCGTTTGGGAGGCACAGGCTGGTTCCCCATCGCCGTCGCCTTCGCTGACGAGGCGATACCAGCCGGGCAGGGGCCGGTGGGACGCGGGCCGGTGGGGCTACTGGAGACCCCAACGGGCCACCGTTTGCCGCTGCGTTTTCGGCTTTCGATGTTTCAGAGGGGGTCGGTGGGGTTGCAGCGCGGACCAGACCGTTCTTCCTACGGCGGGCAGGATCTGCTGGCGTTAGGAGGAAAGGCAGAGCTTCCGCCGCCGCATTTGCAGGTCCTCTCCTCCCCAAATACAGTTTGCCTGGCGGAATCACCCACTGGCAATCGATGCGGCGTCTAAAAGCAGCCAGCCCAGATGGTTATTGGGGAAAAAGCCCCATTTTTCAACCAGAAGGAGCTCGTGCAGTGGTTTTGGGGGAGGCAAAGCCCCGTAAGCCAGCGGGGATGAGCTATCGTGGCTTGTCTGCGGGCTGGCCGGCACCTCGGGCCTCGGAGACTTGCTGCCCCGCAGGGCTGGTGAGGACGGTCCTAGGAAATAAGCAAATGAATAAGTAAATAAAAAGCTCAAAGTCTTGGGAAATGTTCTCAGAGCAGCTTGTGCCAGCGCTTCCCTAAATTGAAACGTGAATAATTTAATTTGTCAGAGGCAGCAAACCAGCGTGCGTATTTACAGCGTGCGGGCAGGGATTTAATTTCGCCCCCGTGGTGCTTTTATGTAGCAAAAGGAGTAATCGGCCGGCCGTTAGTTCGTCGGCGGAGATGCTGGTAGCGTAATTCCAGATGGGCTGAAGCTGGCGAGGGGCTGGCTTGTTGGGAAGACGACTGTCTGCCCAGCGGCGAGGCAGAAATCCCGGCTTTCGAAAGCATTGCCCCTGTGGCTGATCTGCGTTGGGCGAGCGACCGCGCTGGTTTTTAGGTGGGTTTCCAAAAATCCTCCGAGCTTACCGCGTGTAACCCAGCGAGAGACGTCCTTTCCGAAGTCTCCCTGCGGATCCCTCTCCCGGCTGCTGGCGAGCCCCGGCGCGGCGGTCGGGGCTCCCTGCCGTGGCCGGTCCCCGTTTGTTAACGAGAAATACCCATCCGAGGTGATGCCTTCCGCGCTGGGCCGGGCTCGCGTGAATAAATCAACGTGAATGCCCAAAATTGGGTTTGAATTTCCCTTCAGGCGGGGTGTATGAAAGGTGTGCTGCCTCCGAACGGGGGAGAAAGCCGCCTTTCCACGTGTCCTTGTCCTGCGGCTTGGGGCTCTCGAGTTCACGGCTGGACGTGCCCTGCGCGTTACGTGCCGAAGCACCCAAATTCACCTTATTCTGCTCTTTCCCCAGGGGAGAAGCTGGATTACAAAGCCTGCGAGGCGCTGGAAGAAATTTTCAAGCGGGTCCAGTTCAAAATTGTTGATTTGGAGCAAACGAGCTTGGATGAAGATGTAAGTGGCCGTGACCTCTCCCGGTTTCTCGTTCCTGTTTCGCAGCTAACGCGAACCTCACGGGTTTTGTCGTCGGTCCTTAGCTCCTCCTGAGCGCTGACTTATTTTTTTGGGTCTGTATTGTGTCACTGTACCCGTTCCCTTCATACCCGCGCTCTTATTTAGCGTGGTTTTATTAGTTTAGTAGATTATTATCTGTTGATGCAGCATTTGCTGCTCCGAAAGGAAGAGGTTGACTGCTGGCTTTGAAGCCCGGATGGCCATGAAGCTCCGAGGCATTTTAAATACGTATTTTAAAAGCTCTTCTGAAAGCTGAGGGGGTTGTGAGTAGCTCTCAGACGGCTTTTCAGGGCCGAGGATGAAGTTCAGGCTCCCTTCTGCACGTCCCGTCCCATCCCGACTTGCCTTCCTCCTCCCTCGCAATGCCTGGGGCCCTGAGTTCAGGTCCCAGCGGGTAAGCGGAGGAGGTTAGAAATTAAGGAAGTGGTTAAAAATTATTTTAGCCAGCTCTGATCCCGAGCTCGCCTTGCCCCGGAGCATCCCCTTTCAGTCCTTGCGTCTCCAAGGCTCGTGTTTTTCCCGCGTCGTCCATCCCTACCCCGAACCTGCCTTCAGACCTGTCTTGTCCGTGTTTGCTCGGAAGCCCGTGATGCCTTTTTTTCCCTCCCCCCCACTGCTTTTTCCCGCTCAAGCAGCACTTTGGGAAGGCCCAGGAGCCACGAGGTTCTCGGGACCGCTGCCCCTACAAAGTGGGGGAAAATGTGACTTGGACGGTGGCTCTGGTCCCACCCCGTGACGGTGCTGGCTCCGAGCCGCGGCGGTTTCTCGCTGACCCCGTCCCATCCTGCGGCCGTGCTGACGCAGCCGGCCGGCGTCCCGCCTGACTCGGGCACGGTCCCGCTGGGCTGCCGGGGCGGCCGCAGGACGGGGCTGTTTGGGGGATGGATGAGTCCCCTGACGGCGGCGCGGACGTGCGGCCGCAGAGCAGGGACGGGCTGGCTGAGCTCGTGACACCTTTGGCTGTAAAACGATCCTGTGCTTCGTTCGACTCGTTATCTTGCAGCGCAGGAGGAACGATTATACGTTAATAATTTAAACGTGTCCCGTGGCTTCAGAGCTGGGCGGTGCGGGCAGAGGTTGCGTTAGAGCGAGGCCGTCTGCAGAGCGCGAGCTGTCTGACGTGGCTCCGCATCTGCTGCCGGGGGAAAACATCCACGGAGGGTTAACACCAGCCCCCCGCAGCCCTGAGACCTCCCGCTCCTGTCCCCCCATCCCTCCGATTTACTCCGATTCACTCCGCATCAGCAGTCTTTTTCCCCCGGGGAGTTAATCACCCAGTACCCAGATTCTTCTCCTCCTCCTTTCCTGCCGATGAGCAACCCCGTTTCCAGCAGAAAGTCCTGTTGTTCCCCAAAGACCTGTTCTTTCTCTTGTTTGCCTTCATGCTGGTGTTTTCCAGTCCTCCAGGTCTCTCCGCATAATTTTTCGGGAAGCCTTGCAGCGCTTTTGTGGCTCTTCTCTGCCCGCTCCAGCATACATTTCAGCTAATTTTCTCCGAAGAGGCTCATTATGTAATTAAGCAAATTGTTCCGCTTCTGCCGTAGGAGCTTTAGACATTTCACAGGCAAGAGTCCTGCTCTGCTAATCCCTTTCACTCCTAACCCTGCTATAAGTCTTGGGTTTTATACCTTTTTTTTTTTTTTTTTTTATTTTTTTAGCCCGATTGGATTATCGGGTGATTTCTTGGCTGGGGAAACGTCGCTGCTGCCTGCGGAGCTGGACAACCCCGCAGGGAGCTGACAGGCACTGGGCCGATAGCCCGGCCTCAGCTCAGGTTGAATATCCAGAAAAAAACCCAAAACAAAACCATTTTTCCACGTTCTTGGAAGCGGCGTTCCAGTGCCTGCGCGTCCCTGGTGCCGTAACCTGCTCTGACCGAGTTCGCTTTCTCTCCCGGTGCCGAGAGGGGCAGGGTGGGGGTTGAATCCCTCCATAAGCTGCCATCTCGGGTTCGCTCACGGAAATCTTCGCCCGCAGGCTTTACCCCGCGGGGCGGTTCTGCCGGCACAGCCTGCGGCGGGATCGGCTACACCGGAGCCATCATCCCATCCCAGGCCTTGCCGGGTCCCCGTCTGCCCGGGTGACGGTCCCCGAGCACGTGCCCGATGGCGGGGGCACGGGGAATATGGCGAGATGCCTTTGGTTTTTTTTTTTGTCCTCCTGGAGTATCCGTGGGCAGCAAATCTGCAGAGAGACCGCGGGGGGACCCGGCTGTGCCGTGGCCGGGGGAGCACAGGGGCTGCTGGGGGCTGGCACGGGGTGGGGGGGGGACGCAAAGCCCGGTGCCAGCAGGCACGGGGACGGGCGGACTCGTCACCTGAGGTGCTAATTCGTTTGCGCTTGAGGTTGAAGGAAGGGCTGCCTTGGGGAGGGGGGGATGCGGACTTTGTCTGCAAGAGCTTAATGACGACGTACCGGAGCGGTGACGTGAGGTCGTGCGAGAGGCGTCCAGAGGAGCCGGCCTGTGCCTGAGCCGCTTGCATCCCAGCCCAGCAAAACCTCTTTTTTTGTTGTTTTTCTTTTTTTTTTTTTCCCCTTTCAAATCCCGCTCAGCCTCTGCCCGTGTGCTTAACGCAGCTTTTCCGTCTGCCTTTGTTTTGCAGGGCGCCTCGGCGTTGTTTGACATGATCGAGTATTACGAGTCGGCGACGCACCTCAACATCTCCTTTAACAAACACATCGGCACCCGAGGCTGGCAGGCAGCTGCCCACATGATGAGGAAGGTTTGTGCTCGCTCACGAATATTTTCAGCACCCGCTTTAACTCCCTCTCGGGTGAGTCTCTCGAAAGACTCCCGTGTGCTTCCCCAGACCGTACGTGTGGTTTTGTGCTCGCTTGTCCAGAAAACCACCCGGTTCACGAAGACCTGGTTAGCCCAGGCTCGGAGGCAGGAAAAAAAACCTCACCCTTCCCACTCGCCACGAGGTTGCTTAATGCCTCGGCGAGCACCCCGAGCAGAGAAAATGGAAATGCAGATCCCAGCAAAAAAAAAAATCAAAAGCAGGCTGTTATTAGTGGTGTGCTTGCAGGGTCAGCCTCTGGAGCTGAGTAGTCATTATCTTTACGGCACGATGACTAGCGCCGGTGTTTGGCTTTTGCAGGGCTAATTAACCTCATTGTTCAGCGCTTGAATTCGCTCCGAAAGCCGAGCGCAGAGGAGGCAGCGTCCCGTGCCTCCTGCTCAGGGCGCGGCGCAAAAACCACCCTCGATCCGCAATTACCTCTCGACCTGCTAATTTTAATTTCGGTGTTACCGATGGTTCACCCGGCGCGTTGCGCAACTCCGGTTGGAAAGCTGCGTCTCCGTAGCGTTCCCCGCCACGCAGGCGTCTTCCCGGTGGGGCTGATATTGGGAATTGGAGCTCACGCGGTAGAGGCAATGCCCACCCCGTGTTTTGGAGAAGCCAAATGTCGCCAGGCGGTGCTGGCCGACCCCGTAGTGATGCTTTAAAACCGGCCGCGTGTACGCAGGTGCGGTGATGGAGCTCGAGACACCCTTGGTACGGCTGCAGCTTGGGGCTTTTAATTTCTGGGTAGGCGAGGGAGAATCCAGAGGTGTGAAAGGGCTTATGTTAGGACAGAAAATGGTAAATCGGCCAAACAGAGGCCGTTGGCATGCCGCAGATCTCGAGCGGGAACAGACGGCGCGTGCGAAGCCAGGGAAGGGTCTTAGGGCTTGGATCCAACCCCGGACAAGGGACACGTGGCTCGATGCCTTCCCAGACCCCGGATCCGGAGAGCTCAGGGCAGCACATCCTCGGATGTGTGAGGATGAGGGAAGCTTTTCTTTGGAGAACGCGAAGCTGCTACGGTCACCCGAAGCACATCCTCCCCGGTGCCGTAGCTTGAGGGTGACGGCAGACTCGGCACGGAGGCGATTCTCCGGGAGATAAGGTGTTTATCTGGAATAGTGTGGTTCGAGCGTGGAGCTCGGTGCGGGCTGTCCCAGCCCGTGGGGTTATCCGAGCGGTTCCTTCTGGCTCTTTGGCTTTTATCTGAAGCCCGTAGGGTGACCAAAACAATGTTTCGGATTAGCGTAAGTCATCCCAGGAGCTCTTACCTCAGCGGCCCGGTGGCCGGGATGAGACTCAGCTTGGAAAACAGCTTGGCCTTAAACCTGACCTAGCAAAACAGCCAAAAAACCAGCAGCCGAGGCTGCGCGGGGCCGAGCGCTGATCCCTCTCGTGTCTTCCCCTCCGCAGACGAACTGCCTGCAGTACCTGGACGCCCGAAACACGCCCTTGCTGGACCACTCGGCACCCTTCGTGGCACGTGCCCTGCGCATCAGCAGCAGCCTGGTTGTCCTGCACCTGGAGAACGCCAGCCTCTCGGGACGCCCGCTCATGCTGCTGGGTGAGTCACCGGAGAGCGGGCACCGAGTTCGGGCATCCGCAGCGCCCGCCCGTGTCCCAAAACGGGGCGGGATGCCGGGTGCACGGGGCAGAGCAGTGCCGACGCCGGGCTCGCCGTCCTGGCGATGCGGAGCGGGGTCTCGGGGCGGTCAATGCCAACGCGGCGGCACCGGCGTCTGTCCCGGGTGGGAGGTCGGGTGTTTCTGTGCCAGCCCAGCCTGCGGGCAGTGGGTGTAAGGCAGCGCTGGGCGGCCCCCGTCGTTAAGCTAATGAATTAGCAATAAATCACGGCCGGGCTGGAGCTAATGGCAGTGTTGTGATAGCAGCGATGAGCTAAGGGCTTTGGCAGGGGAGCGTTTCTGGGGTTTATTAGGTTGGCCTAGCTGGAAAAAGGCGATGTGCTGGCGAGGGCACATGCCGTGCGTGAATCGATAACGTCTCCGGCCGCGGGCAGCCCCTTCGTGCTGACCCGAGCCGCCGCCGCTTCCCTTTGCGGGTGGGAGGGCAAATAGGGGTTTGTGCTGCTGGCCGAACACCTTGGAAATCCAGCCGGGGATTTCAACCGGCATCCCGACTGTCACCGCCGTGGGTGGCGATGCAGCCGCGAGCGCGTGCACACTCTGTGGCACCGCGTTGGGCTCGGACGGGCGTGAGCGCTCGTAACGGCACGGCCAGGACGCTCCCGGGCCCGCGCGTTGTGACCGCTGGGTGACCACACGGGCACGCCGGCCGGCAGCGCCTCTTCTCCCAGCCGTCCCGGTGCGGGATGCGGGTTGAGGTGTTGGTTTTCCGCCTTTTCAGCCACGGCTCTGAAGATGAACATGAACCTGCGGGAGCTCTACCTGGCCGATAACAAGCTGAACGGGCTGCAGGACTCGGCTCAGCTTGGCAACCTGCTGAAATTCAACTGCTACATACAGATACTTGACCTGAGGAACAACCACATCCTGGACTCAGGTGAGGGCCCCTCGCTGCTCCTTCCGGCAGAGCCCCGATTCCCTGGAGTTTTCACCCGGTTTTAAGGCGGGGAGGAACCCGGCTACGAGACGCATTGCTCTGGGGGGGCCCCAAGCTGAGCCGAAGCAGGAGGGTTGCGCAGAGCAGCTTCAAAAGGATTTTGGCAGGGTAAACCCCTCGTTTTTTTAAAGCTAAGATCGTTGGAGAGACTTTGATTGCTTCCAAGGCCGGGCTGCGAGGTGCACGGCCGCTTCCGAAGGCAGGGAGAGCCGGGGATGCCTCGAGCCTCGGAGTCACGTCTTTCAGCTCCCTCCATCTCTCGCTCCCATCTGGTTTTTCTCCTCCTCGCTCCCCAGAGCCAAACGAGCGGCCAAATCTAATATCAACCCAGGAATTGCGAAACAATTCCAGCCCGGGCTTCAGTCCCGGCTGGTTCTGGTCGGCGATGCCGATTACTCAGCCGAGCGCAGCGGTTTGGCAGAGGAGCCGTGGTTGCTCCGCGCGAGCTGTGCCGGCTGCCTCCGGGTTGGGTGTAAAGGTAGCCGAGCGTGACCGAGTCGGATGTCGCCGGCGCTGTTGTGGCCACCCATGCTCCCGGATGGGTCCCACCCTAAAGTACAAATATTAATTTGCCACCTTCCAGGTCAGCTGCCACGTCCCTCACATCTTTGGGTGCTTAATAACGAGCGGCGCCGGGGCTGTACGTGTCGGAAGGCGCTTGCTGGGCGTTGCTGTGGGTTTCTGCAGCATCGCTGGCGTTGGGGTGCTGCGCGTTTATCAATTAAGTGCGTTTGCAGCAATTTAAAATGCCTCGGCCTGGGCAGGATCGGACCAGGAAGGTGTACGGAGCGGCGGAGGAGCCGCCTCTGCAAACCGCTCCATAACCCCGTGTCTGGCGAAGAGGGGGGACGGCGACCCAAAAGGAAGGAGCGCCCACCCTGCCTCCGGTCTCCGCCTGCAGCCGGGTGCCACCCCACGTCCCCCCCGTGCCGCGAGCGGGCGCGGCGGGCGGGGAGTCACCCTGAGCGCGCCGCCAGCCCCAAGCGTCCCCGCGCCTCCGGCTGCCTCCCCGGGGGTTTCGTTCCCTGCTCCGAAGGCTCCGGCCTAGCGCCAGTTAATTTTATACGCCGAGAGGTTTAATCGCTTCTTTGCGCGCAGGGGAGCAACGCGCTTTGCCCGCAGCCGAGGTCAAACCAAGCAATTGGGGGGGAAGGGGTTTGGAGGGGGGGGACGGCGTTGGGAGGCGCTGCCGGCGCCGGAGCTTGGCGTAACGATGCCGTGGCTTTCTCCGTCGCTGCCCGGGCGCTGTCGTCCTGCCCGTCCGTCGGCTCGGGCAGCGCCGGAGCAGAGGGACGGAGCAGAGGAAGCAAGGAAAGCCCTGTTAGAGCTGGCAGGGGAGGGCTGACCCCCCCGGCTGTTTTCCAGGCTTGGCCTATATCTGCGAAGGGCTGAAGGAGCAGCGGAAAGGGCTGGTCACTCTGGTTTTGTGGAACAACCAGCTGACTCACACCGGCATGGCCTATCTGGGGATGACGCTGGTGAGTAGATCTCGGCACCTTCCTGGGGGTGACGGCTTACCGACGGGCGCTCGGCTTTGCTCTCGGCGACCGCCGGGGCCGGATCCGGGCGGCGGTGGGAGCGTACCGGCCGAGCGGGTCGGCACGACGTGCCCCTGGTGCTGCGTCAGAGGAGAACCTGTCCCTTGTCCCCCCTCCGCTGCTGCTCGGGCGTCCCCGGGCTGGGTTAGAGGAACAACCGTGAATTAAACCCGCTCGGGCTTGGGACGCACCCGCCGTCCCGTCCGCCTCGAGCTGTTTTTCCCCCGGGTACCCGCAGCCTCACACGCAGAGCCTGGAGACCCTGAACCTGGGCCACAACCCCATCGGGAACGAAGGCGTCCGCAACCTGAAGAATGGGCTGATCGGGAACCGCTCCGTCCTTCGCCTGGGCTTGGCGTCCACCAAACTGACCTGCGAAGGTGGGTGGAGGCCGGCACCCGCCGGCTGTGCCGACCGCAGCCCCGGTTTGGCTGGCAGCTCGCCCGTCGGAAGCTCTGCAGGCCCCGCAGAGCTTCCCTTGCTCTAGACCAGCACGCTCTGGTCCTTGAGGAGGTGGCTTGGTCCGGCTCGGCTCAGCCCTGCGGCTGCGTGGGGTCTCTGCGGGAGACACGGCCCGGCTCTAACCAAAACGCCGCAGCCGGCCTGTCCAAGGCCACCTCCTCCCTTGGCTTTGGTGCCTCTGGCGTCTTCTACGCCCCGCGGAAACCTTTTTGCCGAGCACGCAGGGTGCCTGGGAGCTGGCACCCAGCTCCCGCCGGCATCCACCGTCCCTCCCAAAACACCGAGCTCCGCTAGACGCCACCCCGAGGAGCACCGTCAGGGGACCGGCGGTGTCACGCCTCGTTCCCTGCCCTCACCGGCGGCTCTCCTGTCCCGCAGGCGCCGTGGCGGTGGCGGAGTTCATCGCGGAGAGCCCGCGGCTGCTTCGCCTGGACCTGCGAGAGAACGAGATCAAGACGGGCGGTCTCATGGCCTTGTCGCTGGCTCTGAAGGTCAACCACTCGCTGCTGCGCCTCGACTTGGACAGGGAGCCCAAGAAGGAGTCGGTGGGTAACGCGCCCCCTCGCCCACCCCTCTCTTGCCCTTTCGGGGGGCGGATCTCGTTGAGCCCCCCCGGCAGGAAAACGCCATCCTCGAGGGTGACGCCTCCAGGCTTCCGCTCGGCTCCGCCGCTTTCCCGTTTTTCAGCCGAAATTAATTCCTGCCCAGCCTGCGGCCACGTGGTTTTGTGCAAAGCTTGGCCTGTAAGGTATCGGCTGCTTCCCGGCCGGCAGCCCTGCGCTGGGATGCTGAACGCACCCCGACACCACAGCTCGGGTCGGGGGGGATTTCGGGGGGGTCTCCGGTCCAGCTCCCTGCTCCGAGCCGGACCCGGCCAGCACGCGTCACTCGGGGTCCTGCTCCACTGAGTGTCGAGCATCCCCCGGGATGAGAATCCCACCATCCTGGTGGCGATCGCTTTGAGAAGCCCTTAGGGAACTCGATTCTCGGGCGATTTAATTGTTTCTTGGGGAAATATCAGTCACGTCTTACAGGGGTGGAGATAAAACCCACCCTGGCTGGAAAATAAACGTGAAGCCGATTGTTCCCAGACGGCCGATTCCTGAACGTTCCAAATAACTGACGGTTTCTCTTCCCTCGCAGGTAAAAAGTTTCATCGAAACCCAGAAGGCTCTGCTGGCCGAGATCCAGAACGGCTGCAAGCGCAACTTCATCCTGGCCAAAGAGAAGGAGGAGAAGGAACAGAAGCTGCAGCAGTCGGCCTCCATGCCGGAGATCACCGTGACGGAGCCTCTGGAGGAGGGTCCGGCAGAGGATGGCCAAGACGACAGCGCCGCCTCCACTCCGGAAGAGGGGGAAGAAGCCGGGGAGACCCCGACGGCCTCGGAGAACGGGGATGCGGAGCCGGCGGAGGACGACGACAGAGGCGACGTGACGGACTCCGATTCGGACACGGACGAGGAGGCGGACGCTGGGTTAGAGACGAAGGACTTGAGCGAACCGCCGAAACGCCCCGACTCCGCCGACGGTGCTACCGCGCCCCAGCCGCTGCTGTCCCCGGAGAAGCCGAGGGACCGGCCGCCCCCGCTGCACATCGCCGAGGAATCGCAGCGTGATGCCGGCACGGGGAGTCCTGCCGCCTCTCCGGCCTCTGCACCCTCCCAGGGAAACGAGAGGAGGATTTCGGTTTCCAGTCCCGGGCGAGGCCATAAAATCTTCGTGGTGACGCGAGTGGAGAGCCTGCCGGAGCGAGCCACCGCTGCCGCGCGCCCACGGGAGGACGCCGATGCCGCTGCGAAACCCGCTGAGCCCCGGAGCCCGGCTCTGGCCACAAAACCTGAACTGCCGGCACCCTGGGCAAACAGAGCGGTTCCCGAATCCGCTGCCGGCTCGGCAACGGCGCCGGCAGCGCCGAGCGCCGGCTCCAACCCCGAGCGGGGCGACGCCGCGGCCTGCGAGAGCGCGGCCCACGACACTCCCCTCCCCAACGGGCTGAAGACGGATTTTGCGCGAGCGCTGCCGGAAGCGTCCTCGGACGGCGACGGGAAAATGGGGAGCTGCGCCGCCGAGCACGGTAAGAGCTCCAGAACTGAGCACCCCTCCGGCCGCTCTCCCCCAAAATCAGCGCGGCGGAGCCCGGGATGAGCGCGGAGCCGTTCCCCGCGCCGGCTCTTCCCCGGGGCTTTAAATCCCCTGCTCTTTCCCGAGGGGGTGCCCACGGGTGCAGTAATTTGTTGCTGGGGGGGGCTTTTCCTGGGGGAGTTTTAACCCCAAGTGAATCTCCCCGCACTTAGGAGCTTCGTTCTTTGAAGCGCTCCTTAATTAGGCTCCCGAACGAGCTGAGCCCGTTGAGCCTCTTCGTTAGCGATCGGGCTAACGCGCCGCGTTCCCCCGCGCACGTTTTTTTGGGGGGGGGGGGGAGAGGAACGGGGAAGGCGGGCAGGCGAAGGAAACGGCGGCCCTTTGCTTGCAGAGCTGAGCTGCTGCAAGAACGAGCAGGAGCTGGAGGAGCTGCTCCTCGAGGCCAGCCAGGACGCGGGGCAGGAGCCGCTGTGACCGCAGGTGAGCGGGGACAGGGGCTGGGGACAGCCCCGGGAGCGTCCACGGGGCCGGGGACCCCATCGCCGCTCTCTCTCCTCTCTCTTGCAGGTCCTCGGGGCCGCTCGGCGTCGAGGGGAGGCTCCGGCGTAGCTTTATTCTCTTCCCACTCCACGCAATGATTAAGAAACCAACCTCGGGCTTCAGGACATAAGGGTTATTTTACAAATATTTTTTTTCCCCAAACAGTTTCCTGCCCCCAGACTCTTCCCCAGGCGCCCGACTCGCCTCCCCTGCGCGGAGGGACCCTGCTGTGGCCCCAGGGCGACGGAGGGAAGGGAAGGAGAGCAGAGAAAAACGACCCGGACGGGGACGTCCCGGCTCCCAGCCGTCCCTGCCCTCGCTGGACACTACCCGACACCTTCGCCTTTTCTTTTTCTATCTTTCTCCGAGGAGGAGATCCCGCGCCGGGGCGAAGGCGGCACGGCCTCGGTCCCACCGGGAGGTTCAAACCACACACTACAGGCACCGAGGCGCCGGCGGCACGGCGGCACGTGCCGGGAGAAGGATGGAGGGCTGCGCGGTCGGGTGCCGCGGCCCGCGGGGGAGCCTCTTGTCACTAAAGATACCCAGGACAGGCTGCGTCCGCAGCCACAATGGTTATTTATTTTTAAGTTCCTTTTTTTGTTTGTTTGTTTGTTTGTTTTCGGTATATATTTATCATCAGCTGCAAAGATACTGGGGGGGGGGATTTAGAGGATGGTGGTAGAATTAATTAATTCCTTCGGGGCTAACCTGCAACTGAACTCCTGCTCCTGGGCTGCCGGAAAAAAAAAACCCCAGAAACACAAAAAGCGGCGTTGGGGGAGCCCCCCCCCTCCCCATGCAACCCCCCCCCCCCCACCGGGGGCTGCGGCTTCCCGAGGGCTGCCAGGCCACGAGCCGCTTCCTCGCAGCCGGCTGCGCCGGCACGCCGTCTTCCCAGCGCGGTGGGGACCCCCCCCTTGGTTGGGGGGGTGGGGTGGGGGGGCGGGGGGTCCGAGATGGGAACCCCTGGCCGTGGCAGGAGCCGGTTCCCGGCTGGACGGCGTCACCCGCGGCGTCCTCTCCCTCCCGCCTTCGGGAAATCCGGCCGGCGAGGGCCTGCCGCGGCCCCGGCGTGGGGTGGGCGTCCGCTTGGAGGTGACACCCAGGGGACCCCCCCCCCCCCACCTCCCTGCGCCCCCCGGGGCTCCCTCCGGGCCGGCGGCCGGTTTTCTCAGGGAGGCTGCGGGGTGGGGGGGTCCTGCCCGGCGTCGCCGCCGAGGAGGAGGAGGAGGAAGAGGACGCATCGCTTTTCTTTCTTAAGTGCAATAAATCTATCAGGGAGCTGGGGGGGGGGGCTGCGGCGCTGACACTACGGCGGGGGGGGGCCGGCGGCCGTCGATCTGCTGGTGTTCGTCATTTCTTTCTGTCGTGTATTTTTGTTAACACTGTTTTCTATTAAACGAGATCTGCATTCGTCACCGACTCCCCCCACCTCCCCCTCTTTTGGCTCATCCCGTCTCAAAAAGCAGCTTTTGGGGGGGGGGGGGGGGTGTCTTTATGCCTCATCTGTCTCTAAACCCCCCAAAAAATTAAAGACACCCCCCCCCAAAAAAAAAAATCCCCACCCGGGGAGGATTTTCAGAGCGGGTGGGAGACGCCAGCCCCGAGCTCTTTGGTAATTAATTAACACCCAGCTCCCGCGCCGCTTTGGGCTGATTGCCCCCCAAAATTGGCACCCCCCCCACCCCCCCCCGGTTTTTTTCCAGCCCCTTGCCCCCCCCCCCCAGCAAGGAGGACGCGGGACCCCCAAAAAGCCTGTTTGAGCCAAGACGCGGAACGGGAGGTTTAACTGGTTTATTATGGGATGACCCCCGCGCTCCCGGGGGCTTCACCAGCAGCTCCCGGGGGACGCGGCGCTGGCCCCCCCCTGGCACCGACGCCGGCTGCTGCTTTTGGGCCCCCCCCCCCCCCATATTCCCCCCCCCCCAGGGACCCCTCACCGGGGGGTGGTCACCAAAGGGTGTCAGGGGGGTGGCAGTGGGTGCTTGGGTGCTGGGGTCCCAGGCATGGGGGGGTTGGGGTCACCCAGATGCCGGGGTCCCTGGGGTGGCAGCGACCCCCCCCCCCCCCCCGCATCATCGCGGGGCTCCCCTGGTCTCCTCCAGTCTCTCCCAGTGCTGCCCAGTCTCTCCCAGTCAGCCCAGCTCCATCCCCCAGTGGCATTTTCACCCCCTGCAACGTCTTCTTGGGGACAGGGCGGGAGAGGAGTTGTCCCCATCCCGTTAGCGTCCCTGTCCCCGTCCCCAAACGGGTCCCAAAATCCGCCGGGGGAGGACAACAGGGTCACGGGCATCCTCAGGCCACCGACCCCGGGGACACCCCGGTGTCACCGATGTCCAAGCCTGGCCTGGGGACCCGACGTCCAGCAGCATCAGACCCGACGCCGGCGTCGCCGTCACTCGGGGTGGGGACACCGGCCGCTGCGGGACAGCGGGGCGGCGGCGGCGGCTTTCTGCAGGCGGTCGAGGCCGCGCAGGAGCCCCATCTTGTGCCGGATGGAGTGGTCCAGGTTGACGGTGACGCCGAGGAAGGTGTGGGCGTCGTGGGCGGTGAAGGGGAAGTCACAGGCGAGGAAGGTCTGGAAGAGCTCGGGGTCCCCGTCCAGGCTGAGGACGTTGTGCAGGGGCTGCCGCAGGGCGCTCAGCTCCCCCACGTTCTCCTGGAAGACGCTCCACAGGGATCGCGCGCCGAAATCCGGCGCCGGCTGGCTCTGCCAAGCGTCCTCCAGGCACTGCAGCGCCCAGCTCAGCCGGCACGGCCACTGGTCGGCCAGCACCACCCAAGCGGCGGCGGCGCGGGGCGAGGGGACGTCGGGGGTGCCGGCGCGGTGCAGGAGGAGCCGTAGGGTGATGGGGATGGTGTTGACGATGCGGCGGACGTGGGCGCCGTTGGTGGGGAGGTAACGGGTGAGAGGGTCGGTGCCGTCGTGGAGGCAGCGGAAAGCTTCGTGGATGCAACGGACGGCTTTGGCGTCCGCCTCCCGCCGGCTGGGAGCCACCGGGACGCCTCGGCACTTGGCTTGGCGGCGTTCCACGTTGCTGGTGATGATGCGGTACATGAGGTCCTCCCGCGTCTGGACGGCGGCTTCCAGGCACTGCAGGCGGGAGCGGGCGCCCATCTCGGGGATGAAGAAGGGCAACGTCACTGTCCGGTTGAGGTAGAGGTAACCGTTGTCGGCAAGACCCTTCATGCAGCCGGTCTGCTCCAGGCAGGGGACGATGACGCTGGGGTCCACGGCCAGGATGAAGATGAAGGGGGCGTTGGTGGTGGAGAGCAAGGTGTTCATGGCGTTGAGGACGCCGGCCACCTTCTCCGGGTAGCAGATGTCCAGGCTGGTGATCTCCAGCACCACGCGGAGCCGTCGGCGCTCAAAGATCTCCATGAAGGCCAAGAAGTCGACCAGCACCTCCACCTCTCTGCGCACCTTGCTCATGAAGCCCAGCTGGCTGGCGAACCTCTCGCTGTTGGTCAACCGCTCGATCTTCTGCTTCTCGCTGACCAACAGGTTCTTCAGGACGGAGAAAGCTCCCAGCACCAAACTGGAACCGGAGAGCGAGGTGATGGTGCTGCCCACCACCTTCAAGGCGTGGTGGTCCTTGATGCCGGGCACCAAGAGGGCCACCAGCAGGATGCTGAGGCCGGCGCCCAGGACGAAGAGCATCCCCCAAAGCTTGAGGCAGGTGCCCCTCTTGAGCACCCACTCCTTCTGGCTGAAGCCAGAGGCGAAGCGGGGCCGGGTGCCCATGACGTGGTAGACGCTGAGGGGCAGAGCCCCAAAATGGTGGCGGACGCTGTCGCAGAGGGTGGTGACCAAACCGGCCCAGAGCTTGTCGCAGCCGGCGTACTGCCAGGCGCTGAAGCGGATGAAGACAAACTCGATGTTCTTCCTCCTCAGGTGGCCCTCGGTGATGATGGGCTTGTAGAAGGCCAGGTACCAGAGGGCCAGCAGCAGCCCCCAGCCCTCGGGGCTCCGCGGCTTCTGGTGGCTCCGGCGCAGCTCGGCCGCCTCCCGCTGCGCCATCTCCTCCCGCATGAAGCCTGGGGGGGACGCGGGGATGAGGGACCGGGGGGTGGAGGTGCCCCGAGCTGGGGGGGGGGGAGTGGGAGGGGTGCTGGTGCCACCGGCACCCCGAACGGAGGGGAGAACGGGGTGGGGTGGGTGCCGGTGCAGTGGGGACCCCGAACGTAGGGAGATGGGGGATGGGTGCTCTGCAGGAGGGGCTTGAAACCCGGGGGAGAAACTGGGGTGGGGTGGGGTGGGGTGGGTGCCAGTGCAAGGGAGGACCCCAAATCCAGAGAAGAAAACGGGGTGGGGGGACAAGCAACGGGGACCCCAAATCCGGGGAGCCAACGGGCGGGGCGCTGGTGCCGTGGGGACCCCCAGCACCCGGGCGGGGCTGGCTGGGAGGCTCCGGGGGGGTGACCCGTGGTGGCCCCGTGTCCCCACACCCACCGGTGACCTTGTCCATCAGGGCGTAGAGGCGGTGGCCGCAGGGGGCGTAGAAGCCGACGGTGACGGGGGTGGCCGTGTGGCACAGCGTCTTGGAGAGGCAGCGGCAGTAGATGTCATCCTCCGTCAGCGCCTCTGGGGACAGGGAGGGGACAGTCGGGGTGACCCCGCGCCCCCCCCCCCATGTCTGCAGGCACCGGGGAGGCCACCCCCCCCATGGGGACAGGGGTGCTGCAGCCAAGGGGACCCCAAATTGGGGGGGGCAATTGAGTGAGGTGGGATGGGATGGGATGGGATGGGGTGGGGTGGGGTGGGGTGGGATGGGGTGGGATGGGATGGGGTGGGGTGGGGTGGGATGGGATGGGATGGGATGGGATGGGATGGGATGGGATGGGACGGGACGGGATGGGATGGGGGTGGGATGGGGTGGGGTGGGATGGGATGGGATGGGATGGGATGGGATGGGATGGGATGGGGTGGGGTGGGATGGGACGGGACGGGATGGGATGGGGATGGGATGGGGTGGGATGGGATGGGATGGGATGAGGTGGGATAGGATGGGATGGGATGGGATGGGATGAGATGGGGATGGGATGGGATGGGATGGGATGGGATGGGATGGGATGGGATGGGATGGGATGGGATGAGATGGGATGGGATGAGATGGGATGGGGATGGGGTGGGGTGGGATGGGATGGGATGAGATGGGGATGGGAT
The DNA here is from genome assembly GCF_035582795.1 of Mycteria americana. Lineage (NCBI taxonomy): Eukaryota > Metazoa > Chordata > Aves > Ciconiiformes > Ciconiidae > Mycteria > Mycteria americana. The sequence goes on along the minus strand of NW_027445630.1, from coordinate 895,979 downwards.
GGGATGGGATGGGATGGGGTGGGATGGGATGGGATGGGATGGGATGGGATGGGATGGGATGGGATGAGATGGGATGGGGATGGGGTGGGGTGGGATGGGATGGGATGAGATGGGGATGGGATGGGATGGGATGGGATGAGATGGGATGGGGATGGGGTGGGGTGGGATGGGATGGGATGAGATGGGGATGGGATGGGATGGGATGGGATGGGATGGGATGGGATGGGATGGGATGGGATGAGATGGGATGGGGATGGGGTGGGGTGGGATGGGATGGGATGAGATGGGGATGGGATGGGATGGGATGGGATGGGATGGGATGGGATGGGGATGGGGTGGGGTGGGATGGGATGGGATGAGATGGGGATGGGATGGGATGGGATGGGATGGGATGGGATGGGATGGGATGGGATGGGATGAGATGGGATGGGGATGGGGTGGGGTGGGATGGGATGGGATGAGATGGGGATGGGATGGGATGGGATGGGATGGGATGGGATGGGATGGGATGGGGATGGGGTGGGGTGGGATGGGATGGGGTGGGGTGGGACAGGGAGGCACGGCCAGGCAGGGCAGGAGGGCCCCGCTCCCCCGCCACCCCCGTACCTTGGTGCTCCCCGGGCTCCACCTCCACCACGGCGCGGTCGCGGCAGGCGCAGGCGGCCCCCCCCGGGCCCAGGCAGGCCAGCCGCTCCTCGCAGCACCCCGGGGGTCCCGCCGGGCTCCCCCCACACCCCTGCGAGGAGGCTCCCTGCCGGAGGGAGGGACCTGTGGCACCGGCTACGCACCCCGGGGACAGGGGGACATGGGGACACCACAGGGACACAGAGACATGGGGACATAGGGTCACCATGGGGACACGGGGACATGGGGACACCATGGGGACACAGAGACATGGGGACACCATGGGGACACCATGGGGACACAGGGACACCATGGGGACACAGAGACATGGGGACACAAGGGCATGGGGACAGGGTGACATGGGGACACCATGGAGACACAGGGACATGGGGAGACAGGGACATGGGGACATGGGGACACCATGGGGACAGAAAGACATGGGGACACTGTGGGGACACCATGGGGACACAGAGACATGGGGACACCATGGAGACACCATGGGGACATGGGGACACCATGGGGACACAGAGACATGGGGACACAGGGGCATGGGGACAGGGTGACATGGGGACACCATGGAGACACAGGGACATGGGGACACCATGGGGACATGGGGACATGGGGACACCATGGGGACAGAAAGACATGGGGACACTGTGGGGACACCATGGAGACACAGGGACATGGGGACACCATAGGGACAGAAAGACATGGGGACACTGTGGGAACACCATGGGGACACAGAGACATGGAGACATGGGGACAGAAAGACATGGGGACACCATGGGGACACCATGGGGACACAGAGACATGGGGACACAGGGACATGGGGACACCATGGGGACACCATGGGGACACCGAGACATGGAGACACCATGGGGGCTCCATGGGGGCATAGGGACATGGGGACACTGTGGGGACACCATGGGGACACCAAGACATGGAGACACCACGGGGACACCATGGGGACACCATGGGGGCATAGGGACATGGGGACACCGTGGGGACACCATGGGGACAGAGCCACCCCCCTGGGTGCCCCTGTGGGGACGATGGGGGGGACCTGGGTGATGGGGGGTCTGGGAGGGGTGTGAGGGGGACTGGGCCAGACTGGGCCGCACTGGGCCGGACTGGAGTGGGGCGATGGGGACTAACCAGGACAAACTGGCCTGTACTGGGGGCCAGGCTGCAACTGGTGCTGGGGACACTGGGGAGCACGAGACAGCCTGGACTGGGAGCACTGGGGGCCATGGGGCAGGCTGGACTGGGGACACTGGTGGTCGTGGGGCAGGCTGGACTGGGGACACCTGGGCCACTGGGATAGCCTGGATGTGGGATACTGGTTGCTATGGGACAGGCTGGACTGGGGTACCTTGGCACAAACTGGACTGGGAGCACTGGTGGCACTGGGACATCCTGAACCGGGGACTCTGGAAGAGCCTGAACGAGGGGCACAGGGTGAGCCAGGACTGGGGACACCAGTGAGCATGGGCCAGTCCATACTGGGGACACAAGTGACCATGGGCCAGCCTATACTGGGGACACCAGTGACCGTAGCTCAGGCTGTACTGGGGACAAAGGGACAGCCTATACAGGGGACACTGGTCACCATAGTTCAGCCTATACTGGGGATACTGGTGACCATAGCTCAGCCTATACAGGGGACACTGGTCACCATAGTTCAGCCTATACTGGGGGATACTGGTGACCATGGGACAGCCTATAGAGGGGACACTGGTCGCCATAGCCCAGCCTATACTGGGGATACTGGTGACCATAGCTCAGCCTATACAGGGGACACCGGTCACCCTAGCCCAGCCTATACTGGGGATACTGGTGACCATGGGACAGCCTATACAGGGGACACCAGTCACCCTAGCCCAGCCTATACTGGGGATACTGGTGACCATGGGACAGCCTATACAGGGGACACTGGTCACCATAGCCCAGCCTATACTGGGGATACTGGTGACCATAGCTCAGCCTATACACGGGACACCGGTCACCCTAGCCCAGCCTATACTGGGGATACTGGTGACCATAGCTCAGGCTATACAGGGGACACTGGTCTCCATAGCCCAGCCTATACTGGGGATACTGGTGACCATGGGACAGCCTATAGAGGGGACACTGGTCTCCATAGCCCAGCCTATACTGGGGATACTGGTGGCCATGGGACAGCCTATGCAGGGGACACCGGTCACCCTAGCCCAGCCTATACTGGGGATACTGGTGACCATAGCTCAGCCTATAGAGGGGACACTGGTCGCCATAGCCCAGCCTATACTGGGGGATACTGGTGACCATGGGACAGCCTATACAGGGGACACTGGCCATCCTAGCCCAGCCTATACTGGGGATACTGGTGACCATGGGACAGCCTATAGAGGGGACACTGGTCTCCATAGCCCAGCCTATACTGGGGATACTGGTGACCATGGGACAGCCTATACAGGGGACACTGGTCTCCATAGCCCAGCCTATACTGGGGATACTGGTGACCATAGCTCAGCCTATACAGGGGACACCGGTCACCCTAGCCCAGCCTATACTGGGGGATACTGGTGACCATGGGACAGCCTATACACGGGACACCGGTCACCCTAGCCCAGCCTATACTGGGGATACTGGTGACCATGGGACAGCCTATACAGGGGACACTGGTCACCATAGCCCAGCCTATACTGGGGGATACTGGTGACCATGGGACAGCCTATACAGGGGACACTGGTCACCTTAGCTCAGCCTATACTGGGGACAGTGGCGGCTGGGGCCCCACACCCCCCCCCCAGCACCCCCCCAGGCTGCCCCAGGGCCACCCCCCCCCGGGCCTCATCCTGCCCCGTCCCCGTCCTACCCCGGGCAGCGCTGGCGGCTCCATCCCCGCCTGCCTCCGGCCACATCGGTCCCTGGGGCCGGCTCGGCGCCGGATTTATACGGGGTCAGGATCCGGCCCTGCCAGGATCGGCCGGGACGGAAATAATTAGGTGTGGATCAGGCAGAAATTCCGGCTGCGCCGGCGGGAGCTTCTCCTGAGTCAGGGCCCAGCAATGCCCGGCCAGATCCAGCCCCACGGAGGGACTGGGGTGTGGGTCAGCATGGGGAGGGGGGGCTGGGGCCGCATCCTGCTGGAGATGGGGGCCGGGGAGGGGCGACGGGGACGGGGGACATGGGGACAGAGGGGATGCAGGGACGGGGGGCTGGGGGGGTGCAGGGGGTGGGGAGACTCGAGGGGACGTGGGGATGTGGGGATGGAGGGGCGCAGGGGGCGGGGGGGACAGAAGGGGTGCAGGGGACATGGGAGACCTGAGGGGACATGGGGATGCAGGGACAGGGGGATGCAGGGACAGGGGGATGCAGGGACAGGGGGACATCAGGGACATGGGGACATGAGGGATGCAGGGACAGGGGACATCAGGGATGCAGGGACAGGGGGATGCAGGGACAGGGGGACATCAGGGATGCAGGGGACAGGGGGATGCAGGGACAGGGGGACATCAGGGACAGGGGGACATCAGGGATGCAGGGGGACATCAGGGATGCAGGGGACAGGGGGACATCAGGGACAGGGGGACATCAGGGATGCAGGGGACAGTGGGATGCAGGGACAGGGGGACATCAGGGACAGGGGGGCATCAGGGATGCAGGGACAGGGGACATCAGGGACAGGGGACATCAGGGATGCAGGGGACAGGGGGGACATGGAGGATGCAGGGACACCGGGGACACAGGGACGCCCGCCGCAGGCAGGGCCAGCCGCCGTGGGCAGAGCTGAGGGGACAGCCGCTGCCCGCGACATGGCCGCGCCACCGTCGCCGTGACATCACCCTGCCATCGCCGTGACATCGCCGTGACATCATCGCCCTGCCATCCCCGCTTCCTGTGGCCGGTGGCTCCTGCCAGAGGAACCTGCTGGCCCGGGCACAGACGGCACCTGCCGGCCACCAGCACCGGTGACACTGCCCGGCCACCCGCCCTGCCACCAAAAGTGGGGTTTTCCACCCCAAAACCAGCTCCAGCCCCCCCGACCAGGAAAGGGTTAATGGGGGGGGGAGCGGGGGGGTGACTGGAACCGTCCAGGGGACACGGGGGACACCAGGGACATGGCGGGGCGAGGAAGACACGGGGCGGGGGGGACAGGGCTGCAGGGACACGGGGACAGGGCTGCAGGGACTTGGGGACAAGGAGGGCACAAGGGGGACACAAGGAGCACAGGGGATGGAGGGGACACGGGGGACACGGACACTGGGGACACGGGGACACAGGGGACACGAGGGACAGAGAGGCAGGGACAGGGGGGACGCAGGTGACACGGGGACACGGAGGGCACAGGGAGCTCAGGGAACACAGGGGACATGGGGGATGAGGGGACAGGGGGACACAGGACATGGGGACAGGGGGACACAGGGGACATGGGGGATGTGGGGACAGGGGACACAGGGGACATGGGGGATGCGGGGACAGGGGGACACAAGGGACACGGGGACAGGGGGACACAGGGGACATGGGGGACATGGGGACAGGGGGACACAAGGGACATGGGGGATGAGGGGACAGGGGGACACAAGGGACATGGGGATGGGGGACACAGGGGACATGGGGACAGGGGGACACAGGGGACATGGGGGATGCGGGGACAGGGGGACACAAGGGACATGGGGATGGGGGACACAGGGGATATGGGGGACGCGGGGACAGGGGGACACAAGGGACATGGGGACAGGGGGACACAGGGGACACAGGGGACATGGGGACAGGGGGACACAGGGACATGGGGGATGCGGGGACAGGGGGACACAAGGGACATGGGGGATGTGGGTACAGGGGGACACAAGGGACATGGGGATGGGGGACACAGGGGACATGGGGGATGCAGGGACAGGGGGACACAGGGGACATGGGGGATGAGGGGACAGGGGGACACAAGGGACATGGGGACAGGGGGACACAAGGGACATGGGGATGGGGGACACAGGGGACGTGGTAGATGCGGGGACAGGGGGACACAAGGGACATGGGGACAGGGGGACACAGGGGACACAGGGCCATAATGGGCCGGGTTGGACCCTGCACGGGGGCGGGTGGCAGCGGTGGCATTTCCTCGAGGTGGCCTTGGCAGCCACGTGTGTCACGGGGAGGGGGTGACCGGCGTGTCCCTGGGTCCCTCCGTCCCAGCACCCCCCCAGACCACCCCCCCGGCCCCACAGGGGACACCACTGGGGACACAGGGGACGTGGGCAACACGGGGATGGGGAGTCCTGGCAGGTCCCCACGGGGACACGGGGACAAGGGTGGCCGGTGGGTGCCCACGGGGACACGGGGACAAGGGTGACGGTGCCACCCTCTGCGCAGGTGTCGTCGTGGAGAAACGAAAGTGAGGGTGGGGGAGGACAGAGGCCACCTGGGAGGGGCTGCGCCCGCCCGCAGGATCCGGCCCGAGGGAGCACCGGCACCCAGCGACCCCGCCCCGGGACCCCCGCCCAGCGACCCCCACCCGGCACCCGCCATGGACCCCCTCCTCCCCATCGTCAACCCCGTGCGTGCGGCCCTATGGGGTCTATAGGGCCCGGGGCGGGGAGGGGGGATATGGGGCCAGAGGAGCTCTATGGGGACAGGGAGACCATATAGGGCCAGGGGGATTCTATGGGGCCAGGGGGATCCTATGGGTGCAAGGGGGGACCCTATGGGGCCAGAGGTAGCCTATGGGGCTGAGAGGGATCCTATAGGGTCAGGGGTAACCTATGGGGCCAGGGGTATCCTACGGGGCTGGGGGGAGTCCTATGGGGTTAGGGGTACCCTGTGGGACTAGGGGTACCCTATGGGACCAGGGGGGATCCTATGGGGCTGGGAAACCCTATGGGGCCAGGGGTAGCCTATGGAGCTGAGGGGGATCCTATAGGGTCAGGGGTATCCTATGGGACCAGCGGTATCCTATGGGGCTGAGGGGAGTCCTATGGGGTTAGGGGTACCGTGTGGGACTAGGGGTACCCTATGGGGCCAGGGGGGATCCTATGGGGCTGGGAAACCCTATGGGGCCAGGGGTAGCCTATGGGGCTGAGGGCGATCCTATAGGGTCCGGGGTACCCTATGGGACCAGGGGTATCCTATGGGGTTGGGGGGGTCCTATGGGGTTAGGGGTACTCTATGGGGCTGGGAAATCCTATGGGGCAAGGGTATGCTATGGGGCCGGGGGGGTCCCTATGGGGCCGGGGGGATCCTATGGGGTTAGGGGTACCCTATGGGACCAGGGCTACCCTATGGGCCAGGGGGGACCCTATGGGGCTGGAGGATCCCTATGGGGCTGGAGGATCTATACAGGACTAAGGGGAGGGGGGCTATATAGAGTGGGGGGTGCTGTGTGGGGCTGGGGGGGCCAGCAGTGACCTCTGGGCCCGGCCTGTCCCCCCCGGGGCCACCGTGACCCCCCCGTCCCTGTCCCCACCCAGAGCGTCCCCTTCCTGGGGTACATCTTCGGGGGGCTGAGCAGGGGGAGGATGGTGATCATCCAGGGGCAGGTCCTGCCCCAGGCGAAGAGGTGGGTACCCCCCCAGTGCCCCCCAGTATCCCCCAGTGCCCCCCAGTATCCCCCAGTACCCGCCCCAGCAGCCAGCACCACAAAGCTGGCCGGGTGCCATGGGGAAGGGCAAAGGTTCGGTGCGGGCAGGTGGGGGAGAGCACGGGGGGGGGGAGGTGCCCCCCCACACTGGGGGGTGGGGGGTGCTGGGGGGGTGCCCCCAAACTGGAGGGGGGGGGGCTGGTGGTGTCCCCAAGCGGAGGGGGGGGCTGGGAGTGTCCCTAAACCGGGGGGGGGAGGGCTGGGGTTGCCCCCCACCCATGGGGTGCGGGAGTGCAGGGGGTGCCCCACCCATGGGGGGTGGGGGTGCCGGGGGGTGCCCCCAAACTGGGGGGGCGGCTGGGGGTGTCCCCAAGCCGGGGGGTGGGGGGGGTGGGCTGGGAGTGTCCCTAAACCGGGGGGGGGGGGGAGGGCTGGGGTTGCCCCCCAACCTCTGGGGTGCGGGGGTGCAGGGGGTGCCCCACCCATGGGGGGTGGGGGTGCAGGGGGTGCCCCCAAACTGGAGGGGGGGGGGCTGGTGGTGTCCCCAAGCAGGGGGGAGGGCTGGGAGTGTCCCTAAACCGGGGGGGGGAGGGCTGGGGTTGCCTCCCACCCATGGGGTGCGGGGGTGCAGGGGGTGCCCCACCCATGGGGGGTGGGGGTGCCGGGGGGTGCCCCCAAACTGGGGGGGCTGCTGGGTGTGTCCCCAAGCCGGGGGGGGGGGGCTGGGAGTGTCCCTAAACCGGGGGGGGGAGGGCTGGGGTTGCCCCCCAACCTTTTGGGTGCAGGGGTGCAGGGGGTGCCCCACCCATGGGGGGTGGGGGTGCAGGGGGTGCCCCCAAACTGGAGGGGGGGGGGCTGGTGGTGTCCCCAAGCGGGGGGGGGGGGGGGGGGGGGGGGCTGGGAGTGTCCCTAAACCGGGGGGGGGGAGGGCTGGGGTTGCCCCCCAACCTCTGGGGTGCGGGGGGTGCCCCCCAACCCACGCAAAGCGGGGGTGCAGGGGGTGCCCCCCACCCATGGGCCGTGGAGTTATCGGGGTGCCGGCCCCCCCCCCCCGCCCCCCCCGGGCTGCGGGGGTGCGGGGTGCCCCCACCCACGGGTGCCGCCGCGGCAGGTTCACGGTGGCCCTGCGCTGCGCGGGGGGGGACGTGGCGCTGCAGCTGAACCCCCGCTTCGCGGGGGGGCCCGTGCTGGGCTGCGCGGCGCGGCAGGGGGGGCTGTGGGGGCCCGAGCAGCTCTGCCCCTCCCCCCCACTTCGCCGCGGGGGGGCCCTGGAGGTGATCATCAACAGCCAGGAGCACGGCTACCAGGTGGGACCCCCCCCGGCTCGGGGCCAGAGCCCGCCTACGGGTGCTCGGACCCCCAGACCCCGGCTATGGGTGCTTGGATCCCCGGCTATGGGTGCTCGGACCCCGGCTATGGGTGCTCGGACCCCCAGAGCCCGGCTATGGGTGCTCGGACCCTGGCTATGGGTGCTCGGACCCCCAGACCCCGGCTATGGGTGCTTGCATCCCCGGCTATGGGTGCTTGGACCTCCAGACCCCGGCTGTGGGTGCTCGGACCCCGGCTATGGGTGCTCGGACCCCCAGACCCCCGCAGTGGGTGCTTGGATCCCCGGCTATGGGTGCTCGGACCCCCAGACCCCGGCTATGGGTGCTCAGACCCCGGCTATGGGTGCTCGGACCCCAGCTATGGGTGCTTGGATCCCCGGCTATGGGTGCTCGGACCCCGGCTATGGGTGCTCGGACCCCCAGACCCCGGCTATGGGTGCTCAGACCCCGGCTATGGGTGCTCGGACCCCGGCTATGGGTGCTTGGACCTCCAGACCCCGGCTGTGGGTGCTCGGACCCCGGCTATGGGTGCTCGGACCCCCAGACCCCCGCAGTGGGTGCTTGGATCCCCGGCTATGGGTGCTCGGACCCCCAGACCCCGGCTATGGGTGCTCAGACCCCGGCTATGGGTGCTCGGACCCCGGCTATGGGTGCTTGGATCCCCGGCTATGGGTGCTCGGACCCCGGCTATGGGTGCTCGGACCCCCAGAGCCCGGCTATGGGTGCTCGGACCCTGGCTATGGGTGCTCGGACCCCCAGACCCCGGCTATGGGTGCTTGCATCCCCGGCTATGGGTGCTTGGACCTCCAGACCCCGGCTGTGGGTGCTCGGACCCCGGCTATGGGTGCTCGGACCCCCAGAGCCTGGCTATGGGTGCTCGGACCCTGGCTATGGGTGCTCGGACCCCCAGACCCCGGCTATGGGTGCTTGCATCCCCGGCTATGGGTGCTTGGACCTCCAGACCCCGGCTGTGGGTGCTCGGACCCCGGCTATGGGTGCTCGGACCCCCAGACCCCCGCAGTGGGTGCTTGGATCCCCGGCTATGGGTGCTCGGACCCCCAGAGCCCGGCTATGGGTGCTCAGACCCCGGCTATGGGTGCTCGGACCCCGGCTATGGGTGCTTGGATCCCCGGCTATGGGTGCTCGGACCCCGGCTATGGGTGCTCGGACCCCCAGAGCCCGGCTATGGGTGCTCGGACCCTGGCTATGGGTGCTCGGACCCCCAGACCCCGGCTATGGGTGCTTGCATCCCCGGCTATGGGTGCTTGGACCTCCAGACCCCGGCTGTGGGTGCTCGGACCCCGGCTATGGGTGCTCGGACCCCCAGACCCCCGCAGTGGGTGCTTGGATCCCCGGCTATGGGTGCTCGGACCCCCAGACCCCGGCTATGGGTGCTCAGACCCCGGCTATGGGTGCTCGGACCCCGGCTATGGGTGCTTGGATCCCCGGCTACGGGTGCTCGGACCCCCAGACCCCGGCTATGGGTGCTCAGATCCCGGCTATGAGTGCTTGGATCCCCAGACCCCCGCAGTGGGTCCTCGGACCCCAGCTATGGGTGCTCGGACCCCCAGAGCCCGGCTATGGGTGCTTGGATTCCCGGCTATGGGTGCTCGGATCCCTGAAGTGGGTGCTCAGACCCCGGCTATGGGTGCTTGGACCCCAGAACCTGGCTATGGGAGCTCGGACCCCCGCAGTGGGTGCTCGGACCCCCAGACCCCAGCTATGGGTGCTTGGATCCCCGGCTATGGGTGCTCAGACCCCTGCAGTGGGTGCTCGGGCCCCAGACCCCAGCTATGGGTGCTCAGATCCCGGCTATGGGTGCTCGGACCCCCAGACCCCAGCTATGGGTGCTCGGACCCCAGACCCCGGCTATGGGTGCTCAGAGCCCCATGGCGGGCACAGCCATGCTCCCACTGTCCCCGCTGTCCCCGCTGTCCCCACTGTCCTCTCTGTCCCTGATGTCCCCCCTCCCTGATGTCCCCAATGTCCCCCCTGTCCCCTCCATCCCCGATGTCCCCTCTGTTCCCCCGTCCCTGATGTCCCCCCTCCCTGATGTCCCCAATGTCCCCCCTGTCCCCTCCATCCCCGATGTCCCCTCTGTCCCCCCATCCCTGATGTCCCCCCTCCCTGATGTCCCCAATGTCCCTGCTGTCCCCTCTGTCCCCAATGTCCCCTCTGTCCCCCCGTCCCTGATGTCCCCCCTCCCTGATGTCCCCAATGTCCCCCAATGTCCCTGCTGTCCCTGCTGTCCCCAATGTCCCTGATGTCCCCGCTGTCCCCGCAGGTGGCAGTGAACGGGCAGCACGCGGTGGAGTTCCTGCACCGCCTGCCCCTCACCAGCGTCCAGGCCCTCGAGGTCACCGGTGACGTCACCCTCGCCTGCATCACCTTCACCAGCCCCGTGAGCACCCCAGCCCCACCCCGGGGTGCTGCAGGGCCCTCCGGGGGGTGGGGACCTCCAGGGCTTGGGGACTGCCAGGGGGGTTGGGGACACCTGGGGGAATCAGGGACCCTGGGGCATTGGGGACATCCAGGGCCTGGGGACATCCAGGGGCTTGGGGACCTCAAGGGGGTTGGGGACATCCAGGGGCTTGGGGATCTCAAGGGGGTTGGGGACATCTGGGGGAATCAGGGACCCTGGGGCATTGGGGACATCCAGGGCTTGGGGACATCCAGGGGCTTGGGGACATCCAGGGCTTGGGGACATCTGGGGGGATCAGGGACCCTGGGGCTTTGGGGACATCCAGGGCTTGGGGACATCCAGGGGCTTGGGGACATCCAGGGGTTGGGGACATCCAGGGCTTGGGGACATCTGGGGTGATCAGGGACCCTGGGGCATTGGGGACATCCAGGGCTTGGGGATCCCGGGAGGTTGGGGACATCCAGGGGCTTGGGGACCTCAAGAGGGTTGGGGACATCTGGGGGGATCAGGGACCCTGGGGCATTGGGGACATCCAGGGCTTGGGGACCCCAGGAGGTTGGGGACATCCAGGAGCTGGGGACCTCAAGGGGGTTGGGGACATCCAGGGCTTGGGGACATCCGGGGCTTGGGGACATCCAGGGGTTGGGGACCTCAAGGGGGTTGGGGACACCCAGGGGGTCAGGGGACACGCAGGGGTGGGTGACAGCGGTGGGTGACGTCCCCGAGCCGCGGTGGCCCCGTCCCCAGCTCCGTGTCCCTCTGCTCCCCCAGCACGTGGCTGCAGGTGTCGGGGTGACAGCGCTGCCACCCCCGGCGACCCCCGTGAGTGGGGGGGGGGGGTGTCGGGGTGCTGGGGCCCCCCAGGGTGGGGGCTGGGGCGGGGGGGCCTCAGGGTGGGGGTGCTGGGGCAGGGGCACCCTGGGGTGAGCCCGTGGGGGGGGTGGGGGGGCAGGCGGGTGTGCGGGTGCACAGGCCCATGCGAGCACCCACGGGTGTCTGCACGGGTGCACGGGTGCCTACGAGCACCCACGGGTGTCTGCATGGGAGCACCCACGGGTGTCCGCATGGGTGCATGGGTGCCTGCGAGCACCCACGGGTGTCTGTATGGAAGCACCCACGGGTGTCCGCATGGATGCATGGGTGCCTGCGAGCACCCACGGGTGTCTGCAGGGGTGCACAGGCCCACGCGAGCACCCACGGGTGTCTGCACGGGTGCATGGGTGCCTGCGAGCACCCACGGGTGTCTGTATAGGAGCACCCACGGGTGTCCGCATGGATGCATGGGTGCCTGCGAGCACCCACGGGTGTCTGCACGGGTGCACAGGCCCACGCGAGCACCCACGGGTGTCTGCACGGGTGCATGGGTGCCTGCGAGCACCCACGGGTGTCTGTATGGGAGCACCCACGGGTGTCTGCATGGGAGCACCCACGGGTGTCCGTACGGGTGCCTGCGAGCACCCTGGCTCTCCCACCAAGCCCGTGGCACTCAGCACCCAGCAGGCTCGGCTGGGGGCACCCACGGGTGACAGGGGTGACGCAGGGGACACGGCCCCCCCAGCACCCACTCTCCTCTCCCCACAGTCCTACACGCCGGTGACCATCAGCAGCCCGGTGAGCGCGGGGTGACAGGGGGTGACAGTGGGTGGCAGTGGGTGGCAGTGGGTGACACCGGGTGGCGGTGGGTGATGGCAGGTGGCGGTGGGTGACAGCGGGTGGCAGTGGGGTGACAGTGGATGATGGCGGGTGGCAGTGGGGTGACAGTGGGTGGCAGCGGGTGGCGGCGGGTGGCAGTGGGGTGACAGTGGGTGACAGCGGGTGGTGGTGGGTGACAGCGGGTGGCAGTGGGTGACAGTGGGTGACACCGGGTGGCGGTGGGTGATGGCAGGTGGCGGTGGGTGACAGCGGGTGGCAGTGGATGACAGTGGGTAATGGTGGGTGGCGGTGGGTGGCAGTGGGGTGACCGTGGGTGGCAGTGGGTGGCAGTGGGTGGCGGTGGGTGGCAGTGGGTGGCGGTGGGTGGCAGTGGGGTGACCGTGGGTGGCAGTGGGTGGTGGCGGGTGGCGGTGGGGTGTCCCCGGGGCTGACGGGTGTCCCGCAGGGGGTCCCCTTCCACATGGCGCTGAGCAAGGGTCCCCTGGGCGTGATCGGGCCCATCACCATCGTGGGCACCGTGCACCCCGACGCCAACAGGTCGGGGGCTGGGGGGGCAGGGGGCTATGGGGGGGTCAGGGTGCTGCAGGGAGGGGGTCAGGGTGCTGTGGGGGTCAGGGTGCTGCAGGGAGGGGGTCAGGGTGCTGTGGGGAGGGGGTCAGGGTGCTGTGGGGGTCAGGGTTCTATGGGGAGGGGGTCAGGGTGCTGCAGGGAGGGGGTCAGGGTGCTGTGGGGGTCAGGGTTCTATGGGGAGGGGGTCAGGGTGCTGCAGGGAGGGGGTCAGGGTGCTGTGGGGGTCAGGGTGCTGTGGGGAGGGGGTCAGGGTGCTTGGGGGTCAGGGTGCTGTGGGGGTCAGGGTGCTGCAGGGAGGGGGTCAGGGTGCTGTGGGGAGGGGGTCAGGGTGCTGTGGGGGTCAGGGTGCTGCGGGGAGGGGGTCAGGGTGCTGTGGGGGTCAGGGTTCTATGGGGAGGGGGTCAGGGTGCTGCAGGGGGTCAGGGTGCTGTGGGGAGGGGGTCAGGGTGCTATGAGGGTCAGGGTGCTGCGGGGAGGGGGTCAGGGTGCTTGGGGGTCAGGGTGCTGTGGGGAGGGGGTCAGGGTGCTGTGGGGGTCAGGGTGCTATGGGGAGGGGGTCAGGGTGCTGTGGGGAGGGAGTCAGGGTGCTGTGGGGGTCAGGGTGCTGCAGGGAGGGGGTCAGGGTGCTTGGGGGTCAGGGTGCTGTGGGGAGGGGGTCAGGGTGCTGTGGGGAGGGGGTCAGGGTGCTTGGGGGTCAGGGTGCTGTGGGGAGGGGGTCAGGGTGCTATGGTGGGGGGGTCAGGGTGCTGTGGGGGTCAGGGTGCTGTGGGGGTCAGGGTGCTGTGGGGAGGGGGTCAGGGTGCTGCAGGGAGGGGGTCAGGGTGCTATGGTGGGGGGGTCAGGGTGCTGCAGGGGGTCAGGGTGCTGCGGGGAGGGGGTCAGGGTGCTGTGGGGGTCAGGGTGCTGCAGGGGGTCAGGGTGCTGCAGGATTTGGGGTGCCTGGGAGCCCAGGGCCGGGTGCCGGGGGGTCCAGGGCCGGGTGCCGGGTGCCGGGTGCCGGAGGTGGCCCCCCCGGCGCAGGTTCCACGCCAACCTGTGGAGCAGCGGCTCGGGGGACGTGGTGCTGCACGTCAACCCCCGCCTGCGCGAGGCCGCGCTGGTGCGCAACACCAAGGAGCGCGGGTGCTGGGGCCCCGAGGAGCGGCACACGGCCGGCGCCATGCCCTTCCAGCGCGGGCAGCCCTTCCAGGTGAGCCCGCGCCTGGGCTGCTCCCCGGCCTGGCCCCGGGCCTGGGCCCAGTCCCGGTCCCGGTCCTGGTTCTGGTCCCGGTCCTGGTCCTGGTCCTGGTCCTGGCCCTGCTCCTGGCCCTGGACGTTGTCCCAGTCCTGGTCCTAGTCCTGGTTCTGGTCCCGGTCCTAGTCCTGGTTCTGCTCCTGGGCCCAGTTCTGGTCCTGGTTCTAGTCCCAGTCCTGGTCCTAGTACTGGTTCTGGTCCCGGTCCTAGTCCTGGTTCTGGTCCTGGACATGGTCCTGGTCCTGGTTCTGGTCCTGGCCCTGCTCCTGGCCCTGGACGTTGTCCCAGTCCTGGTCCTAGTCCTGGTTCTGGTCCCGGTCCTAGTCCTGGTTCTGCTCCTGGGCCCAGTTCTGGTCCTGGTTGCAATCCCAGTCCTGGTCCTGGTCCTAGTCCTGGTTCTAGTCCCAGTCCTGGTCCTAGTACTGGTTCTGGTCCCGGTCCTAGTCCTGGTTCTGGTCCTGGACATGGTCCTGGTCTTGGTCCTGGTCCTGGCCCTGCTCCTGGCCCTGGACCTTGTCCCAGTCCCGGTCCTAGTCCTGGTTCTGGTCCCAGTCCTGGTCCTGGTTCTGCTCCTGGGCCCAGTTCTGGTCCTGGTTGCAATCCCAGTCCTGGTCCTGGTCCTAGTCCTGGATCTGGTCCCGGTCCTAGTCCTGGTTCTGGTCCTGGACATGGTCCTGGTCTTGGTCCTGCTCCTGGCCCTGCTCCTGGCCCTGGACATTGTCCCAGTCCCGGTCCTAGTCCTGGTTCTGCTCCTGGGCCCAGTTCTGGTCCTGGTTGCAATCCCAGTCCTGGTCCTGGTCCTAGTCCTGGTTCTGGTCCCAGTCCTAGTCCTGGTTCTGCTCCTGGGCCCAGTTCTGGTCCTGGTTGCAATCCCAGTCCTGGTCCTGGTCCTAGTCCTGGTTCTGGTCCTGGACATGGTCCTGATCTTGGTTCTGGTTGCAGTCCCAGTCCCGGTCTTGGTCCTGGGCTTGGTTCCAGTCCCAGTCCTGGTCCTGGTTCTGGTCCTGGACATGGTCCCAGTCCTGGTTCTGGTTGTGGTCCCAGTCCTGGTCCCGGTCCTAGTTCTGGTCTTAGCCCTGGACATGGTCCTGGTCCTGGTCCCAGTCCTGGTGCTGGTCTTGGCCATGGTCCCAGTCGTGGTCCTGGAATACGGTCACGGTCATTATCCCGGCCTCAGGCCTGGTCCTGGTCCTAGTCCTGGGCACCATCACCATCTTGGTCCCAGTCCTGGTCCCAGTCCTGGTTCTGGTCCTGGTCCTGGTCCTGGTCCCAGTCCTGGGCACCGTCACCACCTTGGTCCTGGTCCCGGTCCTGATCCTGGTCCCAGTTCTGGTCCCACCACCAGTCCCGGTCCCAGTCCTGGCCTGGGACTTGGTCCTGGTCCCGGTCCCCATCCCTGTCACCACCCGGGTGCTCGTCCTGATCCCGGTGCTGATCCTGGGCTCGGTCCTGGCTGTGGCCCCGGTCCCGGTCCTGGGCCCAGTCCCAGTCCTGAGCTGGTCCCAGTCCAGTCCCAGTCCTGGTCCCAACGCCGCTCCTGGTCATGGCCCCGGTCTGGGGTGGGTGTCCCCGGGGTGGGTGTCCCCAGGGGTGGGTGTCCCTGGGGTGGCTGTCCCCGGGGTGGGTGTCCCCAGGGTGGGTGTCCCCGGGGTGGGTGTCCCCAGGGGTGGCTGTCCCCGGGGTGGCTGTCCCCAGGGTGGCTGTCCCCAGGGTGGGTGTCCCTGGGGTGGGTGTCCCCGGGGTGGGTGTCCCCAGGGGTGGGTGTCCCTGGGGTGGGTGTCCCCCAGGGGTGTCCCTGGATGGGGGGGGTAGGGTGGGTGTCCCTGGGGGGTGTCCCCGAGGGGTGGGGGTCCCCAGGAGGTGCCCGTCCCCCGCGGTGACACCGGGGCCACCCAGCTGGAGATCCAGCCGCTGAGCCAGGCCTTCGCCCTGTGGGTGAACGGGCGCCACATCTGCGACTACGGCCACCGGCTGCCACCCGCCACCATCGACCAGCTGGAGGTGGCCGGGGACGTCACCCTCGCCTGTATCAAGTGCTGAGCCACCCCGGGGGACACCCGCCACCGCCACCGCCACCCGCCACCGCCACTGCCACCCGCCACGGCCACCGGCCATCGGGCAGCGGGCTCGGGGACGGGGATGAGGGTGGGGCTGGGGACAATGGTGGGGAGAGGGACAAGGACAGGGGTGGGGACAAGGGCAAGGATGGGGACAAGGACAGCGATGGGGACAAGGACAGGGGTGGCTCTGGGCACAGGGATAGGGACAAGGATGGCGATGGGGACAAGGACAGTGATGGGGACAAGGACAGGGGTGGCTCTGGGCACAGGGATAGGGACAAGGACGGTGATGGGGACAGGGACAGGGGTGGGGACAAGGACAGGGGTGGGGACGGGGACAAGGAAGGGGTGGCTCTGGGCACAGGGATGGGGACAAGGATGGCGATGGGGACAAGGACAGGGATGGGGACAAGGACAAGGACAGGGGTGGCTCTGGGCACAGGGATTGGGACAAGGACGGCGATGGGGACAAGGACAGGGGTGGGGACAAGGACAGGGGTGGGGACGGGGACAAGGAAGGGGTGGCTCTGGGCACAGGGATGGGGACAAGGACGGCGATGGGGACAAGGACAGGGGTGGGGACAAAGACATGGTGGCTCTGGACACAGGGCTGGGGACAGGGCCAGGGATGTCTCCGGGCAGGGGCCACCCCAGGCCTGTCCCCCGTCGGTCCCCGCTGTCCCCGGGAGGTGCCACCATGGGCCAGCGGGACCCCTCGGGGTCCCCATTAAACCGGTCGCCAGCGCTCGCCGTGTCCCCGTGTCCCTGGGGCGGGGCGGGGACATCGGGGCCTCCCTGCGACGGGGGACGTGGGGATCCTGGGGGTTGGGGACAGGGGACACCAGGGTCCCCCCAGTGCCCCCAGTCCCCCCCCAGTGCCCCCAGTCCCCCCCCAGTGCCTCCCGCCGCAGCGCTCCCCCTTCCGCCGCCAGGGGGCAGAGCGCACCCCCTCCCCGCTGCCCGCCCCGCGCATGCGCCGCCCGCTGGCAGCGCCCGGCCCGCCATGCCGAGTGAGGGCACTTCCGGGTGGCGGCCGCCCGTCACACGTGACGCGGCGCTCTCCCGTCATGTGACCTGCGGCGGCGGCGGGCAAGGAGGTGGGGGATCCCCGGAGGTGGGGGGCTGGAGGGGGGGCCCGTGGGGTCCCTGTGGGGGGGCTGGGGGTCGGTGTGGGCGTGGGGGGGGCTGGGGGGTCCCCGTGGGGCTGGGGGGTCCCTGTGGGGGGGCTGGGGGTCGGTGTGGGCGTTGGGGGGTCCCCTTGGGCATGGGGGGGGTCACGAGGTGGGGCTGGGGGTCCCCGTGAGCGTGGGGAGAGTCTGGGGGGGGTCCCCGTGGGGCTAGGGGGGCTCACTGTGGGGGTGGGGAGTCACTGTGGGGGGCTGAGGGGTGTCTGGGGGGTGGGGGGGGTCTGGGGGGACCCTATAGGGCTGGGGGGGTCATTGTGGGGGTCTAGGGGGTGCCCGTGGGGCTGGGGGCTCTCCGTGGGGCTGGAAGGGGTCACTGTGGGGGGCTGGGGGCTGCCCGTGGGGGTCGGGGGTCGCCGTAGGGGTGGGGGTGGGGGGTCACTGTGGGGGACTGGGGGTCCCCGTAGGGGTGGGGGGGGTCCCCGTGGGGGCTCCACGCACGGCGGGGGAGCAGCGGCCCGGCAGCAGCCCGGGGCCCAGCCCCGAGCGTGTCCCCCCCTCCCCCCAGGTGGGGGCCACGGGGGGTGCTGCCCTTTGACCCCCCCTTGACCCCCCCCCTCCCCTCCCCCAGCCATGGCCGCCCCCCGCCCCCCGCGGGTGGTCCCGGGCGAAGCCTCCGAGAGCGACTCGGAGCCGGAGCTGCCGGGGGGGGCGGCCGGGGGCACCCCCGGGGCCGGGCTGAAGGTCCCGGGCGAAGCCTCCGAGACGGACGAAGAGGAGGAGGAGGAGGAGGAGGAGGAGAGGCCGAAGACCCCCCCGGCGGTGCCGGAAGAACCGGCGGCGGTTTGGGGGCGCAGCCGGGGGGACCCCTCGCTGCTGCAGCAGCGGCTGCGGGAGGGCTCGGGGCGGCTGCGGGGGGCGGTGGGCAGCGCCCTGCGGCAGAGCTACGGCCGCGCCGCCCGGCACCTGGGGGGGCTCGGGGGGGCCCTGGGGCGAGCGCAGGCCGCCGCCGCCGCCGCCGCTCACTGCCTGCGCCTGGCTCGCCGCGACCTCCGCGCCGTAGCCGCCGCCGTCGACATCGTCACCGCTTGCCGCCTCCTGCCCGACATCCGGGAGCCGTTGCCGGCGCGTTGAACCGACGTCCCCGCGCCGAGGCAACCCGACGCGGCGCCGCGGCGGTTTCGGCGCGCAGACGCCTTCGCCTGGGTCGCGTGCGGCGACGTCCTCGCCGGTGGCACCGAACTGCGGCCCCCCCCCCTGCCCCGGGCCGGCTCCAACCGCCGTTGTCCCCAACCGCCGCCGTTTTGTGTGACGCGGAGCTGAATAAAGCCCCGGCGGCGGCACCGCCGCGGCGGGGAGCGCAGCCAGCGCCGTGGGGACAGCGGTGTCACCGGAGGGGGGACGGGGACGCCCCGGGGCGTCAGGCCACGGCGGGGGTGACGTGGATGCGGTGGCCCTCGAGCTCGGTCACCACCGGGGCCACGTCCTGCGTCCCCCCTGTCCCCCAAGCCGTGGCACCGTCATCTGGCCGTGTCCCTCCCGCCGCGGCCCCAGCAGCAGGACACAGGGGAGGGGACAGCGAGTGGGGACAAGGGGACAGCGACAGGGGACACACACACTGGGTGCCCCCCCCCCAAGAAGCAGGACACGCCGTGGGGCCACACGAGAGTTTAATTTGGGGGGGGGGACACGGACGACAACACTCGCCCCACACCAGCACTGTCACCCTCTGGGGACACAGGGAAGGGCGAGCGTCCCCGGGGGGGGCACGGGGGTCCCTGGGGGGTGACACGGGGGTCCCGGGGGGGGACACGGGGGTCACGTGCGGGTGTCCAGCCTGTCCATGTACTCCTGCAGCGCCTGCAGCCGGGCGTCGATCTCGGCCAGGTCAGCCGAGGGCTCCTCGTGGCGGTTTTCTGGGGGGGGGGGGGGGGGGTGTGTGTTAAAAAAAGACCTGAATTGGGGTGGGGGCACCCCAAAAATGCAGGGGGGTGTCACAAAGTGGGGGGGGCCCTCACCTTTACCGGGGCGCTTGCCGGCAGCGGTGCCCACGGGTGGCTTGTGGCTGGCGGCCGGGCGAGGGGCCTGGGGGTGGAGGGAGGAGGTGGGGGTGGCACCGGTGCGTGTGTCCCCCCCCACTTTGGGGGTGCAGGGGGGGACCCCAAAGAGAGGGGAGGGGGGGTTCCAGGCTTCTGGGTGGCCACTCACCGCGCCGGGGCCGTTGCAGGACGAGGCGCTGAGGGGTCTGCGGGCGCGGGTCGCCCTCTTGCCCCTGCCCGAGGGGGTGGGGGGACGTTAAGGGGTGCCCGGGGAGGGGGGGGGGCCTCGGGGTGCCCATGGGGGGGACCCAAGCGCCCTGCCCCCCGCCCCGGCGGTTACCTGGGGGGCAGGGGCTGGGAGCGCTCATCGGCTTCGCTGCCGGAGCTCACCGCCGAGCGCCGGCTCCGGATGCTTTCGGCTGTGGGGAGAAATTTGGGGGGGGGGGCGGGGGGCTTGGGGAAGGAGCCCCAGCACCCAGTGGGTGCCCCCCACCCACCCACCCACCCCTGGCGCTCCCCACTCACCCGAGGAGCTGCGTCCGCGGCTCCTCGCCGGGCTGGCGCTGCCGAAAGCCGCCCCGCGCCGCTGGCTGCACCCAAGGGAGACAGGGGTGAGGGGCGAGGGGTCCCCCCCAGCGCCAGGGGAGGGAGGGGACGGGGACGGTGACAACGCCGGTGTCACCGCTTACTTTTTGAGCTCGGCCTCCTTCTGCCGGCGCTGCCGGGCCCTGACGAAGGCGGTGGGGTCGAAGCGCGGCGGGCGGGGGCCTGGCAGGGAGGGGACGAGGGTGTCGGGGCGGGGAGGGGGCGAACTGCGCGTGTCCCCCCCCCCCCCGTGTGTGTCCCCAAGCGTCCCTCACCTGCGGGCGACGGGGACCGGCCCCGGCTGCCACCGCGGCTCTCCCGCGACGCCGAGCGCAGCCGGGTGCCGGAGGGGGAGCGTCTCTCCTGGGGGCGGGGGGCTGCGCCGGCGGGCGTCCGGTGGCTGCTGAGGGGACCGACGCCGTGAGGGGGTGACTGTGGGGGGAGGACACCCCAAATTCCCGGGGCCATGACCCCCAGCCCGGCCTCACCCCCTCCTGCAGGCAGCCAGCTCGGCCGTCAGGCTCTGCACCCGCAGCTGCAGCCTCCGCTCCGACGCCTTCACCTCCGCCAGCTGCGAGGAGGAAGAGGAGGAGGAGGAGGAGGGAAAACTGCGCTGCCGGCAGCCCCCCAACACCGCCACCGGCAGCCCCCCAACACCGGCGACCCACCTCGGCGGCGAGCTGCCGCTGCTCGCGCTGGTGCCGGGCTTTCTCCCGCAGCAGCTCGTCCTCCAACCGCCGCGTCGCTCGCCGCAGCACCGTCGCCTCCGCCGCCCGCTTCTCCTCCAGCGCCCGCTGCAGCCTGGCGGGCGGGAAAGGGGGGGTTTGGGGTGGGGGGGGGGGATCTGACGGCAAAGCGGGGGTCCCCCCAACCCCCCCCAACCTGCTCACTCGTCCCGCAGGCGCCGGATCTCGGCGTCGCGGTGATCCTCCCCGTGCCGAGCCCGGAGCTGAGCCAGCTCCTCCCTCAGCTCCCGCACCAGCCTGCGCAGCGCGGCAGGATCCGGCCTCCCGGCGTAGGACAGCGGCAGCGGGTAGTGGATCCTGGAAAGGGCGGGGGGGTGAGGCCGGCGTGTCCGTCCCCCCCCCGTGCCGCGTCCCCCCACCCGCTGTCCCCTCGTCACCTGTCGAACTCGACGGAGTAGACGAGGATGAGGTAGCGCTTGGCGCTGAGGGGGGACGCGGCAGAAGGGGGGGGCCGGGGGATCCCCCCCACTTTCCGGCTGCGCAGGGTCTGCAGGTCGGCGTAGGTGAGGAGCTCCAGGCTGACGGAGTCGCTGCTCTGCGGAGGAGAAAAGCGGGGAGGGGGGGGCTCGGTGGGGACCCCCCGAAATGCGGCGGCACTATGGGGTGGGGGGGTGGGGAGCGGTGCCGGCCTCACCCGCGTCAGCGCCGACTCCAACATGCTGCAGAAAACGCCAAACTGCTTGAAATTCCCCGTTTTGTGGGTCAGCTCCTCGATGACTGCGAGGAAAAGGAGGGGCAGGGTGGGTTAGTCAGCGTTTGGGGGGGGGGTCCCCTCAATCCCCCCCCCCCAGGACTCACAGGCAGCGTCAAACTCCCCCTTCCACTGGTCGGCGGTGAGGGGGGCTTCCACTTCGACCCCCAGCGCCGAGCGGGCGAGGGTCAGGCGGACGGTGTGCCCCCCGTGCCGGAAGGCGTAGTCGGCCTGTAGGTACCGCGGCTCCCCCATGGTGCTGGGGGGGGGGGGGGGGGGGGGGGCACCCATGGGAGCCCCCCCAGAAGATGGGTGGGGGCACCCCTGGGAAAGGGGACCCGGGTCCCAGCAGCTCGGGGGGGGGGGAGCAGGGTTGGGGGGGTGTGAATTTTGGGGGGGAGCAGGAGGGGAGGCTGCAGCACTGAGGGGGGGCCAGCAGAGGGGAGCCCCGGGGATGTGGGGAGCGGGGGGCTGGGGGGGGGCGGCGGTTTGAAGGGGTGGGGGAAGCACACAGGGACATGGGGGGAGCCCCGGGCTTTGGGGGGGCTGCTTGGGGGAGCGGGGGGGCCCCAGGGCTTTGGGGGGGGGGGGCAGAGCTGGGGGGGGGCTGCTTGGGGGGACCCAGGGATTGGGGGGCTGCTTGGGGGAGCGGGGGGGGCCAGGGCTTTGGGGGGGCTACTTGGGGGCACCCAGGGCTTTGGGGGGGCTGCTTGGGGGAGAAGGGGGGGTTCAGGGCTTTGGGGGGGCTGATTTGAGGGGCACTGGGGGGCCGGGGGCTGTTCTGGGGGTACCGGGGGGGGGGGGGGGGGGTCCGCGCCTGGAGGGGCTCTTGAGGCGGCAGATACCGGGGGAAGCCCGGCCGGGGGGGGCTGCCGGGGGCCGGAGAGCCCCCCCGGACGGTCACCGGGCCGGGGCCCCGAGGACAGCCCGAGAGACCACGGGGACAGGCCCAGGGACCCGGACGCCGGCCCCGGTCACTCACCGCCCGCCGTGCTCCGCCGCCGCCTCAGCCGCAGCTCCGCCCCCCGCAGCCCTGCCCCCGCCCCATTGGCCGGCCACGTCCCGTGCCGCCGTCTTATTGGCTGTCCCCGCCGCCTCTCACTTCAGCCCCCCCGCCTCCTTCCGGGCGGCCGTTACTTCGCTGCCCCCCAGCCTAACGCTGCTATTGGCTGTCAGACGGAGCCCGCCCCCCACCTCGGAGAACCATTGGTTGGTGCGGCTGTCAGTCATTTCCCCTGAGAAAGGGGAGGAGCGACCCGCGCCTGTGGCGCCCCCTGCTGGGAAGGAACCGTGACTCCGCCCCAGGAAGGCCCCGCCCCCTTCCATTGATCACCGCGTGGCCCCGCCCCTCCCATTGGTAACGGCGTGGCCCCGCCCCCTCCCATTGATAAGTGCAACGCCCCGCTTCATTCACACCCGCGGAGAACATGGGGAGGGACGGGGGGGAGGGGACATGGAACAGGGGGCGGGGCATGAGGCGGGGCTGGGAGGGGAGGACACGATCAGGGGGCGGGGCACAGACCGGGGGGCGGGGCACAGACAAGGAGAGAAGCAATGGAACCTCGAACCACTTTAATTAAGCAGGGACAGACCCGGGAGGGGTAGGGGGGGGCAGGAACCCGCGACACCCCCACCCCCCCCGAGGACCCCAATATTTGGAGGTGTCCCCCCCTAATTGCAAAATATCCCCTGAAATGGGGGTGGGGCAGCCCCAAAGCTCCGAATCCCCCCGGAAGGTTGGGGGGAGGGCAGCCCCCCCCAAAATGGGGTGGGAGCAGATATAAACACCCCCAGCCCCCCCAGCGCACCCCCAAACTGCCCTGGGGTCTCCCAGCAGCCCCTCTCAGGCAGGACCCGGCCGTGGGTCTGGCCGTGGGGGGCCCCACACCCCCGCACCCCCAACCTGGAAGCCGCGCACCCTGCACCCCCAAACCCCCACCCCCTGCACCCCCCCCAGGGGCACCCCGAGGACCCCCCTCCCCCCCCGAGGACCGGACCCATAGGGAGTCCCAGGACCTCCCCAGCCCCCCCCAACCCAGGGATCTCCTCCCCCCACCCCCGCGGCAGTGCTGCATTGTGGGAAACTCCCCCCTCCTCCCCTCCCCCCGCAAAGGCTGATGGGAATTTCCCTCAGCATCCCGCGCCCGGGGCATTGTGGGATAGCTCCCTCTCCCCGGGGGGGGGGCTCAGGGGGGACATTGGGGGGGTTCCCCCTCGCCGTTACCGGGGCCGTGACCCCTGATGCCCCCCCGGATGTCTCCTGGTCCCTCCCCGGTACCGCCGGTGCCCCCCCAGTCCCAGCCCCATGGCGAGGGGGTCCGCGACCGGTACCGGGGATGATCCCGGGGGCAGCGGTGGGTCCCGGAGGTGTCCTGGGGAGGGTTTCCGGTGGTCCCGGGGGGATGCCGGTGGTCCCGGGGGTGTTCCCGGAGGGTCCTCACCGCCGGTGTGGGAGCGCTTGGTGCTGGAAGCCTCCGGGGGGTCTCGAGCGGCCGCTTGCGGGAGACGGGCGGGTCGTGGTCCACGGGGAACCGGCACGGAGAACCGGCACCGGCACCGGCACCGGCACTGCCCGAGCGGCGGCAGCTGCGGGTCGGGGCCGCGGGCGTGGCCATAGGGGGCGTGGCCAAAGGGAAGGAGGCGTGGTCCGACAGCGCCCAGGGACGGGGGAGATCGCCCCGCCCCGCCCCGCCGGTCCGCGGCCTGGAGGGCGGGGATTGGGGCGGGGTCTGTGCCAACGGGGCGGGGCCAGGTAGGGGTGGGACCCACTGGGGCGGGGCACGGGAGCGCTGGGGGCGGGGCTACAGTGCCCCGCCGCTGTGGGCGGGGCCCCACGTGCCCCGCCCCCTCCCCTTCGCACACGTGCGCGCCCTCGCGCGGGCGCTGCCGCCCACATGGGGGCTGCCCCGGCCACGCCCTTCCCGCTGACGGCCACGCCCACCTGCTCCCGCGCACGCGTACTCCCCCCGCCCCGCGCCCTCCGCTCCGCGCGCATGCGCGACTCCTCCAGCCGCCTCCCCGCCGTGCGCGCAGGCGTACGCGCAGGCGCACTGGTCACCGGCCCGCCCCGCGCAGGCGCACTGTTGTCCCCCCTCCTCGGTCCTCCTCCCGTCCCGCCGAGCTCCGGCGGCCCCTTTAAGGCGCGCGCGGCCGGTACGTAAACGGGGGGGGGGGGGGGTTGGGGGTGTGAGGGGACCCTGTGGGGGGGCTGAGCTGTGGGGACAGCCGGTGAGGGGGCCCCCGGGGGGGGTTGTGTGAGGGGGAAGCCTCTGAGGGGGGGGGGGCTGTGCTGGGGGGGCTCTGAGGGGGCTCGGTGAGGGGGGGCTGTGCCGAGGGGGGACCCACCGAGGGGAGCCTGTGAGGGGTCTTTGCAGAGGGGGGACCCTCCAAGGGGATACTCTGAGGGGTCTTTGCTGAGGGGGGGACCCACCGAGGGGACCCTCTGAGGTGTCTCTGCCCAGAGGGCCCCGTCCGGGGGTCCCGCAGAGGAGCACCCGCCGAGGGAGACCCCTCCGGGAAGGGGCCGCGCCGAGGAGGGGTCCCGGCGACCCCCCCCCGCCATGTCGTGGCGGCGGCAGTGGTGCTACCTGTGCGACCTGCCCAAGACGCCCTGGGCCGTGGTGTGGGACTTCAGCGAGGCCGTCTGCCGCGGCTGCGTCAACTTCGAAGGCGCCGACCGCATCGAACCGCTGCTGGAGGCCGCCCGGCGCCTCCGGCACAGCCACGCCGAGACCCGGCACCGCGACGTCCCACCGAGCCGTCCCGAGGAGACGACACCCGAACGTCGCGGCCCCCCGCCGCCGCCGCTGCCGGTGCCGTGCCGCCCGCGTGGAGCCGAGTGCTTGGCGGAGCTGAGCGAAGCCATGCGCGGCCGCGCCGAGGACTGGCCGGGAAAGCCACCGGCGGTGCGGGAACGCCTCGCCGCCCTCGCCGGCTGCGCTCCCTTCAACGTCCGCTTCCGGAAGGATCACGCCTTGGTGGGACGAGTCTTCGCCTTCGACGCCGCACCCCGGCCCGGCTTCGAGTTTGAGTTGAAGCTCTTCGCCGAATACCCCTGCGGTTCCGGCAGCGTCTACGCCGGCGTGCTGGGCCTGGCCAAGCAGATGTTCCAGGACTGCCTGCGGTCGCCCGGCAAAGCCATTTCCTCCGGCTACAAGTACCTGGAGTACGAGAAGCGCCAGGGCAGCGGCGACTGGCGGCTGCTGGGCGAACTCTTCACCGAAGCCGTCCGCTTCTTCCGCCACCCACCGGCGCCCGAAGCCTTGCCGCAGCAGCACCCGCCCCCGCCGCCGCCGCCGCCGCGCCGGCGTCGCAAAGCGTCGCCGGAGCCCGAGGAAGCGCCCGTCGCTCGTCGCCCGGCGGAGGATTCTCCGGTGCCGCCGCTGTGCTGCGGGCTGTGCCGGCAGCGGTTGGAGGACACCCATTTTGTGCAGTGCCCCGCCGTGCCGGCGCACCGGTTCTGCTTCCCCTGCGCCCGCCGCGCCATCCGGGCGCGGGGGGCCGGGGCGGAGGTGCACTGTCCCAGCGGGGGCCGATGTCCCCTGGCCGGCTCCGGCCTCCCCTGGGCCTTCATGCAGGGCGAGATCGCCGCCATCTTGGCCGGCGACGTCCGCGTCAAGAGGGAGCGGGACCCCTGAGGGACCCCTGCCCCCCGTGCCTCAGTTTCCCCCTCCCCCCCCCTCAGTTTCCCCCTCCCCCCGTGCCTCAGTTTCCCCTCGCCCCATGCCTGTCCCCCCCTCCCCCGTGCCTCAGTTCCCCCTCCCCAGGCCTTGTTTTGGGGGGCCCGACCGCAGCCCGGGGAGGGGGGTGACAAGTGCCTGTCCCCTGCGGGGTGGGGGGGTCCCCCAAAACTCTGTTGGGTTTTTTTTTGGGGGGGTGGGGGAGGGGGTGGCTTTTTGGGTCAATAAAGCGATGGTTTGGTTTTGGGGGGTTGGGTTAAGCCGTGGTTTGTGGGGGGCGAGGAGGGGGGGAACTGGGGTGCGGGGGGGGCTGTGGGGCAATCGGGGTCCCCCAGCGCACCCCTGCGCATGCGCGCTGCGCCCCTCCCCGCGCCCGGCGGGGGGCGGAGCCGAGAGAAGCCCCGCCTCTCGGCCTACAGCTCCCGGCGGGTCCCTTCGCGCTGACGTCAGGGCGGGGCGGGGCTGCGCGTGCGCAGCGGCGAGCGGAGGCCGCCGAGCGCGCGGGTGGCGGTGAGGGGGATGGGAGCTCTATAGGGGAGGGGGGGGCTCTATAGGGGCCTGCAGGGCGGGGTGGGGGGTGTCTATAGGGCCCCGGGGGCTCTATAGGGCCCGGGCCGAGTGTAGGGAGCGGGCGGGGCGCGAGGCGGTGGGGCTCTATGGGGGGGGAGGCCGTGTGGGGCTGGGGGGGGTATAGGCTCCTATAGGGGAGTCTGGGGGGGGGGGAGAAGGGGCTCTATAGGGTCCTGGGCAGTGTGTGGGGGCGGGGGGCGGGACGCGGGGTGTGTGGGGAATTGGGCTCGGGGGGGGGGAGGGGGAGGCCGTGGGGGGGCGGGGGGCTATAGGCGCCTATAGGGGCGGGGGTAGGGATGGGAGGGGGCTGGGCGGTGTGTCGGCACTATAGGGTGTGTATGGACACGGGGTGGGTGAAGATGGGGCGCCATAGGGGGGTGGAGGTGTTGGGCGGGGGGGCTATAGGGCACAGAGCTGTGTGGGAAATGGGATTCTATAGGAGGTGGGAGCCCCTGGGGGGATGTATGGAGGGAGGGCTTTCTATAAGGTGCTGGGGCGGGGGGAGCTCTGTAGGGGCTGGGGCTGCATGGGAATGGCGTTCTATAGGGTGGGTGTGATGGCAGGGCCCGGGGCAGGCGCTGCATAGGGGCCTGGGTTAGCAGTAACTTGGGGAGGGGACGTATGGGACATCCTAGGAGCTGTATAGGGCACTCCGGGGGCAGCTGGAGTATCTCGGGGACCATATAGGGGATCCCAGGGGCTGTATGGCACCTTTCTGTGCTGTATAGTGCAGCCCAGGAGCCATATACAGCAACCTGGGGCTGTATAGGGCAATCCAGGCACCATATAGGGCATGCCAGGGGCTATAGAGGGCATTTCTGGGCTGCGAAGGAGCCGTATAGAGCATCCTGGGACCACACAGGGCATCACAGGGGCCGTATGGGACATCCCTGGGTCGTACAGAGCGTCCTGGGGCCGTATAGGGCATCCCAGGGGCTGTATGGGGAGTCTGTGGGTTATACAGAGCATCCAGGAGCCATATAGAGCATGCCGGGGCTGTATGGCATGTCTCTGTGCAGTATAGAGAATCTGGAAGCTGTATAGGTCATCGTAGGGGCTGTATGAGGCATCTCTGGGCAGTATAGAGCATTCTGGGGCCATATAGGTCATCCCAGGGGCTGTATGGGATGTCTCTGGGCAGTATAGAGCATCCTGGGGCCGAATAGGGCATCACAGGAGCCATATGGGGTATCTCTGAGCTGTATAAAGCATCCTGGGGGCGTATAGCGCATCTCAGGGGCTGTATGGGGCATTTCTGGCCAGTATAGAGCATGTTGGGGCCATATAGAGCATGCCAGGGGCCATATGGGATGTCTCTGGGCTGTATAGGGCACTCTAGGGGCTGTATAGGGCATCTCTGGGTAGTATAGAGCATTCTGGAGCCATATAGGTCATCCCAGAGGTGTCTCCGGACAGTATAGAGCATTCTAGGGCTGTATAGAGTATCGCAGGAGCCATATAGGGTATGTCTGGGCCATATAAAGCATTCTGGGGCCATATAGGACATCCCAGGGGTTGTATGGGGCATCTCTGGGCAGTATAGAGCATGCTGGGGCCGTATGGGATGTCTCTGGGCCATATAGAGCATCACAGGGACCATATGGGGAGCGTCTGGGCCGTATAGAACATCCAGGAGCCATACAGGGCGTTTGGGACAACCCAGGGTCCCTATAGAGCATCCCAGGTGCCGTATGGGGCCTTTCAGGGCCCTATAGGAGCCGCTGGGAGCCCTATACGGGGCCGTATAGGGTGTGACGCGGTCGTGCCCCCCCAGGCGGAGCCATGGCGGGGCCGGGGGGGGCCGAGGGCCCCAGCCCCCGCATGAGCGTGGCCTCCCAGTTCTTCAGCGAGGAGGAGTGCGGCAGCGACGGCATGAGCACCTCCGAGCGGGTGGGGATCCGCTGGGGGGGGGATCCACTGGGGGGGGGATCCACTGGGGGGGGGGGCTGGGATGGGGGGGGCAGGATCTGGGAAGGAGAAGGGAGGATCCCTGGGATCCAGGGGAATGGGGGGGGGGGATCACCGGGATCTGGGGAGGGGCACGGTCCCTGGGATCCAGCGCGGTGGGGAGACAGGATCCCTAGGATCCCCGGGGAGGGGGGGCAGGGTCCCTGGGGATGGTGGGGGGTGGCAGGATCCCCGGGATCTGGGGAGGGACAGGGTCCCTGGGATCCAGGGTGGAGGGGGCAGGATCCCTGGGATCCCCAGGGAGGGGGGACAGGGTCCACAGGATCTGGGGAGGGACAGGGCCCCTGGGATCTGGGGGGGTGGGGGGGCAGGGTCCCTGGGATCCACTGGGGGAGACAGGGTCCCCAGGATCTGGGGAGGGACAGGGCCCCTGAGATCCGGGGGGGGGGGGGGGGCAGGGTCCCTGGGATCCCCAGGGAGGGGGGGCAGGATCCCCAGGATCTGGGGAGGGACAGGGCCCCTGGGATCCAGTGGGGTGGGGGGGCAGGGTCCCTGGGATCCACTGGGGGAGACAGGGTCCCCAGGAGCTGGGGAGGGACAGGACCCCTGGGATCCGGGGGGGGCAGGGTCCCTGGGATCCCCAGGGAGGGGGGGCAGGGGCAGGATCCCCAGGATCTGGGGAGGGACAGGGCCCCTGGGATCCACCGGGGGGGATAGGGTCCCCTGGGATGGGGGGGAGGGGCAGGATCCAGGGACGGAGAGGCTCCGTGGGATCCCTGGGGAGGGGGGGCATGGTCCCCTGAGACTGGGGGGGGGGAGGCAGGATCCCCAGGATCTAGGGACGGGGGGGAGTGGATCCCCAGCATGGGGGGAGGGAGAGGGTCCCTGGGATCTGGGGAAATTGGGGGGTGGATCCTGTCCCCCCCCCCCCCTTGGGGATCCGCTCCCCTGGGGATCTGGCTGTGGTGACTTCCGAGGGGACGTGGTGGCTTTGGCCGGGGGGGGGGGGGGGGGGACACAGAGATCCAGTCTGGGGACACGGCGGCCACCTCAAGGGGATCCAGCGGTGGCCCAAGGCGGGGGGGATGGGGGGGGACACTCTGGGGACACACGGGGGACACTCTGGGGCCCCCCCGCCCCGCAGGTGGTGGATCTCCTCAACCAGGCGGCCTTGATCAGCAACGACGCCAAGATCAACCTGCTCAAGCAGGTGAGCGGCGGGGGGGGGGCCCGTCCCCGTGTCCCCATCCCCGTGTCCCCGTCCCTGTCCCCGTGTCCCCGTGCCCGTCCCCGTGTCCCCACCGCGTCCCTCTGTCCCCAGGTGCAGGAGCTGATCATCAACAAGGACCCCACGCTGCTGGACAACTTCTTGGATGTGAGCGGGGGGGATCCGGGGGGGTTGGGGATCGAGCTGGGGTGTTGGAATGGATCCGGGGAGGGGGTTGGGATGGATCCGGGGGGGGTTGGGGTGGATCTGGGGGGGGTTGGGATGGATCCGGGGGGGGTTGGGATGGATCTGGGGGGTTTGGGGTGGATCTGGTAGGGTCTGGGATGGATCTGGGGGGTTTGGGGTGGATCTGGTAGGGTCTGGGATGGATCCGGGGGGGGGGTTGGGATGGATCATGTGGGGTTGACGTGGATCTGGTGGGGGCTGGGATGGATCCAGGGGGGTTAGGATGGATCCAGGGGGGCTTTGGGGTGGATCCAGGGGGGTTGGGGTGGATCTGGTAGGGTCTGGGATGGATCCGAGGGGGTTTGGGATGGATCCAGGGGGTTTGGGGTGGATCCGGGGGGGTTGGGGTGGATCTGGGGGGGCGTTGGGATGGATCCGGGGGGGGTTGGGATGGATCCAGCCCGGTGCTGAGCCCGCCGTGTCCATCCCCGCAGGAGATCATCGCTTTCCAGGCCGACAAGTCCATCGAGGTGCGGAAGTTCGTGGTGGGCTTCATCGAGGAGGCCTGGTAAGGGGGTGTCACCCTGCGGGGGGCCGAGGCGGGCGGGTGGTGGGGTGCTGAGCACCCGCTCTCGGGCCCTGGGGCGCACACCAGCGTCCCCCGTGTCCGGATGTGCCCCATCGAGGGTTTTGGGGACACCGAGTGGGTGCTGAGCACCCCCTTCTCCCTGGGGGGCCATCTTGGGAGGTGGGGGGCCACGTGGGAGCACCCATTTGTGTCCTCCCCCACCCATTTGTGTCCCCTCCCCTCCAGCAAGCGGGACATCGAGCTGCTGCTGAAGCTCATCGCCAACCTCAACATGCTTCTGAAGGACGAGAACGTCAACGTGGTGAAGAAGGCCATCCTCACCATGACCCAGCTCTACAAGGTGGCCCTGCAGGTGAGGCACCCTCCGGAAAAGAGCACCCATGGGTGCTGGGGGATGTTTTAACCCTTCTCTCCCCGCAGTGGATGGTGAAATCGAAGGTGATCAGCGAGCTGCAGGAGGCTTGCTGGGAGATGATGGCGGCCATGGCCAGCGACATCATCCTCCTCCTCGACTCGGACAACGACGGCATCCGCACCCACGCCATCAAGTTCGTGGAGGGGCTCATCATCACCCTCTCGCCCCGCATGGCCGACTCCGACGTCCCCAAACGTCACGAGAACGACATCAGCCTGGAGCGCATCCCCAAGGATCACCCCTACATCAAATACAGTGAGGCCGCGGGGCGGTGGGGTCTCCTCCGAGAGCGGGGGGGACGCCCAACGAGCCCGCGTCCCCCGCCGTGTCCCCGCAGACGTCCTGTGGGAGGAGGGCAAGGCCGCCCTGGAGCAGCTCCTCAAGTTCATGGTGCACCCGGCCATCTCCAGCATCAACCTGACGGCCGCCCTGGGTTCCCTGGCCACCATCGCCCGCCAGCGGCCCATGTTCATGGCCGAGGTCATCCAAGCCTACGAGACCCTCCACGGTAAACACCGTCTCACCGGCTGTCACCATCAGCGTCCCTGGGTGACGGTGACACAGGGTGGGGGGGGAGTCCCGGGCTCGTCCCGCTCCCCTGGGGAGTCCTGGACCCCCAAGGTCACCACGGCCACCTCCCAAGGTGGACCCAAACGTCCTCGGTCCCGTTTCCCAAGCACCCACCTTCCATCTCGACCGAGGACCCCGCTGCCACCCAAACCGGGGTGTCCCATGTCCCCAGGCGTCCCTAACGCAGCGTTCCCGTGTCTGTGTGTCCCCCCCCCCCCAACTTTGCAGCCAACCTGCCCCCCACCCTGGCCAAGTCGCAGGTGAGCAGCGTCCGGAAGAACCTGAAGCTGCATCTCCTGAGCGTCCTGCGGCACCCGTCCTCGGGGGACTTCCAGCCCCAGATCACCACCCTCCTCGTCGACCTGGGCACCCAACAGGCCGAGATCGCCCGCAGCATGCCCAGCCCCCGCGACGCCCGCAAACGACCCCGCGACGAGCCCGACGCCGCCCTCAAGAAGATGAAGATTGGTGAGACCCGGCGTGTCACCCTTTGTCCCCTCCCCGGTGGCACTACGCACCCTCGGGGCTCTCCCAGCTCCCTCTGGGACATTAAACGCCCCTCAGGTCCTCCCGGTGCCCTCCTGGGGACACTGGGGACAGGCGGTGACATTACAACCCCCCGCCCCCGCCCCAAAGTCCTCCCAGTGTCACCCAGGGCCCTCCCGGTCCTCGCTGGGGTCGCACAGTGGCACTAGGTACCCTCCCAGTCCTCCCAGTGCCCTCCCAGTCCTTTCTGGGGACAGGCGGTGACATTAAATACTCCTCGGGTCATCCTGGTGCCCACCAGGGTCGTCCCAGTCCCCCCCTGGGGACAGGTGGTGGCATTACACCCCCCGAAGGTCCCCCTGGTGCCACCCGGGGTCTTCCTGGTTTCTCCTGGGGATGGGTGGTGGCATAAAATGTCCCCCAGGTCCTCCCAGTCCCTCCTGGGGTCCTCCCAGTCCCTTCCTGGTCACACTGGGGGTGGGTGGTGGCATTAAACGCCCCCCAGATCCTCCCAGTGCCCCTCAGAGTCCTCCCAGTCCCTCCTGGGGTCCTCCCAGTCCCTTCCTGGTCACACTGGGGGTGGGTGGTGGCATTAAACGCCCCCCAGATCCTCCCAGTGCCCCTCAGAGTCCTCCCAGTCCCTCCTGGGGTCCTCCCAGTTCCCCCCCTGATGTCACTGGGGGTAGCTGTTGGTGGCACAGCACACCCTCAGGGTCCTCCCAGTCCCTCCTGGGGTCCTCCCAGTCCCTTCCTGGTCACACTGGGGGTGGGTGGTGGCATTAAACGCCCCCCAGATCCTCCCAGTGCCCCTCAGAGTCCTCCCAGTCCCTCCTAGGGTCCTCCCAGTTCCCCCCCTGATGTCACTGGGGGTAGCTGTTGGTGGCACAGCACACCCTCAGGGTCCTCCCAGTCCCTCCTGGGGTCCTCCCAGTCCCTTCCTGGTCACACTGGGGGTGGGTGGTGGCATTAAACGCCCCCCAGATCCTCCCAGTGCCCCTCAGAGTCCTCCCAGTCCCTCCTAGGGTCCTCCCAGTTCCCCCCAGTGACACTGGGGGTAGCTGTTGGTGGCACAGCACACCCTCAGGGTCCTCCCAGTCCTTTCCTGGTCACACTGGGGGTGGGTGGTGGCATCGAACACCCCCAGGTCCTCCCAGTGCCCCTCAGCGTCCTCCCAGTGCTCTCCTGGAGAAGGGTGGTGGCATTAAGCACCCTCCCAGTCCTCCCAGTCCTCTCCTGGGAACCACTGGTGGCACAACAGACACCCCCCCACCCCACCCCGGGGTCCCCGCTGCCTGGCGGTGGCCGATCACCCTGCCCCGGGGACCTCCGGGGGACCCTGACCCCCCCACCCCCCCCGCCCCGGCAGAGCCCCCCCTGGGCGAGGACGACGAGGACAAGGACCTGGAGCCGACGACGGCGGCGGCACCCAAAGCGGCCGGCCAGACCAGCGTCCCCTCGGACACGGACATCACCGCCGAGTTCCTGCAGCCGCTCCTCACCCCGGAGAACGTCGCCAACCTGGTTAAGCACCGAGAACGCGGCGCCGGGGCGGATTTTTTTTTGGGGGGGGGCTCTAAGGTGGTGTCCCCCCCTCTTTTTGCAGGTGCTGATCAGCATGGTGTACCTGCCCGAGGCCATGCCCGCCTCCTTCCAGGCCACCTACACCCCCGTGGAGTCGGCCGGCACCGAGGCGCAGATCAAGCACCTCTCCCGGCTCATGGCCACCCAGATGACGGCGGCGGGGCTGGGCCCGGGTGAGCGGGGGTTGCGCGCCTCCCGGTTGCGTCCCCTCCTTTTTCCTCCGCGGCAACGCTTTTTTTCGGGGTGCTCGCCCGCCCGTCCCTCCCCCTTTGTCGCGGGGCGAGAGAGCGGCGGCGACGTGTTTCGTCGGGGTAAAAAAAGGATTCGGCAGAGCTGGAGAAGTCGGACGGAGTTTAACGGAGTTTAACACTCAGGGTTCGTTAAGGTCGATGGCAAAGGTCGCCTTATTAATTACTGCACACGAGGGGAAATTGGGTTAGAATCGAGTTAGAAGGATTCACGCGGAGACGCGTGGGTGAGGAGGACCCTTCCGTCGAGTCCCGAGGTTCAGAGCGGACCCCCCTTTCTAAACTCCTTATCGAGCCTAAGCGCGGCTAGGTCCGACCTTAGGCTTCGTCAACGGTTTACGTCTAATTGAATTATCCATCCGACGTCATCGTGATACCGAGTAGCCACGCGGATTAGTAACGAACGAGCGTTAATTCAATAGTTACAGCATCGACAAGAGAGGCGTCTTCGTTTTAGCTCAGTGCCTTGTTCTCTACCTTGGATTATCTCGCGGTTTTGGGTTTCAAAACCACCTCTTGAAATATTTCCCCGAATATTTTCGCTCCCTTCTGCGTGAGCCGGGAGCTTTCCCGCTGGCAGGTTCACCCCGAGGAGGTGAGGCCGGTCGCTCCTTAACCCGAACCAAAGTACGGCGAGGAGTCAGGCGTCTCCGTCGCACCGTTTCAGGCGTGGAGCAGACGAAGCACCTGAAGGAGGAGCCGAAGGAGGAGAAGACGGCCAAGCCGGAGAGCGTGGTGATCAAACGGCGGCTGTCGGCGCTGGCCCAGGGCCAGGCCATCTCCGTGCTGGGTGCCCAAGGCTCGGCCGCCAACCTGCTGGAGGAGGAAGCCCCCCAAGCCAAACGTCGCCCTGAGCCCATCATCCCGGCCACGCAGCCCCGGTGAGCCCCCCTCCGCCGCCTCGCCGCCCCCACGGGGGAGCACCCGTGGGTGCTGACGGATCCTTTCTCCCCCACCCCCTTTCTCCAAGGCTGGCGGGCGCCGGCGGGCGCAAGAAGGTTTTCCGCCTGGGCGACGTCCTCAAGCCGCTGAGCGACGCGCAGATGGAGAAGCTGAAGCTGAGCGCCGTCAAGCGCATCCTGCGCGCCGAGCGCGCCGTCGCCTGCAGCGGGGCCGCCCAGGTACGCCCGGCACCCCCCCCCGGCACTGGGGTGAGCCCCCCCCCCAAAATCTCCCCCAGACCCTCTTGCATCCCCCCCCGACAGGCCCGCGTGAAGATCCTGGCGTCGCTGGTGACGCAGTTCGAGGTGCCGCTGAAGAGCGAGGTGCTGGCCTTCATCCTCGATGACATCCGCGGCCGCCTGGACCTGGCCTTCGCCTGGCTCTTCCAGGAGTACAACGCCTACCTGAGCCGCTTCCCCGCCGGCAGCCTGGAACGCTACGACGAGTGTCTCATCGGGCTCCTCGCCGGCCTCCAGGAGAAGCCCGATCAGAAGGACGGGTAGGGACGGTGCCACCGGGAAAGGGACGGTGCCACCGGGAACGGGACGGTGCCACCAGGGATGGGACGGTGCCACCGGCCGCTTTGTCGGGCTCCGGAAAGCCAGCACGGTGGGAGCCGCAGCTCTCGGGCCGTCGACATCCCTCCAGATGGTCCCCAGGGTTGCCCGTGTGTGTCCCCACCCTGGTGGCATCCCCACCCTGGTGGCGTCCCCACCCCGGTCGGTGTCCCCACCCCGACGCCTTCCGTTTCCCGACAGGATTTTCACCAAAGTGGTGCTGGAGGCGCCGCTGATCACCGAGAGCGCGCTGGAGGTCATCCGCAAGTACTGCGAGGACGAGGTGGGAGTTGGGGACGTGAGGTTGGGGACACGGGGACGAGCCCCGGCGTCCCTCACCGCCGTCCCCTCGCAGAGCCGGACCTACCTGGGCATGTCCACCCTGCGCGACCTCATCTTCAAGCGGCCGTCGCGGCAGTTCCAGTACCTCCACGTCCTGCTGGACCTCAGCTCCCACGAGAAGGACAAGGTACGGGCGCGGGGCTCGGCCGCCAGCGCCCCGAGGGACGCTCCTGTCCCCACAGCGGTGACACGGGGCCGCCCCGCAGGTCCGCCAGCAGGCCCTGCTCTTCATCAAGCGCATGTACGAGAAGGACCAGCTGCGGGAGTACGTGGAGAAGTTCGCCCTCAACTACCTGCAGCTCCTGGTGCACCCCAACCCACCCTCCGTCCTCTTCGGGGCCGACAAGGACACGGGTGAGTTTTGGGGACGGGGTGACGCCCCGCTGGGAGGGTCCCCGGGGCTCCGGTGACGCCGTGTGTGACGCAGAGGTGGCGGCGCCGTGGACGGAGGAGACCATCAAGCAGTGCCTCTACCTGTACCTGGCGCTGCTGCCCCACAACCACAAGCTCATCCACGAGCTGGCCTCCGTCTACACCGAGGCCATCGCCGACATCAAGCGCACCGTCCTGCGGGTCATCGAGCAGCCGGTGAGACCCGCGACGGGGCGGGGAGGGGGGTTGAGGGGACGCGGGGGGACGCGGTGGCCCGGCGACGCCGGCGGTGGCTCTCCCGTAGATCCGCGGGATGGGGATGAACTCGCCCGAGTTGCTGCTGCTGGTGGAGAACTGCCCCAAGGGAGCCGAGACGTTGGTGACGCGCTGCCTGCACAGCCTCACGGACAAAGGTAGGGGACGGGGGGGGGGGGACGCGGCAGGGTGGCACGTGACCCGCGGTGACGTGCCACCTCCTCCTGGCAGTGCCCCCGTCACCCGAGCTGGTGAAGAGGGTCCGGGATCTCTATCACAAGCGGCTGCCGGACGTGAGGTTCCTCATCCCTGTCCTCAACGGGCTGGAGAAGGTCAGAGTGTCCCCTCCCTCCTTCCGTGTCCCCTCCCTCCTTCCGTGTCCCCTCCCTCCCTCCGTGTCCCCTCCATCTGTGTCCCCTCCCCTCGCGTCCCCCCGCTGAGCGCTGCTGTTTGGGGTGCAGAAAGAGGTGATCCAGGCGCTGCCCAAACTCATCAAGCTCAACCCCATCGTGGTCAAGGAGGTCTTCAACCGCCTGCTGGGGACGCAGCACGGTAGGGGACGGGGACAGGGACAGCCCCGGGATGGGACACGGAGCCTGGCACCTCCCTGGGGACAGTCCCAGTGCTCGCTGTGGGGACATGGGGCCATCCTGGGGTGGGACATGGGACCTCCCTGGGGTGGGACACCATGGGACATCCCTGGGAACAGTCCCAGTGCTCACTGTGGGGACATGGGACCTCCCTGAGGTGGGACATGGGACCTCCTTGGGGTGGGACACTATGGGACATCCCAGTGCCTGCTGTGGGGATGTGGGACCTCCCTGAGGTGGGACATGGGACCTCCCTGGAGTGGAACACCATGGGACATTGCTGGGGACAGTCCCAGTACCTGCTGTGGGGATATGGGACCTCCTTGGGGTGGGACATGGGACCTCCTTGTGGTGGGACACCATGGGACATTGCTGGGGACAGTCCCAGTGCTGACTGTGGGGACATGGGGCCATCCTGGGGTGGGATATGGGACCTCCTTGGGGTGGGACACTATGGGACATCCCAGTGCTCACTGTGGGGACGTGGGACCTCCGTGGGGTGGGACATGGGACCTCCTTGGGGTGAGACACCATGGGACATCCCTGAGAACAGTCCCAGTGCCCACTGTGGGGACATGGGACCTCCCTGGGGTGGGACATGGGACCTTCTTGGCATGGGACACCATGGGATGTCCCAGTGCTTGCTGTGGGGACGTGGGACCTCCCTGGGGTGGGACATGGGATCTCCTTGGGGTGGGACACCATGGGACATTGCTGGGGACAGTCCCAGTGCCTGCTGTGGGGACATGGGACCTCCTTGGGGTGGGACACCATGGGACATCCCTGGGAACAGTCCCAGTGCCCACTGTGGGGACATGGGACCTCCCTGGGGTGGGACATGGGACCTCCTTGGGGTGAGACACCATGGGACATCCCTGGGAACAGTCCCAGTGCCCACTGTGGGGACATGGGACCTCCCTGGGGTGGGACATGGGACCTCCTTGGCATGGGACACCATGGGACGTCCCAGTGCTTGCTGTGGGGACATGGGACCTCCCTGGGGTGGGACATGGGACCTCCTTGGGGTGGGACACCATGGGACATCGCTGGGGACAGTCCCAGTGCCTGCTGTGGGGACATGGGACCTCCTTGAGGTGGGACACCATGGGACATCCCTGGGAACAGTCCCAGTGCCTGCTGTGGGGACATGGGACCTCCCTGGGGTGGGACATGGGACCTCCTTGAGGTGGGACACCATGGGACATCCCTGGGGACAGTCCCAGTGCCTGCTGTGGGGATGTGGGACCTCCCTGGGGTGGGACATGGGACCTCCCTGGAGTGGGACACCATGGGACGTCCCAGTGCTTGCTGTGGGGACGTGGGACCTCCTTGGGGTGGGACATGGGACATGGGACACGCCACCTCCCTGGGAACGGCTGCCGGGACGCAGGGTGACCCCAGGGACAGCCCTCACCTCTGGGACCACCACGGGGCGGGCCACCAGCCCTGCCACCCGGACCCCATCCCCACCCCGACCACCTGAGCGCCGGGGCCACCCCCGTGCCGTCCCCTCGCAGGTGACGGCGCCTCCACCGTGTCCCCGCTGAACCCGGGCGAGCTGCTCATCGCCCTGCACAACATCGACTCCTCCAAGTGCGACATGAAGTCCATCATCAAGGGTGGGTGACGCCGGTCGGCACGGCCGGACGGAGGGCGAGGGGGGGAAGGGTGACGCGCGGTGACGTCACGTCGTCCCCGCTTCGCAGCCACCAACCTGTGCTTCGCCGAGCGCAACGTCTACACCTCGGAGGTGCTGGCGGTGGTGATGCAGCAGCTGATGGAGCAGAGCCCCCTCCCCATGCTCCTCATGCGCACCGTCATCCAGGCCCTCACCATGTACCCCCGCCTGGGCGGCTTCGTCATGAACATCCTCTCCCGCCTCATCATGAAGCAGGTCTGGCTGTCTGTCTGGCTGTCCGTCCGTCCGGGCCCGCCTCGGAGGGGGTGGTGGGCCCGGGGTGGGGGTGTCGGTTGGTCCCCCTGGGTGGCAGGGGCTGGGTGTCTGTCCCTGGAAGGGGGGGGGGGGGGGGGGGGCTGGTTGCCTCCTCCTGATGTCCCTGGGGGTGTCTGTCTGTCCTGTCCTGGTGTGGGTGTCTGTCCTTGGGGGTGTCTGTCCTGGCCTGCTGTCCCTGGGTGGCTGTCCGTCCTTTCCTGGGGTCTCCAGGTGTCTGTCTGTCCTGTCCTGGTGTCACTGGGTGTCTGTCTGTCCCTCTCTGCTGTCCCTGGGTGTCTGTTCCTCTGGGTGTCTGTCTGTCCTGTCCTGCTGTGGGTGTCTGTCTGTCCTGTCCCGCTGTCCCTCTGGGTGTCTGTCTGTCCTGTCCTGCTGTCCCTGGGTGTCTGTCTGTCCTGTCCTGCTGTGGGTGTCTGTCCTTGGGGGTGTCTGTCTGTCCTCTCCTGCTGTCCCTGGGTGTCTGTCCCTCTCTGCTGTCCCTGAGTGTCTGTCCCTCTGGGCGTCTGTCCGTCCATTCCTGGTGTCTCCAGGTGTCTGGCTGTCCTGTCCTGGTGCGGGTGTCTGTCCCTCTGGGTGTCTGTCTGTCCTGTCCTGGTGTCGCTGGGTGTCTGTCCCTGGGGGTGTCTGTCTGTCCTGTCCCGCTGTCCCTGGGTGTCTGTCTGTCCCTCTCTGCTGTCCCTGGGTGTCTGTCCCTCTGGGTGTCTGTCTGTCCTGTCCTGCTGTGGGTGTCTGTCTGTCCTGTCCCGCTGTCCCTGGGTGGCTGTCCCTCTGGGTGTCTGTCTGTCCTGTCCTGCTGTGGGTGTCTGTCTGTCCTGTCCTGCTGTCCCTGGGTGTCTGTCTGTCCTGTCCTGGTGCGGATGTTTGTCCCTCTGAGTGTCTGTCTGTCCTGTCCCGCTGTCCCTGGGTCTCTGTCCCTCTGGGTTTCTGTCTGTCCTGTCCCCTTGTCCCTGGGTCTCTGTCCCTCTGGGTGTCTGTCCCTCCTGTCCCCCCGTCCCTCTGGGCGTCTGTCTGTCCTGTCCCTGTGTTCCCAGGTGTCTGTCCCTCCTGTCCCCTTGTCCCTGGGTCTCTGTCCCTCTGGGCGTCTGTCTGTCCTGTCCCTGTGTTCCCAGGTGTCTGTCCCCCCGTCCCTCTGGGCGTCTGTCTGTCCTGTCCCTGTGTTCCCAGGTGTCTGTCCCTCCTGTCCCCTTGTCCCTGGGTCTCTGTCCCTCTGGGCGTCTGTCTGTCCTGTCCCTGTGTTCCCAGGTGTCTGTCCCTCCTGTCCCCCCGTCCCTCTGGGCGTCTGTCTGTCCTGTCCCTGTGTTCCCAGGTGTCTGTCCCTCCTGTCCCCTTGTCCCTGGGTCTCTGTCCCTCTGGGCGTCTGTCTGTCCTGTCCCTGTGTTCCCAGGTGTCTGTCCCCCCGTCCCTCTGGGCGTCTGTCTGTCCTGTCCCTGTGTTCCCAGGTGTCTGTCCCTCCTGTCCCCTTGTCCCTGGGTCTCTGTCCCTCTGGGCGTCTGTCTGTCCTGTCCCTGTGTTCCCAGGTGTCTGTCCCCCCGTCCCTCTGGGCGTCTGTCTGTCCTGTCCCTGTGTTCCCAGGTGTCTGTCCCTCCTGTCCCCCTGTCCCTCTGGGTGTCTGTCCCTCCCCTCCCCACTCTCCCTGGCTGTCCCCCTATGGGTGTCCGTCCCCACGGGTGTCCCTCCACACCCCCCCCCCCCCCCCCCCGCTACCCATGGGCGGCCGCCACTCCCCCTGTCACCCCTGGCTCCCGGGGCCGGGGGGGTGCCCCCAGGGCCCCCCCTGACCCCCCCCTTCTGTCCCCGCATCCCCCCCCCCAGGTGTGGAAGTACCCCAAGGTCTGGGAGGGCTTCATCAAGTGCTGCCAGCGCACGAAGCCCCAGTCCTTCCAGGTGGTCCTGCAGCTGCCCCCCCCCCAGCTGGCCGCCATCTTCGACAAGTGCCCCGAGCTGCGTGAGCCCCTGCTCAGCCACGTCCGGGCCCTCACCCCCCACCAGGTGACCCCCCCACACCCCCAAGTGACCCCCCCCCGGGGCGGGGGGGACACACACAGACACACACCCCCCCCCCCCAGCATGCCCCAGTACAGGGGGAGCCCTCCCAGTATGCTTGGGGGGGCTTTCCCAACATGCACGGGGGTTGGCGGGGCTCCCAGCGTGCCCAGGGGTGGGGGGGGGGTGACTGTGCCCCCCCCCACTGACCCTGTGCCCCCCCAGCAAGCCCACATCCCGCTCTCCACCATGGCCATCCTGGAGGCCTCCGCCCGCCACGAGCCCGACGCCCGGGAGGGGCCGCCCGGAGAGGTGGGGGGCGCGCGGAGTTTTGGGGGGTGGGGGGATATTGGGGTGCCCCCCCCCACCCACCCACCCAGGGCGTGGGGCGAGGCGGGGGGCCCCCCCTCACCCCCTCCCTCTGACCCCCAGGAGAAGCCCCCGAAGCGGGCGAGCGAGGAGGAGGCGAAGGGGAAGGCGGTGCCCCCAGCCTCGGGGGGGGGGCCCAGCGCGGGGCCCCCCTCCTCCGAGGCACCCCCTGACCTGGGAGGGGCCGACCTCGAGCCCCCCCCCATCTTCATCAGCGTCCCGGAGGATGAGGAGAGCTCAGGGGGAGCTGGGTCCCCCCCTGACGCCTCCCTTGACCCCTCCGCAGCCCCCCCCAAGGTATGCGGCCCCCCCCCCCCGGCACCCTCTGTGCCCCCTCTTGGGGGGGGGGGGGGTCCCCATCTCTAACCCCCCCCCTTTCTCTCTCCAGGACCCCCCTGCCAGCACGGAGACCCCCGCAGCCGTCCCCCCGGCCGAGGCGGCACCCAGCAGCCCCCCCTCCTCGGAGCCGCCCCCCCCCGGCACCCAGAGCCCCGAGGTGCCCCCCGGGGGGGCCCCCGATGCCCCCCCAGGGCCGGTGGAGGGCTGAGGGAGGGGGGCGGTGGGGCCCCCCCCCTGCACCCTGGGGTGTTGCTGAGCTCAATAAAGGCGTGGAAGCAGCTCTGGGGCTGTGTCTGCTTTGGGGGGGGGCACCCTGGACCCCCCCCGCGGGGTGGGGGCACCCCCGCATCCCCCCCCGGCACCCTGAGGTGCTCGGGGTGTCCGATAGGGGGCGCGGTGGCGGCCTGAGGCTGGGTGGGCGGGGTTTCGCGCCTCGGGGGCGGGGCTTGAGTGGCGGCGGCGGGGGGCGGAGCCTGGTTTCCAAGGGGGTGGTGCCGAGGTGGGGGCGTGGCTACGCGTGACTCAGCTCGTTGCCATGGCAGCAGCGGCGGCGGGCGGGGCGCTTCCGGCGGGCGGTGACGCCCTTCCGGCGGGAAGATGGCGGCGGCGGCCCCGGGGGCGGGCGAGGGCCCCGCGGCGCTCCCGGTGCAGCCGCTGGAGCTCAAGAGCCAGTTCCGCACCCGCGAGGGCTCCTACCGGCTGCTGGGCCCCGAGCCCCGGCCCCGCGCCGGCCCTGCCGCCGCCCCCGGGCCCTCCCCGCCCGCCGCCGGCCCGGGCCCCGCCGCCGCCGCCGCCGCCCCGGGCCCGGCCGCGCTGCCGCCGGTGCGGTTGTCCATGGTGCGGCTGGCGCTGCCGCCCGCCGAGGAACCGGGGGGCCCGGCCGAGCGCAGCCGGGTCTGCTTCAACCTGGGCCGGGAGCTCTACTTCTACGGCGGGGCCGGCTCCGGTGGTCGCGGCAGCCGGCGGGTAACGGGGGAAGCGGGGCCTCGGGGCGGGGGGGGGGAGCCGGGGCGGCCGCTAACGGGGGGGCTGGGGACACCGGGGCTGGCAGGGGCCCGGCGGGTACCCACGGGTGACGGTGACACCGGGGGCGTAGGGCCGGTACCGGGGGGCTGAGTGCATGAGCGCCGCAGCCAGCGGGGACAGTGACACCGGGGCCGGTAACGGTGACACTGGGGACAGTAACGGTGACCCCAGGCCGCCCGGGAGCAGCCTGTTTAACGGGGACAGCAATGGTGATGCTGGGGACAGTAACGGTGACCCCAGACCCCCTAGGAGCCACCTGCTAACGGGGACAGCGGGGATGGTGACACTGGGGACAGAAACGGTGACACTGGGGACAGCAACAGTTACCCCAGACCCCCCAGGAGCTGTCCGCTAACAGGGACCGTGGGGACGGTGACACCGGGGACAGTAACGGTGACACCGGGGACAGTACCGGTGACCCCAGACCCTTCAGGAGCTGCCTGCTAATGGGGACAGCGGGGACGGTGACACTGGGGACAGTAACAGTTACCCTGACCTGCTAGGAGCCACCCGCTAACGGGGACAGTGGGGATGGTGACACCGGCGACAGTAAAGGTGACAGCAGGGACAGTAACGGTGACGCCAGACCCCCCAGAAGCCACCTGCTAATGGGGACAGTGGGGACAGTGACACTGGGGACAGTAAAGGTGACACTGGGAATGGTAACAGTTACCCCAGACCCCCCAGGAGCCACCTGCTAATGGGGACAGCAGGGACAGTGACACCAGGGACAGTAACGGTGACCCCAGACCCCCCAGGAGCCACCTGCTAATGGGGACAGCGGGGATGGTGACCTCAGATACCCCAGGAGCCACCCGCTAGTGGGGACAGTGACACTGGGGACAGTAACGGTGACCCCAGATCCCCCAGGAGCCACCCCCTAATGGGGACAGCGGGGATGGTGACACCAGGGACAGTAACGGTGACACTGGGGACAGTAATGGTGACCCCAGACCCCCCAGGAGCCGCCTGCTAATGGGGACAGCAAGGACGGGGACACCGGGGACAGTAACGGTGACACTGGGGACAGTACCGGTGACCCCAGACCCCCCAGGAGCCACCTGCTAATGGGGACAGCAGGGACAGTGACACCAGGGACAGTAACAATGACACTGGGGACAGTACCGGTGACACTGGCGACAGTAATGGTGACCCCAGACCCCCCAGGAGCTGCTTGCTAATGGGGACAGCAGGGACGGTGACACTGGGGACAGTATCGGTGACACTGGGGATGGTAACGGTGACCCCAGACCCCCCAGGAGCCACCCCCTAATGGGGACAGTGGGGACGGTGACACCAGGGACAGTAACGGTGACACCAGGGACAGTAACGGTGACACTGGGGACAGTACCAGTGACCCCAGACCCCCCAGGAGCCACCTGCTAATGGGGACAGCAGGTACGGTGACACCAGGGACAGTTACAGTGACACTGGGGACA
Organism: Mycteria americana; assembly: GCF_035582795.1. NCBI lineage: Eukaryota > Metazoa > Chordata > Aves > Ciconiiformes > Ciconiidae > Mycteria > Mycteria americana. The sequence continues at coordinate 851,743 of NW_027445630.1, read as the reverse complement.
GTACCGGTGACACTGGGGACAGTAACGGTGACTCCAGACCCCCCAGGAGCCACCCCCTAATGGGGACAGTGGGGATGGTGACACCAGGGACAGTACCGGTGACCCCAGACCCCCCAGGAGCTGTCCACTAACAGAGACAGCGGTGACAGTGACACTGGGGACAGTAACAATGACACTGGGGACAGTAACAGTGACCCCAGACCCCCTTGGAGCCGCCTGCTAATGGGGACAGTGGGGACGGTGACACTGGGGATGGTAACGGTGGCCCCAGACCCCCCAGGAGCTGTCCATTAACAGGATCAGCAGGTATGGTGACACCCGGGACAGTAACAGTGACACTGGGGACAGTAACGGTGACTCCAGACCCCCCAGGAGCCACCCCCTAATGGGGACAGTGGGGACGGTGACACCAGGGACAGTACCGGTGACACTGGGGACAGTACTGGTGACCCCAGACTCCCCAGGAGCCACCTAATGGCAACAGTGGGGATGGTGACACTGGGGGCAGTAACGGTGACACCGGGGACAGTACCGGTGACCCCAGACCCCCCAGGAGCCACCCCCTAATGGGGACAGCGGGGACGGTGACACCAGGGACAGTAACGGTGACACTGGGGACAGTACCGGTGACCCCAGACTCCCCAGGAGCCACCTAATGGCAACAGTGGGGATGGTGACACTGGGGGCAGTAATGGTGACACTGGGGACAGTACCGGTGACCCCAGACCCCCCAGGAGCTGTCCATTAACAGGGACAGCAGGTACGGTGACACCGGGGACAGTACTGGTGACCCCAGACCCCCCAGGAGCCACCCCCTAATGGGGACAGTGGGGACGGTGACACCGGGGACAGTACCGGTGACACTGGGGACAGTACTGGTGACCCCAGACTCCCCAGGAGCCATCTAATGGCAACAGTGGGGATGGTGACACTGGGGGCAGTAACGGTGACACTGGGGACAGTACTGGTGACCCCAGACCCCCCAGGAGCTGTCCACTAACAGGGACAGTGGGGACGGTGACACCAGGGACAGTAACAGTGACACCAGGGACAGTACCGGTGACCCCAGACCCCTCAGGAGCTGCCTGCTAATGGGGACAGCGGGGACGGTGACACTGGGGACAGTACTGGTGACCCCAGACCCCCCAGGAGCCACCCCCTAATGGGGACAGTGGGGACAGTGACACCAGGGACAGTACCGGTGACACCGGGGACAGTACCAGTGACCCCAGACCCCCCAGGAGCCACCCCCTAATGGGGACAGTGGGGACGGTGACACCAGGGACAGTACCGGTGACACCGGGGACAGTACCGGTGACCCCAGACCCCCCAGGAGCCGCCCGGGGCCCGGCCCAGGGGCGCGGTTGGCCCAGGCCGCCGCGTGCCGGTGCCACGGACCCTCCCTGGCTGACCGTGGCGGGCGCGGGGGTGTCCCTGCCCCTCCTGGGTGCCATCCCGCCCTCGGTGACGTCCCCGTGTCCCCTCCTCCCGCAGTCGCTGGACCTGCACAAACCCATCGACAAGCGCATCTACAAGGGGACGCAGCCCACCTGCCACGACTTCAACCAGTTCACCGCCGCCCCCGACACCATCGCCCTGCTGGTGGGCTTCTCCGCCGGGCAGGTCCAGTACCTCGACCTCGTTAAGAAGGACGCCAGCAAGCTCTTTAACGAGGAGGTGAGCCGTTAACGAAGGGGGGAGCCGTTAACGAAGGGGGGACCCCCCCCCCCCCCCTCACCAGAGCCACCGTCCTCGGGCGCGGGGAGATACCGGAAGGGCCGAGGTTTCCCCTGAGAGATGGCGGCGGTCGTTAGGGGTCTGCTTCGTTAGGGGTTTGCTTCGTTAGGGGTCTGCTTCGTTAGAGGTTTGCTTCGTTAGGGGTCTGCTTCGTTAGGGGCTCGCTTCATTAGGGGTCTGCTTCGTTAGGGGCTCGCTTCGTTAGGGGTCTGCTTCATTAGGGGCCCGCTTCATTAGGGGCCTGCTTCGTTAGGGGCCTGCTTCATTAGGGGCTCGCTTCATTAGGGGTCTGCTTCTTTAGGGGCCCGCTTCGTTAGGGGCTCGCTTCACTTCATTAGGGGTCTGCTTCATTAGGGGTCTGCTTCTTTAGGGGCCCGCTTCCTTAGGGGTCTGCTTCGTTAGGGGCCCGCTTCGTTAGGGGCCCGCTTCATTAGGGGTCTGCTTCGTTAGGGGCTCGCTTCATTAGGGGTCTGCTTCTTTAGGGGCCCGCTTCGTTAGGGGCTCGCTTCACTTCATTAGGGGTCTGCTTCGTTAGGGGCCCGCTTCGTTAGGGGCCCGCTTCATTAGGGGTCTGCTTCGTTAGGGGTCTGCTTCGTTAGGGGCTCGCTTCATTAGGGGTCTGCTTCTTTAGGGGCCCGCTTCGCTAGGGGCTCGCTTCACTTCATTAGGGGTCTGCTTCGTTAGGGGCTCACTTCGTTAGGGGTCTGTTTTGTTAGGGGCTCCCTTCGTTAGGGGCCCACTTCATTAGGGACCCGCTTCGTTAGGGGCCCACAATGGCTGCGCCCTTAGCGAGAGTCAGGGCTGTGCAGTGACACCGCTGGGGGTCCCCACGTGCCCCGATTCACGTCCCCAAATGTCCCTTTTTTGGCCTTGCCCTCGGTGACACCCCAGGGTTGTGCCGCGGCCCCCGTTCCTGTCCCCAAACATGCCGCAGCACACCCTCCTGTCCCCAAATGTCCCCACTCATGTCCCCAGATGTGCCACAGCACACCCTCCTGTCCCCAAATGTCCCCACTCACGTCCCCAGATGTGCCACAGCACACCCTCCTGTCCCCAAATGTCCCCACTCACGTCCCCAGATGTGCCACAGGACACCCTCCTGGCCCCAAATGTCCCCACTCATGTCCTCAGATGTGCCACAGCACACCCTCCTGTCCCCAAATGTCGCCATTCATGTCCCCAGATGTGCCGCAGCACACCCTCCTGTCCCCAAATGTCCCCACTCACGTCCCCAGATGTGCTGCAGCACACCCTCCTGTCCCCAAATGTCCCCACTCACGTCCCCAGATGTGCTGCAGCACACGCTCCTGTCCCCAAATGTCCCCACTCATGTCCCCAGATGTGCCACAGGACACCCTCCTGTCCCCAAATGTCCCCACTCATGTCCCCAGATGTGCCACAGCACACCCTCCTGTCCCCAAATGTCCCCACTCATGTCCCCAAATGTGCCGCAGCACACCCTCCTGTCCCCAAATGTCCCCATTCACGTCCCCAGATGTGCCACAGCACACCCTCCTGTCCCCAGACATCCCCATTCGTGTCCCCAAATGTGTCACTTGGGCTTCGCCCTCAGTGACACCCCGGGGCTGCGCCGTGACGTGGATTCGGGTCCCCACGTGCCCCGATTTGGGTCCCCAAATGTCCCTGTTTTGGCTTTGCCCTCGGTGACACCCCAGGGTTGTGCCGCGGCCCCCGTTCCTGTCCCCAGACGTGCCACAGGACACCCTCCTGTCCCCAGACGTGCCCGTTCCTGTCCCCAAACATGCCACGGCACACCCTCGTGTCCCCAGATATCCCCATTCGCGTCCCCAGACGTGCCACAGCACGTGCTCGTGTCCCTTAATGTCTCCATTCATGTCCCCAGACATCCCCATTCGTGTCCCCAGATGTGTCACTTTAGGCTTTCCCTCAGTGACACCCCGGGGCTGCGCCATGACACGGATTCGGGTCCCCAAATGCCCCGATTCGGGTCCCCAGATGTCCCTTTTTTGGCTTTGCCCTCAGGGACATCTCAGGGTTGTGACTCGGCCCAGGTTTGTGTCCCCAGACGTGCCACAGCACACCCTGGTGTCCCCAAACATCCCCATTCATGTCCCCAGATGTGCCACAGCACACCCTCGTGTCCCCAGACATCCCCATTCGTGTCCCCAGATGTGCCACAGCACACCCTCCTGTCCCCAAATGTCCCCATTCATGTCCCCAGATGTGCCACAGCACACCCTCCTGTCCCCAAACATCCTTATTCGTGTCCCCAGATGTGCCACAGCACACCCTCCTGTCCCCAAACATCCCCATTCGTGTCCCCAAATGTGTCACTTGGGCTTCGCCCTCAGTGACACCCTGGGGCTGTGCCGTGACACGGATTTGGGTCCCCACGTGCCCCAGTTCGCGTCCCCAAATGTCCCTTTTTTGGCTTTGCCCTCGGTGACACCCCAGGGTCGTGCCGCGGCACTCACTTTGTGTCCCCAGACGTGCCTGTTCCTGTCCCCAAACGTGCCAGATTGGCCTTTGCCCTCAGTGACACCTCCGGCTTATGCCGCAGCACACGCTCCTGTCCCCGAACGTCCCCGTTTGTGTCCCCAAACATGCCGGTTCGGGCTCTGCCCTCAGCGACACGCCGGGGCCGCGTCGTGCTGCCAACCCGTGTCCCCAGACACGCCCGGGGGCCCGATCCTGACGCTCCCCCCCCCCCCCTCCCTCCCGCAGCGCCTGATCGACAAAACGAAGGTGACCTTCGTCAAATGGCTGCCGGAGACGGAGCGGCTCTTCCTGGCCTCCCACGCCAGCGGCCACCTCTACCTGTACGACGCCGAGCAGCCCTGCGGGGCCGCGGCCCCCCAGTACAACCTCCTGACGCGGGGCGAGGGCTTCAGCGTCTTCGCCTGTAAGAGCAAGACCCCCCGAAACCCCCTCCTCAAATGGGCGGTGGGCGAGGGGGCCCTCAACGAATTCGCCTTCTCGCCGGACGGGCGCTCCTTGGCCTGCGTCAGCCAGGACGGCTGCCTGCGCGTCTTCCACTTCGACTCCATGCTGCTGCAGGGGATGATGAAGAGTTATTTCGGGGGGTTGCTCTGCGTCTGTTGGAGCCCCGACGGGCGTTACGTGGTGACGGGGGGCGAGGATGACCTGGTGACCGTCTGGTCCTTCGCTGAGGGGCGAGTGGTGGCCCGAGGTCACGGTCACAAATCTTGGGTCAACGCCGTGGCCTTCGATCCCTTCACCGGGGCGGCGCAGGCCCCCCAACCCCCCGAGCTGAGCGGGGGCGAGGAGGAGGACGAGCCCCCCGATCCCCTCGTCCGCCGCTCCCCCGCCGTCACCTACCGCTTCGGCTCGGCCGGCCAGGACACCCAGTTCTGCCTGTGGGACCTGACCGAGGACGTCCTCTACCCTCGGCCGCCCCTTTCCCGTGCCCGTACCCTCACCGGATCGGGGGACGCCGGCGTTCCCGTCCCGGGGCTGCCCCGTTCGCTCTCCCGCTCCAACAGCCTCCCGCAGCCGGCGGGGACGGGCTCGGCCCGCGGCCCCCCGCCCGACGTCCCCCCGGCCCTCAGTGTTGGTCGCTTCGCCACGTTGACGCTGCAGGAACGTAAGGGACCCTCCGGCTCCGAAAAAGAGCACAAACGTTACCACAGTTTGGGCAACATCAGTCGAAGCGGGGAGAAACCTCCCGGCGGTGCCGGATCCCGGGGACGGCTGGATACGGCCAAGGTGCTGGGAACGGCGCTTTGCCCCCGGATTCACGAGGTGCCGCTGCTGGAACCCCTCGTCTGCAAGAAAATCGCCCACGAGCGGCTGACGGTGCTGCTCTTCTTGGAGGATTGCATCGTCACCGCCTGCCAGGAGGGACTCATCTGTACCTGGGCACGGCCCGGCAAGGCCGTGAGTGCTCCGGGGGGGTCGGAGAGGGGGTTTGGGGGGGACTCGGAGGGTCCCGTCAGCAGCCTGAGGGGTTGGAGAGGGGGTTTGGGGGGGCTGGGAGGGACACAAGGGGTCCCATTAACAGCTTGGGGGGTTGGAGAGCAGGTTTGGGGGGGCTAGGGGGGACTCAGGGGGTCCCACCGGCAGCCTGGGGGGTCGGAGAGGGGGTTTGGGGGGGACTCGGGGGGTCCCATCAGCAGCCTGGGGGGTCGGAGAGGGGTTTTGGGGACGCTGGGGGATATGTGAGGGGTCCTGTCAGCAGCCTGGGGGGTCGGAGAGGGGGTTTGGGGGGGCTGGGAGGGACACAAGGGGTCTCATTAGCGGCTTGGGGGGTCAGAGAGGGGGTTTGGGGGGGACTCGGGGGGTCCCGTCAGCAACCTGGGTGGTCAGAGAGGGGTTTTGGGGGGGCTGGGAGGGACACAAGGGGTCCCATTAGCAGCTTGGGGGGTTGGAGAGCAGGTTTGGGGGGGGTAGGGGGGACTCAGGGGGTCCCACCGGCAGCCTGGGGGGGTCAGAGAGGGGGTTTGGGGGGGACTCGGGGACATGCAAGGGGTCCTGTCAGCAGCCTGGGGGGTCGGAGAGGGGGTTTGGGGGGGACTCGGGGGGTCCCACCGGCAGCCTGGGTGGTCAGAGAGGGGTTTTGGGGGGGCTGGGGGATATGTGAGGGGTCCTGTCAGCAGCTGGGGGGATCAAAGAGGGGGTTTGGGGGGGCTGGGAGGGACATGAGGGGTCCCATCAGCAGCCCGAGGGGTCAGAGAGGGGGTTTGGGGGGGACTCAGGGGGTCCCATCAGCAGCCTGGGGGGTCAGAGAGGGGGTGTGGGGGGGGCTGGGAGGGACATGAGGGGTCCCATCAGCAGCCTGAGGGGTTGGAGAGGGGATGTGGGGGGGCTGGGAGGGACACAAGGGGTCCCATTAGCAGCTTGGGGGTCAGAGAGGGGGTTTGGGGGGGACTTGGGGGGTCCCACCAGCAGCCTGGGGGGTTGGAGAGGTTTTGGGGACGCTGGGGGATATGTGAGGGGTCCCGTCAGCAGCCTGGGGGGTCAGAGAGGGGTTTTGGGGGGGCTGGGAGGGACATGAGGGGTCCCATTAGCAGCTTGGGGGGTTGGAGAGCGGGTTTGGGGGGGCTAGGGGGGACTCAGGGGGTCCCACCGGCAGCCTGGGGGGTCAGAGAGGGGGTGTGGGGGGGGCTGGGAGGGACATGAGGGGTCCCATCAGCAGCCTGAGGGGTTGGAGAGGGGATGTGGGGGGGCTGGGAGGGACACAAGGGGTCCCATTAGCAGCTTGGGGGTCAGAGAGGGGGTTTGGGGGGGACTTGGGGGGTCCCACCAGCAGCCTGGGGGGTTGGAGAGGTTTTGGGGACGCTGGGGGATATGTGAGGGGTCCCGTCAGCAGCCTGGGGGGTCAGAGAGGGGTTTTGGGGGGGCTGGGAGGGACATGAGGGGTCCCATTAGCAGCTTGGGGGGTTGGAGAGCGGGTTTGGGGGGGCTAGGGGGGACTCAGGGGGTCCCACCGGCAGCCTGGGGGGGTCAGAGAGGGGGTTTGGGGGGGACTCGGGGGGTCCCATCAGCAGGCTGAGGGGTTGGAGAGGGGGTTTGGGGGGGCTGGGAGGGACACAAGGGGTCCTGTCAGCAGCCTGAGGGGTTGGAGAGCAGGTTTGGGGGGGCTAGGGGGGACTCAGGGGGTCCCACCGGCAGCCTGGGGGGTCAGAGAGGGGTTTTGGGGGGGCTGGGGGATATGTGAGGGGTCCTGTCAGCAGCCGGGGGGGTCAAAGAAGGGGTTTGGGGGGGCTGGGAGGGACATGAGGGGTCCCATCAGCAGCCCGAGGGGTCAGAGAGGGGGTTTGGGGGGGACTCAGGGGGTCCCATCAGTGGCCTGGGGGGTCAGAGAGGGGGTTTGGGGGGGCTGGGGGGGACTCAGGGGGTCCCCCGGCAGCCTGGGGGGGGTCAAAGAGGGGTTTGCGGGGGCTGGGTGGCCGCGGGGGGTCCCTTTGCCCACCGTCACCCTCCCGTGTCCCCCCCCGGGGTGTCACCCGCCTCCGCGGGGGCTTCGTCCCCGCACGGTGCCACATCGCCAGGCGGGGACACGGGGCGGGGGGGGGGGGGGGGTCCCCGGTGTGTTTGTGGGGTGGGGGGGTGTCCCCCCGGTGACTGATGTCCCCTTCCCTCGCAGGGACTGTCCTCGCAGAACGGCGGCTCTCCCAGCGGCACCGTGGTATAGCCGTCACCGTCACCCGCCGGTGTCACCGTCACCCGTACGTACCCCCGCGGGTGCCATCGCCCAGCCCCGCTCGAGGACACCGCTCCGTCCCCGTACTACTGAGCCCCCCGGGCGGGCCGGCAGGCGCCCCGTTGTCCCCACGGCCACCCGCTGTCCCCTGTCCCCGGCGGGGCGGTGGCACCGCGCCGGCAGGGCGCCCTGTGCCTTCGTCACTTTATGTCCCCGCCACGCCGCGGGGCCACCGGGCTCTGCCCCTTATTTATACTAAAGAGACTCTTTTCGCACTCGGGGTGGCCCTGACGTGTCCGGGGACGGGGACAGGTTGGGGACACCGGGGACGGAGAGGAGGGGTGCCGCACGGGGACGGGTGGGGGCCACGCTGGGTGCCAGGTGGGGACGCAGGGGTGGAGTGGGGACGTGCCAGGACTGGGGACACGATGGGCGACACGTGGGGACACAGGGATCGACGGGGGACACAATGGGTGACACGTGGGGACACAGGGATTGTCGGGGGACACAACGGGTGACATGGGGACACAGGGATCGACGGCAGACACAATGGGTGACACGTGGGGACACAGGGATTGTCGGGGGACACAACGGGTGACGTGGGGACACAGGGATCGACGGCGGACACAATGGGTGACACGTGGGGACACAGGGATTGTCGGGGGACACAATGGGTGACACGTGGGGACACAGGGATCGACGGGGGACACGATGGGTGACACGTGGGGACACAGGGATTGTCGGGGGACACGATGGGTGACACGTGGGGACACAGGGATCAACGGGGGACACGATGGGTGACACGTGGGGACACAGGGATGGACTGGGGACATGATGGGGACACTCTGGAGACGCGATGGGTGGCACATAGGGATGTAGGGACATGATGGGGACAGATTGGGGACGTGATGGGTGGCACATGGGGATGTGGGGACAGATGGGACATGATGGGGACAGACTGGTGACACAACAGATGGCACATTTGGGGGACAGGGACAGACTGGGGACATGCAGGGTGACACATGCACATGGGGATGTAGGGGACAGCTTGGGGACACGCTGGGTGCTGCACAGGGACTTGGGGACAGGTCAGGCTGCACCGGGCACCGCATGGGGACATCTTGGGGACGTGTCAGGGGCCACACAGGCACTTGGGGACACGATGGTGCCACATGGGGACAGACGGGGGGGGACACACAATGGGTGACACATGGGGATCCAGGATAGACTGGGGACACGCTGGGTGGGACATGGGGATGTGGGGACAGCTTGGGGACATGGGGACAGACTGGGGACACGCTGGGTGACACAAGGGGATGTAGGGACAGCTTGGGGACATGGGGACATGCTGGGTGACACATGGGGATGTAGGGACAGCTTGGGGACATGGGGACATGCTGGGTGACACATGGGGATGTAGGGACAGCTTGGGGACATGGGGACAGACTTGGGACACACTGCGTGGCACATGGGGATGTGGGGACAGACGGGACACGCTGGGGACAGACTTGGGACACACTGGGTGGCACATGGGGATGTGGGGACAGACAGGACACGCTGGGGACAGACTGGGGACACGCTGGGTGGCACATGGGGATGTGGGGACAGCTTGGGGACACGCTGGGGACAGACTGGGGACGCGATGGGTGGCACATGGGGATGTGGGGACAGATGGGACATGCTGGGGACAGACTGAGGACACGCTGGGTGGCACATGGGGATGTGGGGACAGCTTGGGGACACGCTGGGGACAGACTGGGGACATGATGGGTGGCACATGGGGATGTGGGGACGGATGGCTTGGGGACACACTGGGTGGCACATGGGGATGTGGGGACAGACTGGGGACGCGCTGGGGACAGACTGGGGACGCGATGGGTGGCACATGGGGATGTGGGGACAGCTTGGGGACACGCCAGCTGCTGCGCAGGGACGTGGGGACAGAGCGGGCTGCGCCCAGTGCCAGCCGGGGGACACAGCGCTGCTGTCCCCTTGTCCCCAGGCCTTGAGGGGGGCCGGGGGGGGGAGGACACCCCCCCACCTCACCGCCACTTTGGGGTCCCCCCCGTGTCCCCCAGCGCAGGGGCCGGTTGCAGAAACACAACTTTATTGTCACCTCTTCCCCCGGGGGGGGACAAAAACTGGGGGGGGGGGGCGAGAAGCTGGGGGGAGGGGCAAAAAAAACGGGGGGGGGGGCAAGAAACGGGGGGGGTATAAATAACGGGGGGCTTAGTGCAAACGTGGGGCGTCCCTACAAATAAATTACTAGTGGGGGGCGGTGGGGGGGCCCCCCAGGGTGGCACGGGGGGGGTGGGTGCCCCCCACCCACCGCGGGGGGGGTCGGGTCCCGCCGCCCCTCGTTGCCGGTCATGGGGGCAACGGTGCGATCCCCCCCCGCCCCCCCCGTGTCCATGGGGGGGCCCGGACGCCTGGGGGTCCCCCCCCCCCCCCCCGTGCGTAGTGGTTATGGGGGGGCTCTGTACAGCGGGGGGGGTCAAGTGCAAGAATTGGGGGTGCCCTCAGGGGGGGGTCCCCGGGGGCGCGGGGGGGCGCAGGCCGGCGGCGCAGAGCAGCAGGCAGTCCTTGGTGGCACCGGGACGGGGGACCTGGGGACGGGGAGGGGGTCACGGCACCGCGGTGGCACTGTCACCCCCCCACACACACACACACACCCCCCCCGGTCCCCTCTGGCCGGCGGTCCCCCTCCTCCCCTCGTTGGGGACCCCCGGATTTGGGGGTGGCCCCAGGGGGTGGGGGTGCGGGGGGGGGGGACACGACACGGCCTGGTTTGATGTGGCCTTGGGTGACAAATGGCGGTGAGCGGGGTGGCACTGCCCGGGGGGGGTGGCAGGGCCTTGGGTGACACGGCCTGGGGAGGTGGCAGTGCCAGAGGTGACAACCCAGGGGGGTGGCAGTGCCGGAGGTGACAGCCCGGGGTGGTGGCAGTGCCGGAGGTGACACTTCCCGGGGGGGGGGTGGCAGTGCCAGAGGTGGCAGCGCCCAGAGGTGACAGCCCGGGGTGGTGGCAGTGCCGGAGGTGACACTTCCCGGGGGGGGGGTGGCAGTGCCAGAGGTGGCAGCGCCCAGAGGTGACAGCCCGGGGTGGTGGCAGTGCCGGAGGTGACACTTCCCGGGGGGGGGGGGGGTGGCAGTGCCAGAGGTGGCAGCGCCCAGAGGTGACAGCCCGGGGTGGTGGCAGTGCCAGCGGGGGTGGCAGCGGTGGCCGTGCCCGGGGCGGGGGGGTGTCCCAGCCGTGGTTGTCCCCTCCCGGCACTGGTGGCCATGCCCGGGGGGGGGGGGGTGGGGTGGGGGTTCCAGCCCGGAGGGGGTGACCATGCCCGGTGGGGGGGGGGGGGGGGGGTGGCAGTGGCAGGGGGGTGACAGTGACGGTGACGGTGCCACGTACCCGGGCCCAGAGCAGCAGGTGCCGGGACAGGGGCACCCCCAGGGGGGAGCGGAAAAGCCGGGGGGGGCCCCCGCTGCCGGGCTGCGGAGAGAGCAGAGAGCGTCAGCGGCCCCCGCACCCCCAAACCCCCCCAACCCCTGACACCCCCCAGCCCCGAGCGCCCCCCCCAACCCCCCCCAGCCCCCCGAAACCCCCACACCCCCCCTTACGTCCGCCGGGGGCTCTGCGGGGGGGGCCGCGATGGCGGGGGGCTGCCCCGCACCTCCTGCAAGGGAAATTGGGGGGGGGGGGGGTGTGTCAGGGCTGGACACCCCCCCCCCCCCAAAAAAAAACCCTTTTGGGGGTTCCCCCCCCATTTTGGGGAGGGGGCGAGGCCCCTATCCCCCCCAAACACCTTTTTTGCCCCCCCCCCGCCCATTTTAGGGAGGGGACGAGGTCCTGTGTCCCCTCCCCAAACCCCTTTTTTTTGGGGTCCCCCCCCCATTTCGGGGAGGGCATGAGGTCCCCCCCCCCCAAATACCCTTTTTGGGGTCCCCCCATTTTGGGGAGGGGGCGAGGCCCCAATCCCCCACCCTCCCCCGGGGAGGGTTTCAGGGGCTACCCAAGGGATTGGGGGGGGCACACAAAGGGATTTGGGGGGTCCTGGGGGGGGGGGTCAGGGGGACGTGAGTGATTGGGGGGGTCAAGCTCTGCCAGGGACTTTGGGGGGACCCTGGGGGGGGGGCAGTGATTTGGGGGGGGTCTGAGGGGTGTTGGGGGCACCCAAGACACTTAAAGGGGGCTGGGGGAATACTGGGGGGACCCGAGGGATTTGGGGGTGCGGGGGGGGGGGGGGAGGTCAGGGTGCAGGGGGGGCTTGGGGGTGCAGGGGGGCCCTTGCCTTCAGACGGGGGGGGGCCGGGCCCCGGGGGGGGGCTCCGCAGCCGCTGCAGCTTCGCTTCCAGTTCCAGGTTGCGGCTCTCGGCCTCCTGCAGGCGCCTGGGGCGGGGGGGGGGCATGTGGGGACCCCCGGGGACACCCCCGGGGACACGTGGGGACCCCCCCCGGGGACCCCCCCCACCCCCCGCTGTCCCTTCCCTGCGGCACGGTGTCGTACCGGGGGTCCCTGGTGTCACCCCCCCCCTCCCCCGCCAGTACCGGCTGCTCCCCGATGTCACCGGTTGTGTGTGTCCCCCCCCCCCCCCGCCCCGGTGTCCTGACCCGTCCCCGTCCCCCCCCGCCCCCCCCCCGTACCGGGCCAGCCCCTGCCCCGCCGCCCGCAGCAGCCCCAGCTCCCGCTCCAGCGCCGCCCGCCCGCTCCGCTCCGCCGCCAGCGCCGCCCGCAGCTCCGCCACCGGCACCGGCACCGGCCCCGCCTCCTCCGGTAACGGCCCCGCCTCCTCCGCCACCGGCACCGCCTCCTCCTCCGCCACCGGCTCCGGCCGCGCCTGCGGGAAACGCGTCTGCGTGGGGACCCCCGGCATCCCCCCCCTCTTTCCCCGGGACACCCCCCCCCCCTCCCGGGGCACCGACCCCCCCCTTCCAGCACCGGGACCCCCTCCAGATAACGACCCGCCCCCTCCCCCCCCGGGATCGGGACCCCCCCCACCCCCCCCCTCCCCCCACGTACCGGCGCCTCAGGGGGTGCCCGGGGGGGCTCCGTGCCCGGGGGGGCTGCACGGCCGGGGGGCGGCGTCCGTGGGGGGGCCCCCCCGGGTGGGGGGGCCCCTTTTTGGGGGGGTGGGCCCGTGGGTGGGGGGGCCCCTTTTTGGGGAGGGGTCGCTGGGGATGTGGGGGCCTCTTTTGGGGGGAGGGGGGCTTGGGATGCGGGTGCCCCTTTTTGGGGGGGTGCTCCCGTGGGTGGGGGGGGGGCCTGGGGTGGGGGAGCCCCCAGAGGTGGGGGGCCCCCCTCGGGGGAGGGGGGCCCTGGTTGTGGGGGTGCTCCCATGGAGGGGGGTACCCCTGAAGGTGGGGGGGGTGCTGTGGGTGCAGGGGTCCCCTCGGGGGGGGTCCCCTCGGGTGGGGGGGCCCCCGTAGGCAGAGGGGGCCCTTTCTGGGGGGGGGTCCCCGGGGGTGTGGGGACCCTCTGGGATGGGGGGACCCCCAGAGCTGGGGGGGGCCCCATGGCCGGGGGGGGGGGCCCCCGGGGGTGGGGGAGTCCCCCTGTCCGGGGGGGTCCCTATGGCCAGGGGGGTCCCCACGCCTGGGGGGGTCCCCGTCTCCGGGGGGGTCCCCCAGTCCCCCTCCAGCTCCACGGCCATGTCCTGGTCCCACTCCTCATCCTCATCTTCCTCTTCATCCTCCTCCTCCTCCTCCTCCTCCTCCCTGGGGCGGGGACACACACACACGCGGCCCAGGTGAGGGGGCCCCCCCACAGCAACCACCCCCCAGGGGACTCCCCCAGTCCCCCCATGGCCCCCCCCCATCTCTCCAGTGCCCCCACCGCCCCCAGTTCCCTCCCATCTTGTGTGTGCCCCCCCCCGAGACCCCCACCCCCTCCCCATCCTGGGGGACACCCCCCCCCCCATGGGACCCCTCCCCCTCCCCGGGGACCCCCCCTCCAGCCCCCCCCGTGCTCCCCCCGTGCTCACTCGGGGTCTCCGCGGGCGTACGAGTACCCCACAAAGGGCAGGTGCAGCCCCAGTTCGGGGGGGTCCCAGGGGTCCCCGGGGGGCTCCTGGCGGGGGGGGGGGTGTTAGACATGGGGGGCACCGGGGGGGGGGTTGGGGGTCCCTGGGGGGGGGGGCCAGGATGGGGTCCCATGGGAGGGGGGGGTCCCGGGGATGGGGGTCTCAGGGGGGCCCCGGGGGACTCCTGGGATGGGGTCCCGGGGGGGGGGGGGGGGGCCCAGGATGGGGTCCCCGAGGGGGGGCAAGGCATGGGGGTCCCACGGGGGGGGGGGGGGGGGGGGGCTGGGGATAGGGGGCCCAGGGGGATCCCGGGGGGGGGGGGTCCATGGCGGGGGGGGGTCCCGGGAAGGGGGGGTGTCCCCGAGATGGGGGTCTCATGAGGGGGGTCCTGGGGTAGGGATGCGGGGGGGTCTCATGGTGGTCGTGGAGGGGGGGGGGGGTCCCCGGGAAGAGGCGGGGGCTCCCGGGGGGTGGTCCCGGGGGGGAGGGGGCAAGGAATGGGGTCCCCGGGGGGGTCCCGGGAGGGGGTCCCGTGGGGGAGGGGGGTCCCCCGGGGGGGGAGTCAAGGAATGGGGTCCCTGGGGGGGTCCCGAGACGGGGTCCCGTGGGGGAGGGGGATCCCCCGGGGGGGGGGGGGGGTCAAGGGATGGGGTCCCCGGGGGGCTCCCGGGACGGGGTCCCGTGGGGGAGGGGCAAGGGATGGGGTCCCCGGGACATGGTCCGGGGGGGGGAATGTCCCATGGAGGGTCCCCGGCGGGCTCCCGGGATGGGGTCCGGGGGGGAGGGGGTCCCGTGGGGGGGGAGGGTGGTTCCCCGGGCTGAGTCCCGGGGGGGGGGGTGTGGTGTGGTGTAGGGGGGGCGTCCCGGTGCCGCCGCCGCCGCCCGCACCGGCTGGCTGAGGCAGTCGTCCAGCACGTCGAAGTTGGAGGTGTCGGCGGCGCCGGCGGCGGCGGGGGCGAAGGGGGGGGCGGCGCGGCGGAGCGCGGCCCAGCGCAGCCCCGCGAACAGCGGCAGCCGCCGGAAGTCGCGCGCCCCGCCCCGCCCCAGCCGCGCCTCCCGCGCGCACAGCAGCCCCCGCACCAGCGCGCGGGCCGCCGCCGGCACCCGCGCCACGCCCCCGCCGCCGGCTCCGCCCCCCCCGCCGTCGCTGGCTCCGCCCTCTCCCGCCGTCGGCTCCGCCTCCGGCTCGTCCGGTTCCTCCGGTAGGCGGAGGTGGTCCTGGGGGCGGGGCCGGCCTCAGCCCGCGTGCCCCCAGTAACTCCCAGTAACCACCCGGTGCCTCCCAGTAACCCCCCGGTAACCTGCCAGTAACCCCCTCAGTGCCTCCCAGCGCCCCCAGTGCCCCCTGTAACCTCCCAGTAACCCCCAAAAACCTCCCAGTGCCTCCCAGTAACACTCCGTGCCCCCCAGTAACCCCCCAGTAATGCCCCCAGTGCCTCCCAGTAACCCCCCGTGCCCCCCAGTGCCTCCCAGCATCCTCCAGACCCCTCCCAGTGCCCCCCAGTGCCTTCCCAGTCCCCCCCAGTGCCTTCCCAGTGCCCCCCAGTGCCTCCCAGCATCCTCCAGACCCTTCCCAGTGCCCCCCAGTGCCCCGCAGTGCCCTCCCAGTATCCTCCATACCCCTCCCAGTGCCCCCCAGTGCCTTCCCAGTGCCCCCCAGTGCCTCCCAGTGCCCTTCCAGCATCCTCCAGACCCCTCCCAGTGCCCCCCAGTGCCCCGCAGTGCCCTCCCAGCATCCTCCATACCCCTCCCAGTGCCCCCCAGTGCCCTCCCAGCATCCTCCAGACCCCTCCCAGTGCCCCCCAGTGCCCTCCCAGCATCCTCCAGACCCCTCCCAGTGCCCCCCCAGTGCCTCCCAGTGCCTCCCAGTGCCCTCCCAGCATCCTCCAGACCCCTCCCAGTGCCCCCCAGTGCCTCCCAGCATCCTCCATACCCCTCCCAGTGCCCCCCAGTGCCTTCCCAGTCCCCCCCAGTGCCCTCCCAGCATCCTCCAGACCCCTCCCAGTGCCCCCCAGTGCCTCGCAGCATCCTCCATACCCCTCCCAGTGCCCCCCAGTGCCTTCCCAGTCCCCCCCAGTGCCCTCCCAGCATCCTCCAGACCCCTCCCAGTGCCCCCCCAGTGCCTCCCAGTGCCTCCCAGTGCCCTCCCAGCATCCTCCAGACCCCTCCCAGTGCCCCCCAGTGCCCTCCCAGCATCCTCCTGACCCCTCCCAGTGCCCCCCAGTGCCTTCCCAGTCCCCCCCAGTGCCCTCCCAGCATCCTCCAGACCCCTCCCAGTGCCCCCCCAGTGCCTCCCAGTGCCTCCCAGTGCCCTCCCAGCATCCTCCTGACCCCTCCCAGTGCCCCCCAGTGCCTTCCCAGTCCCCCCCAGTGCCCTCCCAGCATCCTCCAGACCCCTCCCAGTGCCCCCCAGTGCCCTCCCAGCATCCTCCAGACCCCTCCCAGTGCCCCCCAGTGCCCTCCCAGCATCCTCCAGACCCCTCCCAGTGCCCCCCAGTGCCCTCCCAGCATCCTCCAGACCCCTCCCAGTGCCCCCCCAGTGCCTCCCAGTGCCCCCCAGTGCCCTCCCAGCATCCTCCAGACCCCTCCCAGTGCCCCCCAGTGCCCCCAGTGCCCCCCGCACCTGGAAGTGGAGGATCTTGGCGTAGGTCTCCAGCACGGACTCGGCGAAGAAGGGCGTGCGGCCGAAGAACATCTCGTAGGCCAGCACCCCCAGCGCCCACCAGTCGCACTCGGGGCCGTAGGAGCGGCCGGGGTCCTCCACCGCCAGCAGCATCTCGGGGGACAAATAGTCGGGGGTCCCCACGGCCACCGAGGAGCGCACCTGGGGCGGGGGAGAGGGGCGTGGGCCGGGGGGCCGGGGGGACGGGGGGACGGGGGGCATGGGAACAGGGGACGGGAGGATGGGGGGCACTGGGAGGAGGGGACGGGGGGAATGGGGACGTGGGGAGATGGGGACATTGGAACGGGGGACATGGGACATGGGGAGAGGGGGACGGGGGGCATGGGGACATGGGGACATTGGAACAGGGGACATGGGACATGGGGAGAGGGGGACGTGGGGCGTGGGGAGATGGGGACATTGGAACAGGGGACGTGGGACATGGGGAGAGGGGGATGGGGGAGATGGGGACATGGGGACATTGGAACAGGGGACATGGGACATGGGGAGAGGGGGACGTGGGGCATGGGGACATTGGAACAGGGGACATGGGACATGGGGAGAGGGGGACATGGGGCATGGGGACATGGGGACATTGGAACGGGGACATGGGACATGGGGAGAGGGGGATGTGGGGCATGGGGACATGGGGATGGGGGACATGGGGACATGGGGACATTGGAACAGGGGACATGGGACATGGGGAGAGGGGGACGTGGGGCATGGGGACATGGGGACATTGGAACAGGGGACATGGGACATGGGGAGAGGGGGATGTGGGGCATGGGGACATGGGGATGGGGGAGATGAGGATGGGGGGACATGGGGACATGGGGATGGGGGAGATGGGGACATGGGGACATTGGAACAGGGGACATGGGACATTGGGAGAGGGGGACGGGGGGCATGGGGACATGGGGACATTGGAACAGGGGACATGGGACATGGGGAGAGGGGGACGTGGGGACATGGAACATAGGGACATGGGGATGAGGGACATTGGGAGAGGGAGACATGCAACATGGGGACATGGGGACATTGGAACAGGGGACATGGGGCATGGGGACATGGGGACATTGGAACAGGGGACATGGGGACAGGGGACACGGGGATGTGGGGACATGAGGATGGGGGACAAGGGGACATTGGGAGAGGGAGACATGGAACATGGGGACATGGGGATGGGGGATATGGGGACATGAGGACATTAGAACAGGGGACATGGGACATGGGGAGAGGGGGACGGGGGGCATGGGGACATGGGGACATTGGAACAGGGGACATGGGACATGGGGAGAGGGGGATGTGGGGCATGGGGACATGGGGATAGAGGACATGAAGATGGGGGATATGGGGACATGGGGACATTGGAATAGGGGACATGGGACATTAAGAGAGGGGGACGTGGAGACATGGAACACGGACACGGGGATGAGGGACATGAGGATGGGGGGACATGGGACATGGGGATGGGGGAGGTGGGACATGGGGATGGAGGACATGAGGATAGGGGACATGGGGACGTTGGGATTGGGGATACGGGGACATGGGATGTGGGACATGGGGACATGGGGGAGGTGGGACATGGGGACATGGGGATAGGGGACATGAGGATGGGGGACATGGGGACACAGAGACAGGGGGCGTTGACAGGTGATGGGGACAAGGGGTGGGGGAGGTGGGACATGGGGACATGGGGACATTAGAAACGGGGACATGGGGAGGGGGGAGGTGGGACATGGGGACATGGGGACATTAGAAACGGGGACATGGGGAGGGGGGACATGGGGACATGGGGACATTAGAAACGGGGACATGGGGGGGGGAGGGGGGACATGGGGACATAGCCATAGGCGACATTGGCACAGGGGGATATGGGGACATGGGGACATTGGGACGGGGGACATGGGGACTGGGGACGTGGGGATTGGGGACATGGGACTGTGGGGACAGGGATGGAGGATCCTCGGGGTACTCGTAGCGGGGTTGAGCTCCAGGTCACCCCCCGTCCCCCCGTCCCCCTGTCCCCCTGTCCCCCTGTCCCCATGTCCCCATGTCCCCATGTCCCTGTCCCCACTCACGGTGCCATCAGGCCCCAGCTTGAGGCAGGAGCCGAAGTCCCCGAGGCGGACGTGGCCCCAGCGGTCCAGGAGGATGTTGTCGGGTTTGATGTCCCTGCGGGGGTGGGGACCTCTGTCACCCCCCATGTGTCCCCCCCAACCCCCCTTGTCCCCCCCATGTCCCCCATGTTGCCTCTCTGCTCCCTGTCCCTCCATGTGCCCCTTTGTCCCTCCATGTCCCCAAGTCCTCAGGTGCCCCTGTGACCCCCGTGTCCCCCCATGTCCTTCCTGTGTCCCCATGCTCCTCCTTTGTCCCCTCCATGTCCCTCAGATCCCGCTCATGTCCCCATGTGTCCCCGTGTCCCCTGTTTCCCTCCCCGTGTCCCTCCCTTGTCCCCCCACCCATGTCCTCACCTGTGTCCCCTGTGCCCCCCATGTCCCTCCTATGTCCCCCCGCTCCTCCTTGTGTCCCCCAGTCACCCCCATGCCCCCCCATGTCCTTCCTGTGTCCCCATCTGCCTCCTTTGTTGTCCCCATGTCCTTCAGGTCCTCGCCTGTGTCCCCATATGTCCCCATGTCCCCCCATGTCCCTCCTATGTCCCCCCCGCTCCTCCTTGTGTCCCCCAGTCACCCCCATGTCCCCATACCCGTGTGTCCCCAGCCCCGTGCCATGTCCCACCGTGTCCCCGTGTCTCCCCCGTGTGTCCCCAGCCCCGGCCATGTCCCCCCCTGTCCCCGTCTCCCCATGCATGTCCCCCACCCCATGCCATGTCCCCCCATGTCCCCACCATGTGTCCCCAGCCCCGTGCCATGTCCCCCCCTGTCCCCGTGTCCCCCCGTGTGTCCCCAGCCCCGTGCCATGTCCCACCGTATCCCCACGTCCCCCCGTGTGTCCCCAGCCCCGTGCCATGTGTCCCCATGTCCCCCCCCGTGTGTCCCCAGCCCTGTGCTGTGTCCCCGTGTCCCCCCTATGTGTCCCCAGCCCCATGCCATGTCCCTGGATGTCTCCCCAGCCCCATGCCATGTCCCCCCCTGTCCCTGTGTCCCCCCCGTGTGTTCCCAGCCCCGTGCCATGTCCCTATGTCCCCCCTATGTGTCCCCAGCCCCGTGCCATGTCCCCCCATCTCCCCCCGTGTGTCCCCAGCCCCATGCCGTATCTCCCCATGTGTCCCCAGCCCCATGCCATGTCCCTATGTCCCCCCTATGTGTCCCCAGCCCTGTGCCATGTCCCCCTATGTCCCCCCGTGTGTCCCCAGCCCCGTGCCATATCTCCCCATGTGTCCCCAGCCCCATGTCATGTCCCTATGTCCCCCCGTGTGTCCCCAGCCCCATGCCATGTCCCCCCTGTGTGTCCCCAGCCCCGTGCCATTTCCCACCATATCCCCACGTCCCCCCGTGTGTCCCCAGCCCCATGCCATGTCCCCCCATGTGTCCCCAGCCCCATGCCATGTCCCTGCCTGTCTCCCCAGCCCTGTGCCATGTGTCCCCCCGTGTCCCCGTGTGTCCCCCTGGGTGTCCCCAGCCCCATGCCATATCTCCCCATGTCTCCCCAGCCCCATGCCATGTCCCCCCACGTCCCCCCCATGTGTCCCCAGCCCCGTGCCATGTCCCTGCCTGTCTCCCCCGCCCCACGCCGTGTCCCCCCGTGTGTCCCCGTGTGTCCCCAGCCCCGCGCCCACCGGTGGACGTAGCCCAGGCGGTGGACGGAGTCGATGGCCATCACCAGCTCGGCCAGGTAGAAGCGGGCCATGGCGAGGGGCAGCCGGTCCCCAAATTTGCTGAGCAGGGTCAGGAGGTCCCCCCCCACGTAGTACTCCATGACCAGGTACTGCGGGGACACGGGGGACAGGCGGGGCATGGGGACACGGGCGGGGCATAGGGACACGGGGATGGGGACGTGGGGATGGCACGGGGATGGGGACGCAGGAGTGGCATGGGGACATGGGGATGGGGACGCAGGAGTGGCATGGGGACATGGGGATGGCACAGGGACACAGGGATGGGGACAGGGGGATGGCACAGGGACACAGGGATGGGGACACAGGAGTGGCATGGGGACATGGGGATGGCATGGGGACATGGGGATGGCACAGGGACACAGGGATGGGGACATGGGGATGGCACAGGGACACAGGGATGGGGACATGGGGATGGCATGGGACATGGGGATGGGGACGCAGGAGTGGCATGGGGACATGGGGATGGCACAGGGATGGGGACACAGGAGTGGCATGGGGACATGGGGATGGCATGGGGACATGGGGATGGCACAGGGACACAGGGATGGGGACATGGGGATGGCACAGGGACACAGGGATGGGGACACAGGAGTGGCATGGGGACATGGGGATGGCACAGGGATGGGGACATGGGGATGGCATGGGGACATGGGGATGGGGACGCAGGAGTGGCATGGGGACATGGGGATGGCACAGGGATGGGGACACAGGAGTGGCATGGGGACATGGGGATGGCACAGGGACACAGGGATGGGGACAGGGGGATGGCACAGGGACACAGGGATGGGGACACAGGAGTGGCATGGGGACATGGGGATGGCATGGGGACATGGGGATGGCACAGGGACACAGGGATGGGGACATGGGGATGGCATGGGACATGGGGATGGGGACGCAGGAGTGGCATGGGGACATGGGGATGGCATGGGACATGGGGATGGGGACACAGGAGTGGCATGGGGACATGGGGATGGCACAGGGACATGGGGATGGGGACGCAGGAGTGGCATGGGGACATGGGGATGGCACAGGGATGGGGACACAGGAGTGGCATGGGGACATGGGGATGGCATGGGGACATGGGGATGGCACAGGGACACAGGGATGGGGACATGGGGATGGCACAGGGACACAGGGATGGGGACACAGGAGTGGCATGGGGACATGGGGATGGCACAGGGATGGGGACATGGGGATGGCATGGGGACATGGGGATGGCACAGGGACACAGGGATGGGGACATGGGGATGGCACAGGGACACAGGGATGGGGACACAGGAGTGGCATGGGGACATGAGGATGGCATGGGATGTGGGGATGGGGACGCAGGAGTGGCATGGGGACATGGGGATGGCACAGGGACACAGGGATGGGGACATGGGGATGGCACAGGGACACAGAGATGGGACACAGGAGTGGCATGGGGACATGGGGATGGCACGGGGATGGGGACACAGGAGTGGTATGGGGACATGGGGATGGCACAGGGACACAGGGATGGGGACACAGGAGTGGCATGGGGACATGGGGATGGCACAGGGACACAGAGATGGGGACACAGGAGTGGCATGGGGACATGGGGATGGCACAGGGACACAGGGATGGGGACATGGGGATGGCACAGGGACACAGGGATGGGGACATGGGGATGGCATGGGGACATGGGGACAGGGACACAGGAGTGGCATAGGGATACAGGGATGGCAGAGGGACATGGGGATGGGGACATGGACATGGTGTGGGGACACGGGAGTGGCATGGGGACCTGGGGATGGCATGGGGACATGGGGATGGCACAGGGACACAGGGATGGGGACACGGGCATGGCATAGGGACGTGGGGATGGGGACACAGGGATGGCACGGGGACACGGGGATTGCATGGGGACATGGGGATGGGGACGCAGGGATGGCACGGGGACACAGGCATGGCATGAGGACACGGGGATGGCACGGGGACACGGGGATGGGGACACGGGCATGGGATGGGGACAGGAGATACAACCATGGCATGGGGACACAGGGGTGGCACAGGGATGGGGACACGGGGGTGGCACAGGGACATGGGGATGGGGACACGGGGACAGCATGGGGACATGGAGATGGGGACACGGGGATGGTATGGGGACACGGGGCACATGCCACGAGGCATGGCGTGGGGACGGGGGCTACGGGCATAGCATGGGGACACAGACGTGGCACAGAGACGTGGGGGACAGCGTGGCATGGGGACATGAGGGTGGGGACAAAGGCATCGCACAGGGACACAGGTGACAGCATGGCGTGGGGACACGGGCACGGCATGGGGACACGGGCACGGCGAGGGGGTCCAGGGAGGTGGACAAGGGGTCATGGCCTTGTATGGGGACATGGGGACATGGCCTGGGGACAGGGGGACATGGGTATGGTGTGGGGACAGCGTGACACGGCCTGGGGACAGGGGGACATGGCGTGGGGACAGGGTGATATGGTGTGGGGACATGGGGCTCCCTGGGGGCACCCAAGGGTGCTGGGGGCTGTTCTCTGGGGACAGCCAGGGCTGTTCCCGGGAAGGGGGGGGGTGTCCCCATGAGGGGTGTCCCCAAGGGGGGGTGTCCCCAAGGGGGGTGTCCCCAAGGGGGGGTGTCCCCTCACCAGGCACTGGGGGTCCTGGAAGGCGAAGTGGAGGCGGGTGATCCAGCGCTGGTCCCCCCGCGCCAGCACCTCCCGCTCCTCCCGGAAACAGGACACCTGGGGACAGGGGGACAGGGGACACGGGTGGCATCGGACTCACCCCCCCACCCCCCCAGGGTCACCCCCGGGGTCACCCCCAGGCACTGAGGTCACCTCTAAGGTGTCGTCCCCCCCCCTCAACCCCAGGCATTGGGGTCAGGGTCAGCCTTAGGGACCCCGTGTCACCCCCCCCAGTGCCACCCTCTCCATGTCACACCCCCCCCCACTGCCACCTCTGTCCCACCCTCTGTCCCTGTCATCCCGTGTCCCCTGTGGGTACCCAGGACCCCCTTGTCCCCCCCCTTCCCTGTCCCCATGTCCCCATGTCCCTGTGTCTCCCCCCCACATCCCCCATGTCCCCCACTCTCCCACCACCCCCGTGTCCCCCCGTGTCCCCCGTGTCCCCCCGTGTCCCCGCGTGTCCCCTCACCTCTCCGCGCCGCAGCATGTCCCACTTGTTCATGATCTTCATGGCGTAGATCTGCCCCGACTCCTTCATCCGCACCACGGCCACCTGCGGGGCCACCCGCGTCACCCGTGGTGTCACCCGTGGTGTCACCCGTGGTGTCACCCGTGTCACCCCCCCCCCCCGGTCCCCCCTCACCTCGCTGAAGGCCCCGCGCCCGATCACCTTCAAGATCTCGAAGTCGCTTCGCTGCAGCTGCAGCTCCTGCACCCGGGCGGCCACCGGCTCCACTGCGGGGGGCACCCATGGGTGAGGGGGGGGCAGCACCCATGGGTGGGGGTGTCAGCTACCCCGGAGGGGGGGGATTTTGGGGAGCAGCTCAGATTTGGGGGGGCCGGGGGGGGGGGGGGGGATGCACAACCCCAATATGAGCCACTGGAGAATCCACCGTGGCGGGGAGCTGGGGCATTGGGGGGTGCATGGGGTTTGGGGGGGTATTGGGGTACGGGGAGGGTGCCCAGGGTGGGGGGGGTGCTTGGGGGTGTCGCTGGATTGGGGGGGGGGGTTGGATTTTGGGGGAGCTCTGGGGGTTTGGGGGTGGCCTGGGGGGGGGCTGATGGGGTTTGCGGGTACCCGGGGGAGTCCCTGGGGGGGTCGGGAGAGGACTTAAGGGGGGGGGCTCTGGGGTTTGGGGGCCCAGGGAATTTGGGGGGGCCCTGGGGTGGGGGGGGGGTGTCGGGGGGGGGGGACAGTGGGGTTTGAGGGGGGTCCCAGGGGTTTGGGGGGGGGGGGGCGAAGCGGCTGAGGGGGGGGGTGACAGGTCCCGGGGGGGGTCAGGGTGCGGGGGGGGGGGGTGACACCCTCGGTGCGGCGGGGGGGGGGCGGCCGCGCACACCGCAGCCCATTTATGGCCGCGCAGCGATCGGCGCCCGCGGGGGGGCCGGGCCCGACGTGCCCAGAAAAGGAGCGGCGCCGCCGGCCCCCCCCCGCCCCGGGACCGGGGCCACCGGCACCCCCCGACCCCCCCCAAAAGGGACCCCCGCGGCCGGCCCCGGTCCCACCGCTTCCCGTGCCGGACCCCCGGTACCGGACCGCCCGCCGCTGTCACCCCCCCCCCTCGCTGTCACCCCCCCCCCCCCCCGGTCCTGCTCCCGACCCCCCCGTACCGGGCTGCCCAGTCCCAGCCGTGCCCGTCCCTGTCCCCGGAGCCCCCGGTCAGGGGCTCCCCGGTCCCGTACCCCCCCCCCCCCGGTCCCGTACCCCCCCAGTCCCGTACCCCCCGGTCACATACCCTCTCCGGTCCCGTACGCCCCCCCAGTCCCGTATCTCCCGGTCCCGTAACCCCCCCCCCCGGTCATGGACTCCCCGGTCCCGGACTCTCCGGTCACATACCCCCCCCCGGTCCCGTACCCCCCCCGGTCATGGACTCCCCGGTTCTGTACTCCCCCCCGGTCCCGTACCCGCCCCCCTCGGTCATGGACTCCCCGGTCCCGGACTCTCCGGTCACATACGCCCCCCCCCCCCCGTCCCGTACCCCCCCCGTCCCGTACTCTCCCGGTCCCGTACCCCCCCGTCCCGTCCCCCCGTCCCCCCGTCCCCCCCCAGTCCCGTACTCCCCCAGTCCCGTACCCCCCCGGGCATGGACTCCCCGGTCCCGTATTCCCCCCGTCCCGTAGTCCGTCCCCCCCAGTCTCGTACGTCCCGGTCCCGTACCCCCCCCGGTCCCGTACCCCCCCCGTCCCGTACCCCCGTTCCCGTACCCCCGTTCCCCGCCGGTCCCGTACCCCCCCCCCCCCAGTCCCATCCCCGTTCCCCCCCGTTCCCCCCCGCCGCTCACCCCAGCTCAGGAAGTCCCGGACGTGTCTCTCGCTGTCGCTGCCGGTGTCTCCGGTGCCGGTGCCGGTGCCGGCGGGGTCCCGGTGGCGCAGCCGGTGCCGCAGCCCCCCCGCCAGCCCCAGCAGCAGATCCAGCAGCGCCTCCAGCCCCAGCGCCCCCCGCCCCAGCGCCAGCTCCCGCAGCCGCTCCCGCCGCCCCGGGGGCGCCGCCATCGCCCGGCCCGGCGGGGCCGCTCAGCGCCGCCTCGCCCCCATCCGCCCACCGGCAGCGGGGCGGGGGTGGGCACGGCCGGAGCAGCACCTACGGCGGCGGGGACGGCCGGTAAGCGGCAGCGGGCGGGGGAGCAGCTGCCCGCGGGGCTGGGGGACACCACCACCACCCCCCCCCCCACGGGGACACCGGGACCCCCGCCGGGACACCGTGCTACCGACCCCCGGGGCACCGGGACACCGACCCCACCCCGGGACACCGGGGCCCCCCGGGACACCCCGCTAGCGACCCCTGGGGCGCCGGGACACCGGTCCCGGGGGACACCGACCCCCCCCCCCCGGGACACCGGGACCTCCCGCTAGCGACCCCTGGGGCGCCGGGACACTGGTCCCGGGGGATACCGACCCCCCCCACCCCCGGGATACCGGGACACCCCGCTAGCGACCCCTGGGGCGCCGGGACACCGGTCCCGGGGGACACCGACACCCCCCCCCGGGACACCCCGCTAGCGACCCCCGGGGCACCGGTCCCCGGGACACCCCGACCCCCCCCGGGACACCCCGCTAGCGACCCCTGGGGCACCGGGACACCGGTCCCGGAGGACACCGACCCCTCCCCCCCGGGACACCGGGACCCCCCCGGCCACCGAGACCCTGGTCCCGGAGGACACCGACCCCCCCCCGGCACACCGGGACCCGCTGCTACCGACCCCCAGGGCACCGAGACCCGCCCCCCCGGTATACCGGGACACCCCCCCCCCCCCCCGGGACACCCCGCTACCGACCCCCGGGGCACCGATACCCCCCGCCCCGGTACACCGGGACCCCCCGCTATCGACCCCCGGGGCACGGAGACCCCAGTCCCGGGGGACACGGACCCCCCGGGGCCGCCCCCGCCCCCCGCTGCCCCCCCGGTGCCGCAGCGCCCCCCACCGGCTGCCCCCGGCGCCTCCGCCGCTGCGGCCGCCGCGCTGCGCTGCCGGGACCGGGACCGGGGCCGGGACCGGGGCCGGGTGGGGCCCACCGGGAGGGGGGGGGGGGGGGGGCGGTGCCCCGCGCGTTGCCCTTTTAAAGCGCGCTGGGAGGGCGCCGCCGCCTTAACCCCTTCCTGCCCCTATAGGGACCCGTCCTGCCCCTATAGGGACCCGCCACGGAGCCCCCCGTCCCCTACAGAGACCTCACAGCCCCTCCTCCGTCCCCTATAGACCGCACAGACACCCCCTCCCCGGTCCCCTATAGACCTCACAGCCCCCTATAGCCCGCACATCACCCTATAGCCTCCTCCCCCGCCCGGTATTTCCTATACCCCCCAGCACTCCATCCTATACCTCCCAGCCCCATACAGCCCGTCTACCCCTCCAGAGCCCCCCCCCACTCCTATAGCTTCTCTATCCTCCCCCACAGCAGCAATATCCCTAATGGCTCCTATAGCTCCTATATGCCCCATAGCACCCATACCCCTACGGCCCACTATACTCCTTATACGCCCCTATAGCACCCATACCTCTATACCCACTATAGGACCCATACCTGCTACAGCTTCCTATCCTTACAGCTCTCTGTATCAGCCACACCCCCATACCCCTATAGCTCTCTATAGCACCTCCTATAGCCCCTCAAGCACCCGTACCCCCTATAGCCCCCCTAGCACCCATATCCCCTATAGCTCCCTATAGTCCCTCTAGCACCCATAGCCCCCCTAGCACCCATACCCCCTATAGCTCCGTATAGCCCCCGAGCACCCATACCCCTATAACGCCTATAGTCCCCCATAGCACCCATACCCCTATACCCGCTATAGCACCCATACCCCCTACAGCCCCCATAGCACTCGTATTCCTATACCCCCTATAGCACCTATAGCCCCTCATAGCACCGGTACCCCTATACACTCTATAGCCCCCCATACTACCGTACTCCTATACCCCCATAGCACCCATACCCCCTATAGTCCCCTGTAGCACCCATATCTCTATACTTCCTATAACCCCCATAGCACCCATACCCCTATACCCCCCCATACTACCATACTCTTATAGTCCCTATAGCACCCATACCCCTTATACCCCCTATAGCAGCCATAACCCTATAGCTCCTACAGCCCCCCGTAGCACTCATAGCTCTATACCCCCCATAGCACCCATACCCCTCTAACTCCCTATAGCCCCCCCCGTAGCACCATACTCTTATACTCTCTATAGTATCCATACTCCTATACCACCTATATCCCCTACAGCACCCATACTCCTATGCCCGCTACAGTCCCCCGTACCACCCATACCCCTATAGCACCCATACCCCTATAGCCCCCCCCATAGCACCCGCATCCCTATACCCCCTATAGCCCCTTGTAGCACCTGTATCCCTATACCCCCTATAGCACCCATACCCCTATACCCCCTATAACTCCCCATAGCACCCATATCCCTATACCCCCCATAACTCCCCGTAGCACCCGTATCCCTATACCCCCTATAGCACCCCATACCCCTATACCCCCATAACTCCCCGTAGCACCCGTATCCCTATACCCCCTATAGCACCCATACCCCTATACCCCCTATAACTCCCCGTAGCACCCATATCCCTATACCCCCTATAGCACCCATACCCCCCCATAGCACCCATACCCCTATACCCCCTATAACTCCCCGTAGCACCTGCATCCCTATACCCCCTAT
Source organism: Mycteria americana (assembly GCF_035582795.1). Classification (NCBI taxonomy): domain Eukaryota; kingdom Metazoa; phylum Chordata; class Aves; order Ciconiiformes; family Ciconiidae; genus Mycteria; species Mycteria americana. The sequence goes on along the minus strand of NW_027445630.1, from coordinate 823,542 downwards.
AGCACCCCATACCCCCCCGTAGCACCCATACCCCTATACCCCCTACAGCACCCCCACCCCCCTATAGCCCTATACTCCCCCCCCCCCCCCCCAAAAAAAGGCGGAGGCGCCGGGCGGGGCTGGGTGACCTTTACTGGGGGGGAGGGGAGCAGAGCGGGGGGGCTGGGCCCCTATAGCGCAGGGGTGCGGCCGTGGGTGCGGCCGTGGGTGCGGCCATGGGTGCGGCCGTGGGTGTGGTCGTGGGTGCGGCCGTGGGGTGCGGGCCCCCCAAAAACGCGGGCGCCTCAGGAATACATGGTGAGCTGCAGCCACTGCGGAGAGAAGGCACCAGGGGGCTATAGGGGCTCTATAGGGGCTATAGGGGGCCGTAGGGGCTAGAGGGGCTACAGGGGGGCTGGGGACCACCCTACAGGGGGGCTGGGGGCCACCCCAGGGGGATTTAAGGGGTCCCCGGTGGCTTTGGGGTCACCCTACAGGGATTTAGGGGGTCCCTATAGCGGACCGGGAGCACCCCAAAGGAGTCCCCTATAGGATTGGGGTCACCCTAAAGGGATGTAGGGGGGGTTCCCATAGGGATCAGGGCCCTCCTATATGGATTTGAGGGGGCTCTAGAGGGATGGGGGGGGGGCGGGGCTGTGCTGCGCTATAGGGGTGTTGGGTGCTCTATAGGGAGCTGGGGTGCTCTGTGGAGATTTGGGGATCCCCTATAGGTATCACAT